>NC_140579.1:1245090668-1245517242 GCF_964204655.1 Triturus cristatus
GTTGACTGGGGGTCAGTGCTTGCAATGTTCAACACTCCGTCCATCATTTCCTTTGGTTGTTGCTTTGTTCGCCATAAGTTGGCAGGGTATGCTCAGACGTGAGTCCCTTGCTCACTTTGCCACTGGATTCAAGCAAGCCTGACTGAAGACGGCTGAAATGCCAGAAACCGGTCCTAGGAAGCTTGTTTCCGGTCCAGTGAAGAAATGGCTTGGCAGTTCGGGCTGGACTGTTCCCATGAGGCACAGGGTCAGACTGATTTGCATATGGCCATGTTTGAACTGGGGTGGCTGAGTGGGCTAAAGAACGGTGATGGATTAAACCCAGATCAGTTGACTGGGGGTGAGTGCTTGCAATGTTCAACACTCCGTCCATTATTTCCTTTGGTTTTTGCTTTGTTCGCCATAAGTTGGCAGGGTATGCTCAGACGTGAGTCCCTTGCTCACTTTGCCACTGGATTCAAGCAAGCCTGGCTGAAGACGGCTGAAATGCCAGAAACCGGTCCTAGGAAGCTTGTTTCCGGTCCAGGGAAGACATGGCTTGGCAGTTCGGGCTGGACTGTTCCCATGAGGCACAGGGTCAGACTGATTTGCATATGGCCATGTCTGAACTGAGGTGGCTGAGTGGGCTAAAGAACGGTGATGGATTAAACCCAGATCAGTTGACTGGGGGTGAGCGCTTGCAATGTTCAACACTCCGTCCATCATTTCCTTTGGTTTTTGCTTTGTTTGCCATAAGTTGGCAGGGTATGCTCAGACATGAGTCACTTGCTCTCTTTGCCACTGGATTCAAGCAAGCCTGGTTGAAGACGGCTGAAATGCCAGAAACAGGTCCTAGGAAGCTTGTTTCCCGTCCAGGGAAGACATGGCTTGGCAATTCGGGCTGGACTGTTCCCATGAGGCACACGGTCAGACTGATTTGCATATGGCCATGTCTGAACTGGGGTGGCTGAGTGGGCTAAAGAACGGTGATGGATTAAACCCAGATCAGTTGACTGGGGGTGAGTGCTTGCAATGTTCAACACTCCTTCCATCATTTTCTTTGGTTTTTGCTTTGTTCGCCATGAGTTGGCAGGGTATGCTCAGACGTGAGTCCCTTGCTCACTTTGCCACTGGATTCAAGCAAGCCTGGCTGAAGACGGCTAAAATGCCAGAAACCGGTCCTAGGAAGCTTGTTTCCGGTCCAGGAAAGACATGGCTTGGCAGTTCAGGCTGGACTGTTCCCATGAGGCACAGGGTCCGACTGATTTGCATATGGCCATGTCTGAACTGGGGTGGCTGAGTGGGGTAAAGAACGGTGATGGATTAAACCCCGATCAGTTGACTGGGGGTGAGTGCTTGCAATGTTCAACACTCCGTCCATCATTTCCTTTGGTTTTTGCTTTGTTCGCCATAAGTTGGCAGGGTATGCTCAGACGTGAGTCCCTTGCTCACTTTGCCACTGGATTCAAGCAAGCCTGGCTGAAGACGGCTGAAATGCCAGAAACCGGTCCTAGGAAGCTTGTTTCCGGTCCAGGGAAGACATGGCTTGGCAGTTCGGCCTGGACTGGTCCCATGAGGCACAGGGTCAGACTGATTTGCATATGGCCATGTCTGAACTGGGGTGGCTGAGTGGGCTAAAGAATGGTGATGTATTAAACCCAGATCAGTTGACTGGGGGTGAGTGCTTGCAATGTTCAACACTCCGTCCATCATTTCCTTTGGTTTTTGCTTTGTTCGCCATAAGTTGGCAGGGTATGCTCAGACGTGAGTCCCTTGCTCACTTTGCCACTGGATTCAAGCAAGCCTGGCTGAAGATGGCTGAAATGCCAGAAACTGGTCCTAGGAAGCTTGTTTCCGGTCCAGTAAAGACATGGCTTGGCTGTTCGGGCTGGACTGTTCCCATGAGGCACAGGGTCAGACAGATTTGCATATGGCCATGTCTGAACTGGGGTGGCTGAGTGGGTTAAAGAACGGTGATGGATTAAACCCAGATCAGTTGACTGGGGGTGAGTGCTTGCAATGTTCTACACTCCGTCCATCATTTCCTTTGGTTTTTGCTTTGTTCGCCATAAGTTGGCAGGGTATGCTCTGACGTGAGTCATTTGCTCACTTTGCCACTGGATTCAAGCAAGCCTGGCTGAAGACGGCTGAAATGCCAGAAACCGGTCCTAGGAAGCTTGTTTCCGGTCCAGGGAAGACATGGCTTGGCAGTTCGGGCTGGACTGTTCCCATGAGGCAGAGGGTCAGACTGATTTGCATATGGCCATGTCTGAACTGGGGTGGCTGAGTGTGCTAAAGAACGGTGATGGATTAAACCCAGATCAATTGACTGGGGGTGAGTGCGTGCAATGTTCAACACTCCGTCCATCATTTCCTTTGGTTTTTGCTTTGTTCGCCATAAGTTGGCAGGGTATGCTCAGACGTGAGTCCCTTGCTCACTTTGCCACTGGATTCAAGCAAGCCTGGCTGAAGATGGCTGAAATGCCAGAAACCGGTCCTAGGAAGCTTATTTCTGGTCCAGTGAAGACATGGCTTGGCTGTTCCGGCTGGACTGTTCCCATGAGGCACAGGGTCAGACAGATTTGCATATGGCCATGTCTGAACTGGGGTGGCTGAGTGGGCTAAAGAACGGTGATGGATTAAACCCAGATCAGTTGACTGGGGGTGAGTGCTTGCAATGTTCAACACTCCTTCCATCATTTTCTTTGGTTTTTGCTTTTTTCGCCATGAGTTGGCAGGGTATGCTCAGACGTGAGTCCCTTGCTCACTTTGCCACTGGATTCAAGCAAGCCTGGCTGAAGACGGCTGAAATGCCAGAAACCGGTCCTAGGAAGCTTGTTTCCGGTCCAGGAAAGACATGGCTTGGCAGTTCAGGCTGGACTGTTCCCATGAGGCACAGGGTCAGACTGATTTGCATATGGCCATGTCTGAACTGGGTTGGCTGAGTGGGCTAAAGAACGGTGATGGATTAAACCCCGATCAGTTGACTGGGGGTGAGTGCTTGCAATGTTCAACACTCCGTCCATCATTTGCTTTGGTTTTTGCTTTGTTCGCCATAAGTTGGCAGGGTATGCTCAGACGTGAGTCCCTTGCTCACTTTGCCACTGGATTCAAGCAAGCCTGGCTGAAGACGGCTGAAATGCCAGAAACCGGTCCTAGGAAGCTTGTTTCCGGTCCAGGGAAGACATGGCTTGGCAGTTCGGGCTGGACTGGTCCCATGAGGCACAGGGGCAGACTGATTTGCATTTGGCCATGTCTGAACTGGGGTGGCTGAGTGGGCTAAAGAATGGTGATGGATTAAACCCAGATCAGTTGACTGGGGGTGAGTGCTTGCAATGTTCAACACTCCGTCCATCATTTCCTTTGGTTTTTGCTTTGTTCGCCATAAGTTGGCAGGGTATGCTCAGACGTGAGTCCCTTGCTCACTTTGCCACTGGATTCAAGCAAGCCTGGCTGAAGATGGCTGAAATGCCAGAAACCGGTCCTAGGAAGCTTGTTTCCGGTCCAGTGAAGACATGGCTTGGCTGTTCGGGCTGGACTGTTCCCATGAGGCACAGGGTCAGACAGATTTGCATATGGCCATGTCTGAACTGGGGTGGCTGAGTGGGCTAAAGAACGGTGATGGATTAAACCCAGATCAGTTGACTGGGGGTGAGCGCTTGCAATGTTCAACACTCCGTCCATCATTTGCTTTGGTTTTTGCTTTGTTCGCCATAAGTTGGCAGGGTATGCTCAGACGTGAGTCCCTCGCTCACTTTGCCACTGGTTTCAAGCAAGCCTGGCTGAAATGCCAGAAACCGGTCCTAGGAAGCTTGTTTCCGGTCCAGGGAAGACATGGCTTGGCAGTAAGGGCTGGACTCTTCCCATGAGGCACAGGGTCAGACTGATTTGCATATGGCCATGTCTGAACTGGGGTGGCTGAGTGGGCTAAAGAACGGTGATGGATTAAACACAGATCAGTTGACTGGGGGTCAGTGCTTGCAATGTTCAACACTCCGTCCATCATTTCCTTTGGTTGTTGCTTTGTTCGCCATAAGTTGGCAGGGTATGCTCAGACGTGAGTCCCTTGCTCACTTTGCCACTGGATTCAAGCAAGCCTGACTGAAGACGGCTGAAATGCCAGAAACCGGTCCTAGGAAGCTTGTTTACGGTCCAGGGAAGAAATGGCTTGGCAGTTCGGGCTGGACTGTTCCCATGAGGCACAGGGTCAGACTGATTTGCATATGGCCATGTCTGAACTGGGGTGGCAGATTGGGCTAAAGAACGGTGATGGATTAAACCCAGATCAGTTGACTGGGGGTGAGTGCTTGCAATGTTCAACACTCCGTCCATCATTTCCTTTGGTTTTTGCTTTGTTCGCCATAAGTTGGCAGGGTATGCTCAGACGTGAGTCCCTTGCTCACTTTGCCACTGGATTCAAGCAAGCCTGGCTGAAGACGGCTGAAATGCCAGAAACCGGTCCTAGGAAGCTTGTTTCCGGTCCAGGGAAGACATGGCTTGGCAGTTCGGGCTGGACTGTTCCCATGAGGCACAGGGTCAGACTGATTTGCATATGGCCATGTCTGAACTGAGGTGGCTGAGTGGGCTAAAGAACGGTGATGGATTAAACCCAGATCAGTTGACTGGGGGTGAGCGCTTGCAATGTTCAACACTCCGTCCATCATTTCCTTTGGTTTTTGCTTTGTTCGCGATAAGTTGGCAGGGTATGCTCAGACATGAGTCACTTGCTCTCTTTGCCACTGGATTCAAGCAAGCCTGGTTGAAGACGGCTGAAATGCCAGAAACAGGTCCTAGGAAGCTTGTTTCCGGTCCAGGGAAGACATGGCTTGGCAATTCGGGCTGGACTGTTCCCATGAGGCACACGGTCAGACTGATTTGCATATGGCCATGTCTGAAATGGGGTGGCTGAGTGGGCTAAAGAACGGTGATGGATTAAACCCAGATCAGTTGACTGGGGGTGAGTGCTTGCAATGTTCAACACTCCGTCCATCATTTCCTTTGGTTTTTGCTTTGTTCGCCATAAGTTGGCAGGGTATGCTCTGACGTGAGTCTTTTGCTCACTTTGCCACTGGATTCAAGCAAGCCTGGCTGAAGATGGCTGAAATGCCAGAAACCGGTCCTAGGAAGCTTGTTTCCGGTCCAGGGAAGACATGGCTTGGCAGTTCAGGCTGGACTGTTCCCATGAGGCACAGGGTCAGACTGATTTGCATATGGCCATGTCTGAACAGGGGTGGCTGAGTGGGCTAAAGAACGGTGATGGATTAAACCCAGATCAGTTGCCTGGGGGTGAGTGCTTGCAATGTTCAACACTCCGTCCATCATTTCCTTTGGTTTTTGATTTGTTCGCCATAAGTTGGCAGGGTATGCTCAGACGTGAGTCCCTTGCTCACTTTGCCACTGGATTCAAGCAAGCCTGGCTGAAGATGGCTGAAATGCCAGAAACCGGTCCTAGGAAGCTTATTTCTGGTCTAGTGAAGACATGGCTTGGCTGTTCGGGCTGGACTGTTCCCATGAGGCACAGGGTCAGACAGATTTGCATATGGCCATGTCTGAACTGGGGTGGCTGAGTGGGCTAAAGAACGGTGATGGATTAAACCCAGATCAGTTGACTGGGGGTGAGTGCTTGCAATGTTGAACACTCCGTCCATCATTTCCTTTGGTTTTTGCTTTGTTCGCCATAAGTTGGCAGGGTATGCTCTGACGTGAGTCTTTTGCTCACTTTGCCACTGGATTCAAGCAAGCCTGGCTGAAGACGGCTGAAATGCCAGAAACCGGTCCTAGGAAGCTTGTTTCCGGTCCAGGGAAGACATGGCTTGGCAGTTCGGGCTGGACTGTTCCCATGAGGCAGAGGGTCAGACTGATTTGCATACGGCCATGTCTGAACTGGGGTGGCTGAGTGTGCTAAAGAACGGTGATGGATTAAACCCAGATCAATTGACTGGGGGTGAGTGCGTGCAATGTTCAACACTCCGTCCATCATTTCCTTTGGTTTTTGCTTTGTTCGCCATAAGTTGGCAGGGTATGCTCAGACGTGAGTCCCTTGCTCACTTTGCCACTGGATTCAAGCAAGCCTGGCTGAAGACGGCTGAAATGCCAGAAACCGGTCCTAGGAAGCTTGTTTCCGGTCCAGGGAAGACATGGCTTGGCAAATCAGGCTGGACTGTTCCCATGAGGCACAGGGTCAGACTGATTTGCATATGGCCATGTTTGAACTGGGGTGGCTGAGTGGGCTAAAGAACGGTGATGGATTAAACCCAGATCAGTTGCCTGGGGGTGAGTGCTTGCAATGTTCAACACTCCGTTCATCATTTCCTTTGGTTTTTGCTATGTTCGCCATAAGTTGGCAGGGTATGCTCAGACGTGAGTCCCTTGCTCACTTTGCCACTGGATTCAAGCAAGCCTGGCTGAAGACGGCTGAAATGCCAGAAACCGGTCCTAGGAAGCTTTTTTCCGGTCCAGGGAAGACATGGCTTGGCAGTTCGGGCTGGACTGTTCCCATAAGGCACAGGGTCAGACTGATTTGCATATGGCCATGTCTGAACTGGGGTGGCTGAGTGGGCTAAAGTACGGTGATGGATTAAACCCAGATCAGTTGACTGGGGGTGAGTGCTTGCAATGTTGAACACTCCGTCCATCATTTCCTTTGGTTTTTGCTTTGTTCGCCATAAGTTGGCAGGGTATGCTCAGACGTGAGTCCCTTGCTCACTTTGCCACTGGATTCAAGCAAGCCTGGCTGAAGATGGCTGAAATGCCAGAAACCGGTCCTAGGAAGCTTATTTCTGGTCCAGTGAAGACATGGTTTGGCTGTTCGGGCTGGACTGTTCCCATGAGGCACAGGGTCAGACAGATTTGCATATGGCCATGTCTGAACTGGGGTGGCTGAGTGGGCTAAAGAACGGTGATGGATTAAACCCAGATCAGTTGACTGGGGGTGAGTGCTTGCAATGTTCAACACTCCTTCCATCATTTTCTTTGGTTTTTGCTTTGTTTGCCATGAGTTGGCAGGGTATGCTCAGACGTGAGTCCCTTGCTCACTTTGCCACTGGATTCAAGGAAGCCTGGCTGAAGACGGCTGAAATGCCAGAAACCGGTCCTAGGAAGCTTGTTTCCGGTCCAGGAAAGACATGGCTTGGCAGTTCAGGCTGGACTGTTCCCATGAGGCACAGGGTCAGACTGATTTGCATACGGCCATGTCTGAACTGGGGTGGCTGAGTGGGCTAAAGAACGGTGATGGATTAAACCCAGATCAGTTGACTGGGGGTGAGTGCTTGCAATGTTCAACACTCCGTCCATCATTTCCTTTGGTTTTTGCTTTGTTCGCCATGAGTTGGCAGGGTATGCTCAGACGTGAGTCCCTTGCACACTTTGCCACTGGATTCAAGCAAGCCTGGCTGAAGACGGCTGAAATGCCAGAATCCAGTTCTAGGAAGCTTGTTTCCGGTCCAGGGAAGACATGGCTTGGCAGTTCGGGCTGGACTGTTCCCATGAGGCACAGGGTCAGACTGATTTGCATATGGCCATGTCTGAACTGGGGTGGCTGAGTGGGCTAAAGAACGGTGATGGATTAAACCCAGATCAGTTGACTGGGGGTCAGTGCTTGCAATGTTCAACACTCAGTCCATCATTTCCTTTGGTTTTTGCTTTGTTCGCCATAAGTTGGCAGGGTATGCTCAGACGTGAGTCCCTTGCTCACTTTGCCACTGGATTCAAGCAAGCCTGACTGAAGACGGCTGAAATGCCAGAAACCGGTCCTAGGAAGCTTGTTTCCGGTCCAGGGAAGAAATGGCTTGGCAGTTCGGGCTGGACTGTTCCCATGAGGCACAGGGTCAGACTGATTTGCATATGGCCATGTCTGAACTGGGGTGGCTGAGTGGGCTAAAGAACGGTGATGGATTAAACCCAGATCAGTTGACTGGGGGTGAGTGCTTGCAATGTTCAACACTCCGTCCATCATTTCCTTTGGTTTTTGCTTTGTTCGCCATAAGTTGGCAGGGTATGCTCAGACGTGAGTCCCTTGCTCACTTTGCCACTGGATTCAAGCAAGCCTGGCTGAAGACGGCTGAAATGCCAGAAACCGGTCCTAGGAAGCTTGTTTCCGGTCCAGGAAAGACATGGCTTGGCAGTTCGGGCTGGACTGTTCCCATGAGGCACAGGGTCAGACTGATTTGCATATGGCCATGTCTGAACTGGGGTGGCTGAGTGGGGTAAAGAACGGTGATGGATTAAACCCCGATCAGTTGACTGGGGGTGAGTGCTTGCAATGTTCAACACTCCGTCCATCATTTCCTTTGGTTTTTGCTTTGTTCGCCATAAGTTGGCAGGGTATGCTCAGACGTGAGTCCCTTGCTCACTTTGCCACTGGATTCAAGCAAGCCTGGCTGAAGACGGCTGAAATGCCAGAAACCGGTCCTAGGAAGCTTGTTTCCGGTCCAGGGAAGACATGGCTTGGCAGTTCGGCCTGGACTGGTCCCATGAGGCACAGGGTCAGACTGATTTGCATATGGCCATGTCTGAACTGGGGTGGCTGAGTGGGCTAAAGAATGGTGCTGTATTAAACCCAGATCAGTTGACTGGGGGTGAGTGCTTGCAATGTTCAACACTCCGTCCATCATTTCCTTTGGTTTTTGCTTTGTTCGCCATAAGTTGGCAGGGTATGCTCAGACGTGAGTCCCTTGCTCACTTTGCCACTGGATTCAAGCAAGCCTGGCTGAAGATGGCTGAAATGCCAGAAACTGGTCCTAGGAAGCTTGTTTCCGGTCCAGTAAAGACATGGCTTGGCTGTTCGGGCTGGACTGTTCCCATGAGGCACAGGGTCAGACAGATTTGCATATGGCCATGTCTGAACTGGGGTGGCTGAGTGGGCTAAAGAACGGTGATGGATTAAACCCAGATCAGTTGACTGGGGGTGAGTGCTTGTAATGTTCTACACTCCGTCCATCATTTCCTTTGGTTTTTGCTTTGTTCGCCATAAGTTGGCAGGGTATGCTCTGACGTGAGTCATTTGCTCACTTTGCCACTTGATTCAAGCAAGCCTGGCTGAAGACGGCTGAAATGCCAGAAACTGGTCCTAGGAAGCTTGTTTCCGGTCCAGGGAAGACATGGCTTGGCAGTTCGGGCTGGACTGTTCCCATGAGGCAGAGGGTCAGACTGATTTGCATATGGCCATGTCTGAACTGGGGTGGCTGAGTGTGCTAAAGAACAGTGATGGATTAAACCCAGATCAATTGACTGGGGGTGAGTGCGTGCAATGTTCAACACTCCGTCCATCATTTCCTTTGGTTTTTGCTTTGTTCGCCATAAGTTGGCAGGGTATGCTCAGACGTGAGTCCCTTGCTCACTTTGCCACTGGATTCAAGCAAGCCTGGCTGAAGATGGCTGAAATGCCAGAAACCGGTCCTAGGAAGCTTGTTTCCGGTCCAGGGAAGACATGGCTTGGCAGTTCAGGCTGGACTGTTCCCATGAGGCACAGGGTCAGACTGATTTGCATATGGCCATGTCTGAACTGGGGTGGCTGAGTGGGCTAAAGTACGGTGATGGATTAAACCCAGATCAGTTGACTGGGGGTGAGTGCTTGCAATGTTCAACACTCCGTCCATCATTTCCTTTGGTTTTTGCTTTGTTCGCCATAAGTTGGCAGGGTATGCTCAGACGTGAGTCCCTTGCTCACTTTGCCACTGGATTCAAGCAAGCCTGGCTGAAGATGGCTGAAATGCCAGAAACCGGTCCTAGGAAGCTTATTTCTGGTCCAGTGAAGACATGGCTTGGCTGTTCCGGCTGGACTGTTCCCATGAGGCACAGGGTCAGACAGATTTGCATATGGCCATGTCTGAACTGGGGTGGCTGAGTGGGCTAAAGAACGGTGATGGATTAAACCCAGATCAGTTGACTGGGGGTGAGTGCTTGCAATGTTCAACACTCCTTCCATCATTTTCTTTGGTTTTTGCTTTTTTCGCCATGAGTTGGCAGGGTATGCTCAGACGTGAGTCCCTTGCTCACTTTGCCACTGGATTCAAGCAAGCCTGGCTGAAGACGGCTGAAATGCCAGAAACCGGTCCTAGGAAGATTGTTTCCGGTCCAGGAAAGACATGGCTTGGCAGTTCAGGCTGGACTGTTCCCATGAGGCACAGGGTCAGACTGATTTGCATATGGCCATGTCTGAACTGGGTTGGCTGAGTGGGCTAAAGAACGGTGATGGATTAAACCCCGATCAGTTGACTGGGGGTGAGTGCTTGCAATGTTCAACACTCCGTCCATCATTTGCTTTGGTTTTTGCTTTGTTCACCATAAGTTGGCAGGGTATGCTCAGACGTGAGTCCCTTGCTCACTTTGCCACTGGATTCAAGCAAGCCTGGCTGAAGACGGCTGAAATGCCAGAAACCGGTCCTAGGAAGCTTGTTTCCGGTCCAGGGAAGACATGGCTTGGCAGTTCGGGCTGGACTGGTCCCATGAGGCACAGGGGCAGACTGATTTGCATTTGGCCATGTCCGAACTGGGGTGGCTGAGTGGGCTAAAGAATGGTGATGGATTAAACCCAGATCAGTTGACTGGGGGTGAGTGCTTGCAATGTTCAACACTCCGTCCATCATTTCCTTTGGTTTTTGCTTTGTTCGCCATAAGTTGGCAGGGTATGCTCAGACGTGAGTCCCTTGCTCACTTTGCCACTGGATTCAAGCAAGCCTGGCTGAAGATGGCTGAAATGCCAGAAACCGGTCCTAGGAAGCTTGTTTCCGGTCCAGTGAAGACATGGCTTCGCTGTTCGGGCTGGACTGTTCCCATGAGGCACAGGGTCAGACAGATTTGCATATGGCCATGTCTGAACTGGGGTGGCTGAGTGGGCTAAAGAACGGTGATGGATTAAACCCAGATCAGTTGACTGGGGGTGAGCGCTTGCAATGTTCAACACTCCGTCCATCATTTGCTTTGGTTTTTGCTTTGTTCGCCATAAGTTGGCAGGGTATGCTCAGACGTGAGTCCCTCGCTCACTTTGCCACTGGTTTCAAGCAAGCCTGGCTGAAATGCCAGAAACCGGTCCTAGGAAGCTTGTTTCCGGTCCAGGGAAGACATGGCTTGGCAGTAAGGGCTGGACTCTTCCCATGAGGCACAGGGTCAGACTGATTTGCATATGGCCATGTCTGAACTGGGGTGGCTGAGTGGGCTAAAGAACGGTGATGGATTAAACACAGATCAGTTGACTGGGGGTCAGTGCTTGCAATGTTCAACACTCCGTCCATCATTTCCTTTGGTTGTTGCTTTGTTCGCCATAAGTTGGCAGGGTATGCTCAGACGTGAGTCCCTTGCTCACTTTGCCACTGGATTCAAGCAAGCCTGACTGAAGACGGCTGAAATGCCAGAAACCGGTCCTAGGAAGCTTGTTTACGGTCCAGGGAAGAAATGGCTTGGCAGTTCGGGCTGGACTGTTCCCATGAGGCACACGGTCAGACTGATTTGCATATGGCCATGTCTGAACTGGGGTGGCTGATTGGGCTAAAGAACGGTGATGGATTAAACCCAGATCAGTTGACTGGGGGTGAGTGCTTGCAATGTTCAACACTCCGTCCATCATTTCCTTTGGTTTTTGCTTTGTTCGCCATAAGTTGGCAGGGTATGCTCAGACGTGAGTCCCTTGCTCACTTTGCCACTGGATTCAAGCAAGCCTGGCTGAAGACGGCTGAAATGCCAGAAACCGGTCCTAGGAAGCTTGTTTCCGGTCCAGGGAAGACATGGCTTGGCAGTTCGGGCTGGACTGTTCCCATGAGGCACAGGGTCAGACTGATTTGCATATGGCCATGTCTGAACTGAGGTGGCTGAGTGGGCTAAAGAACGGTGATTGATTAAACCCAGATCAGTTGACTGGGGGTCAGTGCTTGCAATGTTCAACACTCCGTCCATCATTTCCTTTGGTTGTTGCTTTGTTCGCCATAAGTTGGCAGGGTATGCTCAGACGTGAGTCCCTTGCTCACTTTGCCACTGGATTCAAGCAAGCCTGGCTGAAGATTGCTGAAATGCCAGAAACCGGTCCTAGGAAGCTTGTTTCCGGTCCAGTGAAGACATGGCTTGGCTGTTCGGGCTGGACTGTCCCCATGAGGCACAGGGTCAGACAGATTTGCATATGGCCATGTCTGAACTGGGGTGGCTGAGTGGGCTAAAGAACGGTGATGGATTAAACCCAGATCAGTTGACTGGGGGTGAGTGCTTGCAATGTTCAACACTCCGTCCATCATTTCCTTTGGTTTTTGCTTTGTTCGCCATAAGTTGGCAGGGTATGCTCAGACGTGAGTCCCTTGCTCACTTTGCCACTGGATTCAAGCAAGCCTGGCTGAAGACGGCTGAAATGCCAGAAACCGGTCCTAGGAAGCTTGTTTCCGGTCCAGGGAAGACATGGCTTGGCAGTTCGGGCTGGACTGTTCCCATGAGGCACAGGGTCAGACTGATTTGCATATGGCCATGTCTGAACTGAGGTGGCTGAGTGGGCTAAAGAACGGTGATTGATTAAACCCAGATCAGTTGACTGGGGGTCAGTGCTTGCAATGTTCAACACTCCGTCCATCATTTCGTTTGGTTGTTGCTTTGTTCGCCATAAGTTGGCAGGGTATGCTCAGACGTGAGTCCCTTGCTCACTTTGCCACTGGATTCAAGCAAGCCTGACTGAAGACGGCTGAAATGCCAGAAACCGGTCCTAGGAAGCTTGTTTCCGGTCCAGGGAAGAAATGGCTTGGCAGTTCGGGCTGGACTGTTCCCATGAGGCACAGGGTCAGACTGATTTGCATATGGCCATGTTTGAACTGGGGTGGCTGAGTGGGCTAAAGAACGGTGATGGATTAAACCCAGATCAGTTGACTGGGGGTGAGTGCTTGCAATGTTCAACACTCCGTCCATTATTTCCTTTGGTTTTTGCTTTGTTCGCCATAAGTTGGCAGGGTATGCTCAGACGTGAGTCCCTTGCTCACTTTGCCACTGGATTCAAGCAAGCCTGGCTGAAGACGGCTGAAATGCCAGAAACCGGTCCTAGGAAGCTTGTTTCCGGTCCAGGGAAGACATGGCTTGGCAGTTCGGGCTGGACTGTTCCCATGAGGCACAGGGTCAGACTGATTTGCATATGGCCATGTCTGAACTGAGGTGGCTGAGTGGGTAAAGAACGGTGATGGATTAAACCCAGATCAGTTGACTGGGGGTGAGCGCTTGCAATGTTCAACACTCCGTCCATCATTTCCTTTGGTTTTTGCTTTGTTTGCCATAAGTTGGCAGGGTATGCTCAGACATGAGTTACTTGCTCTCTTTGCCACTGGATTCAAGCAAGCCTGGTTGAAGACGGCTGAAATGCCAGAAACAGGTCCTAGGAAGCTTGTTTCCCGTCCAGGGAAGACATGGCTTGGCAATTCGGGCTGGACTGTTCCCATGAGGCACACGGTCAGACTGATTTGCATATGGCCATGTTTGAACTGGGGTGGCTGAGTGGGCTAAAGAACGGTGATGGATTAAACCCAGATCAGTTGACTGGGGGTGAGTGCTTGCAATGTTCAACACTCCTTCCATCATTTTCTTTGGTTTTTGCTTTGTTCGCCATGAGTTGGCAGGGTATGCTCAGACGTGAGTCCCTTGCTCACTTTGCCACTGGATTCAAGCAAGCCTGGCTGAAGACGGCTAAAATGCCAGAAACCGGTCCTAGGAAGCTTGTTTCCGGTCCAGGAAAGACATGGCTTGGCAGTTCAGGCTGGACTGTTCCCATGAGGCACAGGGTCCGACTGATTTGCATATGGCCATGTCTGAACTGGGGTGGCTGAGTGGGGTAAAGAACGGTGATGGATTAACCCCTTCAGTGCCCATGACGAGCTGGACTCGTCATGGGCCGCGGTGGCGCTGTGCCCATGACGAGTCCAGCTCGTCATAGACCCCGCCGCTAATGCAACGGCCGGCACTGGGCGGGGAAAGGGGCGGGCACTGAAGGGGTTAAACCCCGATCAGTTGACTGGGGGTGAGTGCTTGCAATGTTCAACACTCCGTCCATCATTTCCTTTGGTTTTTGCTTTGTTCGCCATAAGTTGGCAGGGTATGCTCAGACGTGAGTCCCTTGCTCACTTTGCCACTGGATTCAAGCAAGCCTGGCTGAAGACGGCTGAAATGCCAGAAACCGGTCCTAGGAAGCTTGTTTCCGGTCCAGGGAAGACATGGCTTGGCAGTTCGGCCTGGACTGGTCCCATGAGGCACAGGGTCAGAGTGATTTGCATATGGCCATGTCTGAACTGGGGTGGCTGAGTGGGCTAAAGAATGGTGATGTATTAAACCCAGATCAGTTGACTGGGGGTGAGTGCTTGCAATGTTCAACACTCCGTCCATCATTTCCTTTGGTTTTTGCTTTGTTCGCCATAAGTTGGCAGGGTATGCTCAGACGTGAGTCCCTTGCTCACTTTGCCACTGGATTCAAGCAAGCCTGGCTGAAGATGGCTGAAATGCCAGAAACTGGTCCTAGGAAGCTTGTTTCCGGTCCAGTAAAGACATGGCTTGGCTGTTCGGGCTGGACTGTTCCCATGAGGCACAGGGTCAGACAGATTTGCATATGGCCATGTCTGAACTGGGGTGGCTGAGTGGGCTAAAGAACGGTGATGGATTAAACCCAGATCAGTTGACTGGGGGTGAGTGCTTGCAATGTTCTACACTCCGTCCATCATTTCCTTTGGTTTTTGCTTTGTTCGCCATAAGTTGGCAGGGTATGCTCTGACGTGAGTCATTTGCTCACTTTGCCACTGGATTCAAGCAAGCCTGGCTGAAGACGGCTGAAATGCCAGAAACCGGTCCTAGGAAGCTTGTTTCCGGTCCAGGGAAGACATGGCTTGGCAGTTCGGGCTGGACTGTTCCCATGAGGCAGAGGGTCAGACTGATTTGCATATGGCCATGTCTGAACTGGGGTGGCTGAGTGTGCTAAAGAACGGTGATGGATTAAACCCAGATCAGTTGACTGGGGGTGAGTGCTTGCAATGTTCAACACTCCTTCCATCATTTTCTTTGGTTTTTGCTTTTTTCGCCATGAGTTGGCAGGGTATGCTCAGACGTGAGTCCCTTGCTCACTTTGCCACTGGATTCAAGCAAGCCTGGCTGAAGACGGCTGAAATGCCAGAAACCGGTCCTAGGAAGCTTGTTTCCGGTCCAGGAAAGACATGGCTTGGCAGTTCAGGCTGGACTGTTCCCATGAGGCACAGGGTCAGACTGATTTGCATATGGCCATGTCTGAACTGGGTTGGCTGAGTGGGCTAAAGAACGGTGATGGATTAAACCCCGATCAGTTGACTGGGGGTGAGTGCTTGCAATGTTCAACACTCCGTCCATCATTTGCTTTGGTTTTTGCTTTGTTCGCCATAAGTTGGCAGGGTATGCTCAGACGTGAGTCCCTTGCTCACTTTGCCACTGGATTCAAGCAAGCCTGGCTGAAGACGGCTGAAATGCCAGAAACCGGTCCTAGGAAGCTTGTTTCCGGTCCAGGGAAGACATGGCGTGGCAGTTCGGGCTGGACTGGTCCCATGAGGCACAGGGGCAGACTGATTTGCATTTGGCCATGTCTGAACTGGGGTGGCTGAGTGGGCTAAAGAATGGTGATGGATTAAACCCAGATCAGTTGACTGGGGGTGAGTGCTTGCAATGTTCAACACTCCGTCCATCATTTCCTTTGGTTTTTGCTTTGTTCGCCATAAGTTGGCAGGGTATGCTCAGACGTGAGTCCCTTGCTCACTTTGCCACTGGATTCAAGCAAGCCTGGCTGAAGATGGCTGAAATGCCAGTAACCGGTCCTAGGAAGCTTGTTTCCGGTCCAGTGAAGACATGGCTTGGCTGTTCGGGCTGGACTGTTCTCATGAGGCACAGGGTCAGACAGATTTGCATATGGCCATGTCTGAACTGGGGTGGCTGAGTGGGCTAAAGAACGGTGATGGATTAAACCCAGATCAGTTGACTGGGGGTGAGCGCTTGCAATGTTCAACACTCCGTCCATCATTTGCTTTGGTTTTTGCTTTGTTCGCCAAAAGTTGGCAGGGTATGCTCAGACGTGAGTCCCTCGCTCACTTTGCCACTGGTTTCAAGCAAGCCTGGCTGAAATGCCAGAAACCGGTCCTAGGAAGCTTGTTTCCGGTCCAGGGAAGACATGGCTTGGCAGTAAGGGCTGGACTCTTCCCATGAGGCACAGGGTCAGACTGATTTGCATATGGCCATGTCTGAACTGGGGTGGCTGAGTGGGCTAAAGAACGGTGATGGATTAAACACAGATCAGTTGACTGGGGGTCAGTGCTTGCAATGTTCAACACTCCGTCCATCATTTCCTTTGGTTGTTGCTTTGTTCGCCATAAGTTGGCAGGGTATGCTCAGACGTGAGTCCCTTGCTCACTTTGCCACTGGATTCAAGCAAGCCTGACTGAAGACGGCTGAAATGCCAGAAACCGGTCCTAGGAAGCTTGTTTACGGTCCAGGGAAGAAATGGCTTGGCAGTTCGGGCTGGACTGTTCCCATGAGGCACAGGGTCAGACTGATTTGCATATGGCCATGTCTGAACTGGGGTGGCAGATTGGGCTAAAGAACGGTGATGGATTAAACCCAGATCAGTTGACTGGGGGTGAGTGCTTGCAATGTTCAACACTCCGTCCATCATTTCCTTTGGTTTTTGCTTTGTTCGCCATAAGTTGGCAGGGTATGCTCAGACGTGAGTCCCTTGCTCACTTTGCCACTGGATTCAAGCAAGCCTGGCTGAAGACGGCTGAAATGCCAGAAACCGGTCCTAGGAAGCTTGTTTCCGGTCCAGGGAAGACATGGCTTGGCAGTTCGGGCTGGACTGTTCCCATGAGGCACAGGGTCAGACTGATTTGCATATGGCCATGTCTGAACTGAGGTGGCTGAGTGGGCTAAAGAACGGTGATGGATTAAACCCAGATCAGTTGACTGGGGGTGAGCGCTTGCAATGTTCAACACTCCGTCCATCATTTCCTTTGGTTTTTGCTTTGTTCGCGATAAGTTGGCAGGGTATGCTCAGACATGAGTCACTTGCTCTCTTTGCCACTGGATTCAAGCAAGCCTGGTTGAAGACGGCTGAAATGCCAGAAACAGGTCCTAGGAAGCTTGTTTCCGGTCCAGGGAAGACATGGCTTGGCAATTCGGGCTGGACTGTTCCCATGAGGCACACGGTCAGACTGATTTGCATATGGCCATGTCTGAACTGGGGTGGCTGAGTGGGCTAAAGAACGGTGATGGATTAAACCCAGATCAGTTGACTGGGGGTGAGTGCTTGCAATGTTCAACACTCCGTCCATCATTTCCTTTGGTTTTTGCTTTGTTCGCCATAAGTTGGCAGGGTATGCTCTGACGTGAGTCTTTTGCTCACTTTGCCACTGGATTCAAGCAAGCCTGGCTGAAGACGGCTGAAATGCCAGAAACCGGTCCTAGGAAGCTTGTTTCCGGTCCAGGGAAGACATGGCTTGGCAGTTCGGGCTGGACTGTTCCCATGAGGCAGAGGGTCAGACTGATTTGCATATGGCCATGTCTGAACTGGGGTGGCTGAGTGTGCTAAAGAACGGTGATGGATTAAACCCAGATCAATTGACTGGGGGTGAGTGCGTGCAATGTTCAACACTCCGTCCATCATTTCCTTTGGTTTTTGCTTTGTTCGCCATAAGTTGGCAGGGTATGCTCAGACGTGAGTCCCGTGCTCACTTTGCCACTGGATTCAAGCAAGCCTGGCTGAAGATGGCTGAAATGCCAGAAACCGGTCCTAGGAAGCTTGTTTCCGGTCCAGGGAAGACATGGCTTGGCAGTTCAGGCTGGACTGTTCCCATGAGGCACAGGGTCAGACTGATTTGCATATGGCCATGTCTGAACTGGGGTGGCTGAGTGGGCTAAAGAACGGTGATGGATTAAACCCAGATCAGTTGCCTGGGGGTGAGTGCTTGCAATGTTCAACACTCCGTCCATCATTTCCTTTGGTTTTTGATTTGTTCGCCATAAGTTGGCAGGGTATGCTCAGACGTGAGTCCCTTGCTCACTTTGCCACTGGATTCAAGCAAGCCTGGCTGAAGATGGCTGAAATGCCAGAAACCGGTCCTAGGAAGCTTATTTCTGGTCTAGTGAAGACATGGCTTGGCTGTTCGGGCTGGACTGTTCCCATGAGGCACAGGGTCAGACAGATTTGCATATGGCCATGTCTGAACTGGGGTGGCTGAGTGGGCTAAAGAACGGTGATGGATTAAACCCAGATCAGTTGACTGGGGGTGAGCGCTTGCAATGTTCAACACTCCGTCCATCATTTCCTTTGGTTTTTGCTTTGTTCGCGATAAGTTGGCAGGGTATGCTCAGACACGAGTCACTTGCTCTCTTTGCCACTGGATTCAAGCAAGCCTGGCTGAAGATGGCTGAAATGCCAGAAACCGGTCCTAGGAAGCTTGTTTCCGGTCCAGGGAAGACATGGCTTGGCAGTTCGGGCTGGACTGTTCCCATGAGGCAGAGGGTCAGACTGATTTGCATACGGCCATGTCTGAACTGGGGTGGCTGAGTGTGCTAAAGAACGGTGATGGATTAAACCCAGATCAGTTGACTGGGGGTGAGTGCTTGCAATGTTCAACACTCCGTCCATCATTTCCTTTGGTTTTTGCTTTGTTCGCCATGAGTTGGCAGGGTATGCTCAGACGTGAGTCCCTTGCTCACTTTGCCACTGGATTCAAGCAAGCCTGGCTGAAGACGGCTGAAATGCCAGAATCCAGTTCTAGGAAGCTTGTTTCCGGTCCAGGGAAGACATGGCTTGGCAGTTCGGGCTGGACTGTTCCCATGAGGCACAGGGTCAGACTGATTTGCATATGGCCATGTCTGAACTGGGGTGGCTGAGTGGGCTAAAGAACGGTGATGGATTAAACACAGATCAGTTGACTGGGGGTCAGTGCTTGCAATGTTCAACACTCCGTCCATCATTTCCTTTGGTTGTTGCTTTGTTCGCCATAAGTTGGCAGGGTATGCTCAGACGTGAGTCCCTTGCTCACTTTGCCACTGGATTCAAGCAAGCCTGACTGAAGACGGCTGAAATGCCAGAAACCGGTCCTAGGAAGCTTGTTTACGGTCCAGGGAAGAAATGGCTTGGCAGTTCGGGCTGGACTGTTCCCATGAGGCACAGGGTCAGACTGATTTGCATATGGCCATGTCTGAACTGGGGTGGCAGATTGGGCTAAAGAACGGTGATGGATTAAACCCAGATCAGTTGACTGGGGGTGAGTGCTTGCAATGTTCAACACTCCGTCCATCATTTCCTTTGGTTTTTGCTTTGTTCGCCATAAGTTGGCAGGGTATGCTCAGACGTGAGTCCCTTGCTCACTTTGCCACTGGATTCAAGCAAGCCTGGCTGAAGACGGCTGAAATGCCAGAAACCGGTCCTAGGAAGCTTGTTTCCGGTCCAGGGAAGACATGGCTTGGCAGTTCGGGCTGGACTGTTCCCATGAGGCACAGGGTCAGACTGATTTGCATATGGCCATGTCTGAACTGAGGTGGCTGAGTGGGCTAAAGAACGGTGATGGATTAAACCCAGATCAGTTGACTGGGGGTGAGCGCTTGCAATGTTCAACACTCCGTCCATCATTTCCTTTGGTTTTTGCTTTGTTCGCGATAAGTTGGCAGGGTATGCTCAGACATGAGTCACTTGCTCTCTTTGCCACTGGATTCAAGCAAGCCTGGTTGAAGACGGCTGAAATGCCAGAAACAGGTCCTAGGAAGCTTGTTTCCGGTCCAGGGAAGACATGGCTTGGCAATTCGGGCTGGACTGTTCCCATGAGGCACACGGTCAGACTGATTTGCATATGGCCATGTCTGAACTGGGGTGGCTGAGTGGGCTAAAGAACGGTGATGGATTAAACCCAGATCAGTTGACTGGGGGTGAGTGCTTGCAATGTTCAACACTCCGTCCATCATTTCCTTTGGTTTTTGCTTTGTTCGCCATAAGTTGGCAGGGTATGCTCTGACGTGAGTCTTTTGCTCACTTTGCCACTGGATTCAAGCAAGCCTGGCTGAAGACGGCTGAAATGCCAGAAACCGGTCCTAGGAAGCTTGTTTCCGGTCCAGGGAAGACATGGCTTGGCAGTTCGGGCTGGACTGTTCCCATGAGGCAGAGGGTCAGACTGATTTGCATATGGCCATGTCTGAACTGGGGTGGCTGAGTGTGCTAAAGAACGGTGATGGATTAAACCCAGATCAATTGACTGGGGGTGAGTGCGTGCAATGTTCAACACTCCGTCCATCATTTCCTTTGGTTTTTGCTTTGTTCGCCATAAGTTGGCAGGGTATGCTCAGACGTGAGTCCCGTGCTCACTTTGCCACTGGATTCAAGCAAGCCTGGCTGAAGATGGCTGAAATGCCAGAAACCGGTCCTAGGAAGCTTGTTTCCGGTCCAGGGAAGACATGGCTTGGCAGTTCAGGCTGGACTGTTCCCATGAGGCACAGGGTCAGACTGATTTGCATATGGCCATGTCTGAACTGGGGTGGCTGAGTGGGCTAAAGAACGGTGATGGATTAAACCCAGATCAGTTGCCTGGGGGTGAGTGCTTGCAATGTTCAACACTCCGTCCATCATTTCCTTTGGTTTTTGATTTGTTCGCCATAAGTTGGCAGGGTATGCTCAGACGTGAGTCCCTTGCTCACTTTGCCACTGGATTCAAGCAAGCCTGGCTGAAGATGGCTGAAATGCCAGAAACCGGTCCTAGGAAGCTTATTTCTGGTCTAGTGAAGACATGGCTTGGCTGTTCGGGCTGGACTGTTCCCATGAGGCACAGGGTCAGACAGATTTGCATATGGCCATGTCTGAACTGGGGTGGCTGAGTGGGCTAAAGAACGGTGATGGATTAAACCCAGATCAGTTGACTGGGGGTGAGCGCTTGCAATGTTCAACACTCCGTCCATCATTTCCTTTGGTTTTTGCTTTGTTCGCGATAAGTTGGCAGGGTATGCTCAGACACGAGTCACTTGCTCTCTTTGCCACTGGATTCAAGCAAGCCTGGCTGAAGATGGCTGAAATGCCAGAAACCGGTCCTAGGAAGCTTGTTTCCGGTCCAGGGAAGACATGGCTTGGCAGTTCGGGCTGGACTGTTCCCATGAGGCAGAGGGTCAGACTGATTTGCATACGGCCATGTCTGAACTGGGGTGGCTGAGTGTGCTAAAGAACGGTGATGGATTAAACCCAGATCAATTGACTGGGGGTGAGTGCGTGCAATGTTCAACACTCCGTCCATCATTTCCTTTGGTTTTTGCTTTGTTCGCCATAAGTTGGCAGGGTATGCTCAGACGTGAGTCCCTTGCTCACTTTGCCACTGGATTCAAGCAAGCCTGGCTGAAGACGGCTGAAATGCCAGAAACCGGTCCTAGGAAGCTTGTTTCCGGTCCAGGGAAGACATGGCTTGGCAAATCAGGCTGGACTGTTCCCATGAGGCACAGGGTCAGACTGATTTGCATATGGCCATGTTTGAACTGGGGTGGCTGAGTGGGCTAAAGAACGGTGATGGATTAAACCCAGATCAGTTGCCTGGGGGTGAGTGCTTGCAATGTTCAACACTCCGTTCATCATTTCCTTTGGTTTTTGCTATGTTCGCCATAAGTTGGCAGGGTATGCTCAGACGTGAGTCCCTTGCTCACTTTGCCACTGGATTCAAGCAAGCCTGGCTGAAGACGGCTGAAATGCCAGAAACCGGTCCTAGGAAGCTTGTTTCCGGTCCAGGGAAGACATGGCTTGGCAGTTCGGGCTGGACTGTTCCCATGAGGCACAGGGTCAGATTGATTTGCATATGGCCATGTCTGAACTGGGGTGGCTGAGTGGGCTAAAGAATGGTGATGGATTAAACCCAGATCAGTTGACAGGGGTGAGTGCTTGCAATGTTCAACACTCCGTCCATCATTTCCTTTGGTTTTTGCTTTGTTCGCGATAAGTTGGCAGGGTATACTCAGACGTGAGTCCCTTGCTCACTTTGCCACTGGATTCAAGCAAGCCTGGCTGAAGACGGCTGAAATGCCAGAAACCGGTCCTAGGAAGCTTTTTTCCGGTCCAGGGAAGACATGGCTTGGCAGTTCGGGCTGGACTGTTCCCATGAGGCACAGGGTCAGACTGATTTGCATATGGCCATGTCTGAACTGGGGTGGCTGAGTGGGCTAAAGTACGGTGATGGATTAAACCCAGATCAGTTGACTGGGGGTGAGTGCTTGCAATGTTGAACACTCCGTCCATCATTTCCTTTGGTTTTTGCTTTGTTCGCCATAAGTTGGCAGGGTATGCTCAGACGTGAGTCCCTTGCTCACTTTGCCACTGGATTCAAGCAAGCCTGGCTGAAGATGGCTGAAATGCCAGAAACCGGTCCTAAGAAGCTTATTTCTGGTCCAGTGAAGACATGGTTTGGCTGTTCGGGCTGGACTGTTCCCATGAGGCACAGGGTCAGACAGATTTGCATATGGCCATGTCTGAACTGGGGTGGCTGAGTGGGCTAAAGAACGGTGATGGATTAAACCCAGATCAGTTGACTGGGGGTGAGTGCTTGCAATGTTCAACACCCCTTCCATCATTTTCTTTGGTTTTTGCTTTGTTTGCCATGAGTTGGCAGGGTATGCTCAGACGTGAGTCCCTTGCTCACTTTGCCACTGGATTCAAGGAAGCCTGGCTGAAGACGGCTGAAATGCCAGAAACCGGTCCTAGGAAGCTTGTTTCCGGTCCAGGAAAGACATGGCTTGGCAGTTCAGGCTGGACTGTTCCCATGAGGCACAGGGTCAGACTGATTTGCATACGGCCATGTCTGAACTGGGGTGGCTGAGTGGGCTAAAGAACGGTGATGGATTAAACCCAGATCAGTTGACTGGGGGTGAGTGCTTGCAATGTTCAACACTCCGTCCATCATTTCCTTTGGTTTTTGCTTTGTTCGCCATGAGTTGGCAGGGTATGCTCAGACGTGAGTCCCTTGCTCACTTTGCCACTGGATTCAAGCAAGCCTGGCTGAAGACGGCTGAAATGCCAGAATCCAGTTCTAGGAAGCTTGTTTCCGGTCCAGGGAAGACATGGCTTGGCAGTTCGGGCTGGACTGTTCCCATGAGGCACAGGGTCAGACTGATTTGCATATGGCCATGTCTGAACTGGGGTGGCTGAGTGGGCTAAAGAACGGTGATGGATTAAACCCAGATCAGTTGACTGGGGGTCAGTGCTTGCAATGTTCAACACTCAGTCCATCATTTCCTTTGGTTTTTGCTTTGTTCGCCATAAGTTGGCAGGGTATGCTCAGACGTGAGTCCCTTGCTCACTTTGCCACTGGATTCAAGCAAGCCTGACTGAAGACGGCTGAAATGCCAGAAACCGGTCCTAGGAAGCTTGTTTCCGGTCCAGGGAAGAAATGGCTTGGCAGTTCGGGCTGGACTGTTCCCATGAGGCACAGGGTCAGACTGATTTGCATATGGCCATGTCTGAACTGGGGTGGCTGAGTGGGCTAAAGAACGGTGATGGATTAAACCCAGATCAGTTGACTGGGGGTGAGTGCTTGCAATGTTCAACACTCCGTCCATCATTTCCTTTGGTTTTTGCTTTGTTCGCCATAAGTTGGCAGGGTATGCTCAGACGTGAGTCCCTTGCTCACTTTGCCACTGGATTCAAGCAAGCCTGGCTGAAGACGACTGAAATGCCAGAAACCGGTCCTAGGAAGCTTGTTTCCGGTCCAGGAAAGACATGGCTTGGCAGTTCGGGCTGGACTGTTCCCATGAGGCACAGGGTCAGACTGATTTGCATATGGCCATGTCTGAACTGGGGTGGCTGAGTGGGCTAAAGAACGGTGATGGATTACACCCCGATCAGTTGACTGGGGGTGAGTGCTTGCAATGTTCAACACTCCGTCCATCATTTCCTTTGGTTTTTGCTTTGTTCGCCATAAGTTGGCAGGGTATGCTCAGACGTGAGTCCCTTGCTCACTTTGCCACTGGATTCAAGCAAGCCTGGCTGAAGACGGCTGAAATGCCAGAAACCGGTCCTAGGAAGCTTGTTTCCGGTCCAGGGAAGACATGGCTTGGCAGTTCAGGCTGGACTGGTCCCATGAGTCACAGGGTCAGACTGATTTGCATATGGCCATGTCTGAACTGGGGTGGCTGAGTGGGCTAAAGAATGGTGATGGATTAAACCCAGATCAGTTGACTGGGGGTGAGTGCTTGCAATGTTCAACACTCCGTCCATCATTTCCTTTTGTTTTTGCTTTGCTCGCCATAAGTTGGCAGGGTATGCTCAGACATGAGTCCCTTGCTCACTTTGCCACTGGATTCAAGCAAGCCTGGCTGAAGATGGCTGAAATGCCAGAAACCGGTCCTAGGAAGCTTGTTTCCGGTCCAGTGAAGACATGGCTTGGCTGTTCGGGCTGGACTGTTCCCATGAGGCACAGGGTCAGACAGATTTGCATATGGCCATGTCTGAACTGGGGTGGCTGAGTGGGCTAAAGAACGGTGATGGATTAAACCCAGATCAGTTGACTGGGGGTGAGCGCTTGCAATGTTCAACACTCCGTCCATCATTTCCTTTGGTTTTTGCTTTGTTCACCATAAGTTGGCAGGGTATGCTCAGACGTGATTCCCTCGCTCACTTTGCCACTGGCTTCAAGCAAGCCCCGCTGAAATGCCAGAAACCGGTCCTAGGAAGCTTGTTTCCGGTCCAGTGAAGACATGGCTTGGCAGTAAGGGCTGGACTCTTCCCATGAGGCACAGGGTCAGACTGATTTGCATATGGCCATGTCTGAACTGGGGTGGCTGAGTGGGCTAAAGAACGGTGATTGATTAAACCCAGATCAGTTGACTGGGGGTCAGTGCTTGCAATGTTCAACACTCCGTCCATCATTTCCTTTGGTTGTTGCTTTGTTCGCCATAAGTTGGCAGGGTATGCTCAGACGTGAGTCCCTTGCTCACTTTGCCACTGGATTCAAGCAAGCCTGACTGAAGACGGCTGAAATGCCAGAAACCGGTCCTAGGAAGCTTGTTTCCGGTCCAGGGAAGAAATGGCTTGGCAGTTCGGGCTGGACTGTTCCCATGAGGCACAGGGTCAGACTGATTTGCATATGGCCATGTTTGAACTGGGGTGGCTGAGTGGGCTAAAGAACGGTGATGGATTAAACCCAGATCAGTTGACTGGGGGTGAGTGCTTGCAATGTTCAACACTCCGTCCATTATTTCCTTTGGTTTTTGCTTTGTTCGCCATAAGTTGGCAGGGTATGCTCAGACGTGAGTCCCTTGCTCACTTTGCCACTGGATTCAAGCAAGCCTGGCTGAAGACGGCTGAAATGCCAGAAACCGGTCCTAGGAAGCTTGTTTCCGGTCCAGGGAAGACATGGCTTGGCAGTTCAGGCTGGACTGTTCCCATGAGGCACAGGGTCAGACTGATTTGCATATGGCCATGTCTGAACTGAGGTGGCTGAGTGGGCTAAAGAACGGTGATGGATTAAACCCAGATCAGTTGACTGGGGGTGAGCGCTTGCAATGTTCAACACTCCGTCCATCATTTCCTTTGGTTTTTGCTTTGTTTGCCATAAGTTGGCAGGGTATGCTCAGACATGAGTCACTTGCTCTCTTTGCCACTGGATTCAAGCAAGCCTGGTTGAAGACGGCTGAAATGCCAGAAACAGGTCCTAGGAAGCTTGTTTCCCGTCCAGGGAAGACATGGCTTGGCAATTCGGGCTGGACTGTTCCCATGAGGCACACGGTCAGACTGATTTGCATATGGCCATGTCTGAACTGGGGTGGCTGAGTGGGCTAAAGAACGGTGATGGATTAAACCCAGATCAGTTGACTGGGGGTGAGTGCTTGCAATGTTCAACACTCCTTCCATCATTTTCTTTGGTTTTTGCTTTGTTCGCCATGAGTTGGCAGGGTATGCTCAGACGTGAGTCCCTTGCTCACTTTGCCACTGGATTCAAGCAAGTCTGGCTGAAGACGGCTAAAATGCCAGAAACCGGTCCTAGGAAGCTTGTTTCCGGTCCAGGAAAGACATGGCTTGGCAGTTCAGGCTGGACTGTTCCCATGAGGCACAGGGTCAGACTGATTTGCATATGGCCATGTCTGAACTGGGGTGGCTGAGTGGGGTAAAGAACGGTGATGGATTAAACCCCGATCAGTTGACTGGGGGTGAGTGCTTGCAATGTTCAACACTCCGTCCATCATTTCCTTTGGTTTTTGCTTTGTTCGCCATAAGTTGGCAGGGTATGCTCAGACGTGAGTCCCTTGCTCACTTTGCCACTGGATTCAAGCAAGCCTGGCTGAAGACGGCTGAAATGCCAGAAACCGGTCCTAGGAAGCTTGTTTCCGGTCCAGGGAAGACATGGCTTGGCAGTTCGGCCTCGACTGGTCCCATGAGGCACAGGGTCAGACTGATTTGCATATGGCCATGTCTGAACTGGGGTGGCTGAGTGGGCTAAAGAATGGTGATGTATTAAACCCAGATCAGTTGACTGGGGGTGAGTGCTTGCAATGTTCAACACTCCGTCCATCATTTCCTTTGGTTTTTGCTTTGTTCGCCATAAGTTGGCAGGGTATGCTCAGACGTGAGTCCCTTGCTCACTTTGCCACTGGATTCAAGCAAGCCTGGCTGAAGATGGCTGAAATGCCAGAAACTGGTCCTAGGAAGCTTGTTTCCGGTCCAGTAAAGACATGGCTTGGCTGTTCGGGCTGGACTGTTCCCATGAGGCACAGGGTCAGACAGATTTGCATATGGCCATGTCTAAACTGGGGTGGCTGAGTGGGCTAAAGAACGGTGATGGATTAAACCCAGATCAGTTGACTGGGGGTGAGTGCTTGCAATGTTCTACACTCCGTCCATCATTTCCTTTGGTTTTTGCTTTGTTCGCCATAAGTTGGCAGGGTATGCTCTGACGTGAGTCATTTGCTCACTTTGCCACTGGATTCAAGCAAGCCTGGCTGAAGACGGCTGAAATGCCAGAAACCGGTCCTAGGAAGCTTGTTTCCGGTCCAGGGAAGACATGGCTTGGCAGTTCGGGCTGGACTGTTCCCATGAGGCAGAGGGTCAGACTGATTTGCATATGGCCATGTCTGAACTGGGGTGGCTGAGTGTGCTAAAGAACGGTGATGGATTAAACCCAGATCAATTGACTGGGGGTGAGTGCGTGCAATGTTCAACACTCCGTCCATCATTTCCTTTGGTTTTTGCTTTGTTCGCCATAAGTTGGCAGGGTATGCTCAGACGTGAGTCCCTTGCTCACTTTGCCACTGGATTCAAGCAAGCCTGGCTGAAGATGGCTGAAATGCCAGAAACCGGTCCTAGGAAGCTTGTTTCCGGTCCAGGGAAGACATGGCTTGGCAGTTCAGGCTGGACTGTTCCCATGAGGCACAGGGTCAGACTGATTTGCATATGGCCATGTCTGAACTGGGGTGGCTGAGTGGGCTAAAGTACGGTGATGGATTAAACCCAGATCAGTTGACTGGGGGTGAGTGCTTGCAATGTTCAACACTCCGTCCATCATTTCCTTTGGTTTTTGCTTTGTTCGCCATAAGTTGGCAGGGTATGCTCAGACGTGAGTCCCTTGCTCACTTTGCCACTGGATTCAAGCAAGCCTGGCTGAAGATGGCTGAAATGCCAGAAACCGGTCCTAGGAAGCTTATTTCTGGTCCAGTGAAGACATGGCTTGGCTGTTCCGGCTGGACTGTTCCCATGAGGCACAGGGTCAGACAGATTTGCATATGGCCATGTCTGAACTGGGGTGGCTGAGTGGGCTAAAGAACGGTGATGGATTAAACCCAGATCAGTTGACTGGGGGTGAGTGCTTGCAATGTTCAACACTCCTTCCATCATTTTCTTTGGTTTTTGCTTTTTTCGCCATGAGTTGGCAGGGTATGCTCAGACGTGAGTCCCTTGCTCACTTTGCCACTGGATTCAAGCAAGCCTGGCTGAAGACGGCTGAAATGCCAGAAACCGGTCCTAGGAAGCTTGTTTCCGGTCCAGGAAAGACATGGCTTGGCAGTTCAGGCTGGACTGTTCCCATGAGGCACAGGGTCAGACTGATTTGCATATGGCCATGTCTGAACTGGGTTGGCTGAGTGGGCTAAAGAACGGTGATGGATTAAACCCCGATCAGTTGACTGGGGGTGAGTGCTTGCAATGTTCAACACTCCGTCCATCATTTGCTTTGGTTTTTGCTTTGTTCGCCATAAGTTGGCAGGGTATGCTCAGACGTGAGTCCCTTGCTCACTTTGCCACTGGATTCAAGCAAGCCTGGCTGAAGACGGCTGAAATGCCAGAAACCGGTCCTAGGAAGCTTGTTTCCGGTCCAGGGAAGACATGGCTTGGCAGTTCGGGCTGGACTGGTCCCATGAGGCACAGGGGCAGACTGATTTGCATTTGGCCATGTCTGAAGTGGGGTGGCTGAGTGGGCTAAAGAATGGTGATGGATTAAACCCAGATCAGTTGACTGGGGGTGAGTGCTTGCAATGTTCAACACTCCGTCCATCATTTCCTTTGGTTTTTGCTTTGTTCGCCATAAGTTGGCAGGGTATGCTCAGACGTGAGTCCCTTGCTCACTTTGCCACTGGATTCAAGCAAGCCTGGCTGAAGATGGCTGAAATGCCAGAAACCGGTCCTAGGAAGCTTGTTTCCGGTCCAGTGAAGACATGGCTTGGCTGTTCGGGCTGGACTGTTCCCATGAGGCACAGGGTCAGACAGATTTGCATATGGCCATGTCTGAACTGGGGTGGCTGAGTGGGCTAAAGAACGGTGATGGATTAAACCCAGATCAGTTGACTGGGGGTGAGCGCTTGCAATGTTCAACGCTCCGTCCATCATTTGCTTTGGTTTTTGCTTTGTTTGCCATAAGTTGGCAGGGTATGCTCAGACGTGAGTCCCTCGCTCACTTTGCCACTGGTTTCAAGCAAGCCTGGCTGAAATGCCAGAAACCGGTCCTAGGAAGCTTGTTTCCGGTCCAGGGAAGACATGGCTTGGCAGTAAGGGCTGGACTCTTCCCATGAGGCACAGGGTCAGACTGATTTGCATATGGCCATGTCTGAACTGGGGTGGCTGAGTGGGCTAAAGAACGGTGATGGATTAAACACAGATCAGTTGACTGGGGGTCAGTGCTTGCAATGTTCAACACTCCGTCCATCATTTCCTTTGGTTGTTGCTTTGTTCGCCATAAGTTGGCAGGGTATGCTCAGACGTGAGTCCCTTGCTCACTTTGCCACTGGATTCCAGCAAGCCTGACTGAAGACGGCTGAAATGCCAGAAACCGGTCCTAGGAAGCTTGTTTACGGTCCAGGGAAGAAATGGCTTGGCAGTTCGGGCTGGACTGTTCCCATGAGGCACAGGGTCAGACTGATTTGCATATGGCCATGTCTGAACTGGGGTGGCTGATTGGGCTAAAGAACGGTGATGGATTAAACCCAGATCAGTTGACTGGGGGTGAGTGCTTGCAATGTTCAACACTCCGTCCATCATTTCCTTTGGTTTTTGCTTTGTTCGCCATAAGTTGGCAGGGTATGCTCAGACGTGAGTCCCTTGCTCACTTTGCCACTGGATTCAAGCAAGCCTGGCTGAAGACGTCTGAAATGCCAGAAACCGGTCCTAGGAAGCTTGTTTCCGGTCCAGGGAAGACATGGCTTGGCAGTTCGGGCTGGACTGTTCCCATGAGGCACAGGGTCAGACTGATTTGCATATGGCCATGTCTGAACTGAGGTGGCTGAGTGGGCTAAAGAACGGTGATGGATTAAACCCAGATCAGTTGACTGGGGGTGAGCGCTTGCAATGTTCAACACTCCGTCCATCATTTCCTTTGGTTTTTGCTTTGTTTGCCATAAGTTGGCAGGGTATGCTCAGACATGAGTTACTTGCTCTCTTTGCCACTGGATTCAAGCAAGCCTGGTTGAAGACGGCTGAAATGCCAGAAACAGGTCCTAGGAAGCTTGTTTCCCGTCCAGGGAAGACATGGCTTGGCAATTCGGGCTGGACTGTTCCCATGAGGCACACGGTCAGACTGATTTGCATATGGCCATGTCTGAACTGGGGTGGCTGAGTGGGCTAAAGAACGGTGATGGATTAAACCCAGATCAGTTGACTGGGGGTGAGTGCTTGCAATGTTCAACACTCCTTCCATCATTTTCTTTGGTTTTTGCTTTGTTCGCCATGAGTTGGCAGGGTATGCTCAGACGTGAGTCCCTTGCTCACTTTGCCACTGGATTCAAGCAAGCCTGGCTGAAGACGGCTAAAATGCCAGAAACCGGTCCTAGGAAGCTTGTTTCCGGTCCAGGAAAGACATGGCTTGGCAGTTCAGGCTGGACTGTTCCCATGAGGCACAGGGTCCGACTGATTTGCATATGGCCATGTCTGAACTGGGGTGGCTGAGTGGGGTAAAGAACGGTGATGGATTAACCCCTTCAGTGCCCATGACGAGCTGGACTCGTCATGGGCCGCGGTGGCGCTGTGCCCATGACGAGTCCAGCTCGTCATAGACCCCGCCCGCTAATGCAACGGCCGGCACTGGGCGGGGAAAGGGGCGGGCACTGAAGGGGTTAAACCCCGATCAGTTGACTGGGGGTGAGTGCTTGCAATGTTCAACACTCCGTCCATCATTTCCTTTGGTTTTTGCTTTGTTCGCCATAAGTTGGCAGGGTATGCTCAGACGTGAGTCCCTTGCTCACTTTGCCACTGGATTCAAGCAAGCCTGGCTGAAGACGGCTGAAATGCCAGAAACCGGTCCTAGGAAGCTTGTTTCCGGTCCAGGGAAGACATGGCTTGGCAGTTCGGCCTGGACTGGTCCCATGAGGCACAGGGTCAGACTGATTTGCATATGGCCATGTCTGAACTGGGGTGGCTGAGTGGGCTAAAGAATGGTGATGTATTAAACCCAGATCAGTTGACTGGGGGTGAGTGCTTGCAATGTTCAACACTCCGTCCATCATTTCCTTTGGTTTTTGCTTTGTTCGCCATAAGTTGGCAGGGTATGCTCAGACGTGAGTCCCTTGCTCACTTTGCCACTGGATTCAAGCAAGCCTGGCTGAAGATGGCTGAAATGCCAGAAACTGGTCCTAGGAAGCTTGTTTCCGGTCCAGTAAAGACATGGCTTGGCTGTTCGGGCTGGACTGTTCCCATGAGGCACAGGGTCAGACAGATTTGCATATGGCCATGTCTGAACTGGGGTGGCTGAGTGGGCTAAAGAACGGTGATGGATTAAACCCAGATCAGTTGACTGGGGGTGAGTGCTTGCAATGTTCTACACTCCGTCCATCATTTCCTTTGGTTTTTGCTTTGTTCGCCATAAGTTGGCAGGGTATGCTCTGACGTGAGTCATTTGCTCACTTTGCCACTGGATTCAAGCAAGCCTGGCTGAAGACGGCTGAAATGCCAGAAACCGGTCCTAGGAAGCTTGTTTCCGGTCCAGGGAAGACATGGCTTGGCAGTTCGGGCTGGACTGTTCCCATGAGGCAGAGGGTCAGACTGATTTGCATATGGCCATGTCTGAACTGGGGTGGCTGAGTGTGCTAAAGAACGGTGATGGATTAAACCCAGATCAATTGACTGGGGGTGAGTGCGTGCAATGTTCAACACTCCGTCCATCATTTCCTTTGGTTTTTGCTTTGTTCGCCATAAGTTGGCAGGGTATGCTCAGACGTGAGTCCCTTGCTCACTTTGCCACTGGATTCAAGCAAGCCTGGCTGAAGATGGCTGAAATGCCAGAAACCGGTCCTAGGAAGCTTATTTCTGGTCCAGTGAAGACATGGCTTGGCTGTTCCGGCTGGACTGTTCCCATGAGGCACAGGGTCAGACAGATTTGCATATGGCCATGTCTGAACTGGGGTGGCTGAGTGGGCTAAAGAACGGTGAAGGATTAAACCCAGATCAGTTGACTGGGGGTGAGTGCTTGCAATGTTCAACACTCCTTCCATCATTTTCTTTGGTTTTTGCTTTTTTCGCCATGAGTTGGCAGGGTATGCTCAGACGTGAGTCCCTTGCTCACTTTGCCACTGGATTCAAGCAAGCCTGGCTGAAGACGGCTGAAATGCCAGAAACCGGTCCTAGGAAGCTTGTTTCCGGTCCAGGAAAGACATGGCTTGGCAGTTCAGGCTGGACTGTTCCCATGAGGCACAGGGTCAGACTGATTTGCATATGGCCATGTCTGAACTGGGTTGGCTGAGTGGGCTAAAGAACGGTGATGGATTAAACCCCGATCAGTTGACTGGGGGTGAGTGCTTGCAATGTTCAACACTCCGTCCATCATTTGCTTTGGTTTTTGCTTTGTTCGCCATAAGTTGGCAGGGTATGCTCAGACGTGAGTCCCTTGCTCACTTTGCCACTGGATTCAAGCAAGCCTGGCTGAAGACGGCTGAAATGCCAGAAACCGGTCCTAGGAAGCTTGTTTCCGGTCCAGGGAAGACATGGCTTGGCAGTTCGGGCTGGACTGGTCCCATGAGGCACAGGGGCAGACTGATTTGCATTTGGCCATGTCTGAACTGGGGTGGCTGAGTGGGCTAAAGAATGGTGATGGATTAAACCCAGATCAGTTGACTGGGGGTGAGTGCTTGCAATGTTCAACACTCCGTCCATCATTTCCTTTGGTTTTTGCTTTGTTCGCCATAAGTTGGCAGGGTATGCTCAGACGTGAGTCCCTTGCTCACTTTGCCACTGGATTCAAGCAAGCCTGGCTGAAGATGGCTGAAATGCCAGAAACCGGTCCTAGGAAGCTTGTTTCCGGTCCAGTGAAGACATGGCTTGGCTGTTCGGGCTGGACTGTTCCCATGAGGCACAGGGTCAGACAGATTTGCATATGGCCATGTCTGAACTGGGGTGGCTGAGTGGGCTAAAGAACGGTGATGGATTAAACCCAGATCAGTTGACTGGGGGTGAGCGCTTGCAATGTTCAACACTCCGTCCATCATTTGCTTTGGTTTTTGCTTTGTTCGCCAAAAGTTGGCAGGGTATGCTCAGACGTGAGTCCCTCGCTCACTTTGCCACTGGTTTCAAGCAAGCCTGGCTGAAATGCCAGAAACCAGTCCTAGGAAGCTTGTTTCCGGTCCAGGGAAGACATGGCTTGGCAGTAAGGGCTGGACTCTTCCCATGAGGCACAGGGTCAGACTGATTTGCATATGGCCATGTCTGAACTGGGGTGGCTGAGTGGGCTAAAGAACGGTGATGGATTAAACACAGATCAGTTGACTGGGGGTCAGTGCTTGCAATGTTCAACACTCCGTCCATCATTTCCTTTGGTTGTTGCTTTGTTCGCCATAAGTTGGCAGGGTATGCTCAGACGTGAGTCCCTTGCTCACTTTGCCACTGGATTCAAGCAAGCCTGACTGAAGACGGCTGAAATGCCAGAAACCGGTCCTAGGAAGCTTGTTTACGGTCCAGGGAAGAAATGGCTTGGCAGTTCGGGCTGGACTGTTCCCATGAGGCACAGGGTCAGACTGATTTGCATATGGCCATGTCTGAACTGGGGTGGCAGATTGGGCTAAAGAACGGTGATGGATTAAACCCAGATCAGTTGACTGGGGGTGAGTGCTTGCAATGTTCAACACTCCGTCCATCATTTCCTTTGGTTTTTGCTTTGTTCGCCATAAGTTGGCAGGGTATGCTCAGACGTGAGTCCCTTGCTCACTTTGCCACTGGATTCAAGCAAGCCTGGCTGAAGACGGCTGAAATGCCAGAAACCGGTCCTAGGAAGCTTGTTTCCGGTCCAGGGAAGACATGGCTTGGCAGTTCGGGCTGGACTGTTCCCATGAGGCACAGGGTCAGACTGATTTGCATATGGCCATGTCTGAACTGAGGTGGCTGAGTGGGCTAAAGAACGGTGATGGATTAAACCCAGATCAGTTGACTGGGGGTGAGCGCTTGCAATGTTCAACACTCCGTCCATCATTTCCTTTGGTTTTTGCTTTGTTCGCGATAAGTTGGCAGGGTATGCTCAGACATGAGTCACTTGCTCTCTTTGCCACTGGATTCAAGCAAGCCTGGTTGAAGACGGCTGAAATGCCAGAAACAGGTCCTAGGAAGCTTGTTTCCGGTCCAGGGAAGACATGGCTTGGCAATTCGGGCTGGACTGTTCCCATGAGGCACACAGTCAGACTGATTTGCATATGGCCATGTCTGAACTGGGGTGGCTGAGTGGGCTAAAGAACGGTGATGGATTAAACCCAGATCAGTTGACTGGGGGTGAGTGCTTGCAATGTTCAACACTCCGTCCATCATTTCCTTTGGTTTTTGCTTTGTTCGCCATAAGTTGGCAGGGTATGCTCTGACGTGAGTCTTTTGCTCACTTTGCCACTGGATTCAAGCAAGCCTGGCTGAAGACGGCTGAAATGCCAGAAACCGGTCCTAGGAAGCTTGTTTCCGGTCCAGGGAAGACATGGCTTGGCAGTTCGGGCTGGACTGTTCCCATGAGGCAGAGGGTCAGACTGATTTGCATATGGCCATGTCTGAACTGGGGTGGCTGAGTGTGCTAAAGAACGGTGATGGATTAAACCCAGATCAATTGACTGGGGGTGAGTGCGTGCAATGTTCAACACTCCGTCCATCATTTCCTTTGGTTTTTGCTTTGTTCGCCATAAGTTGGCAGGGTATGCTCAGACGTGAGTCCCGTGCTCACTTTGCCACTGGATTCAAGCAAGCCTGGCTGAAGATGGCTGAAATGCCAGAAACCGGTCCTAGGAAGCTTGTTTCCGGTCCAGGGAAGACATGGCTTGGCAGTTCAGGCTGGACTGTTCCCATGAGGCACAGGGTCAGACTGATTTGCATATGGCCATGTCTGAACTGGGGTGGCTGAGTGGGCTAAAGAACGGTGATGGATTAAACCCAGATCAGTTGCCTGGGGGTGAGTGCTTGCAATGTTCAACACTCCGTCCATCATTTCCTTTGGTTTTTGATTTGTTCGCCATAAGTTGGCAGGGTATGCTCAGACGTGAGTCCCTTGCTCACTTTGCCACTGGATTCAAGCAAGCCTGGCTGAAGATGGCTGAAATGCCAGAAACCGGTCCTAGGAAGCTTATTTCTGGTCTAGTGAAGACATGGCTTGGCTGTTCGGGCTGGACTGTTCCCATGAGGCACAGGGTCAGACAGATTTGCATATGGCCATGTCTGAACTGGGGTGGCTGAGTGGGCTAAAGAACGGTGATGGATTAAACCCAGATCAGTTGACTGGGGGTGAGCGCTTGCAATGTTCAACACTCCGTCCATCATTTCCTTTGGTTTTTGCTTTGTTCGCGATAAGTTGGCAGGGTATGCTCAGACATGAGTCACTTGCTCTCTTTGCCACTGGATTCAAGCAAGCCTGGCTGAAGATGGCTGAAATGCCAGAAACCGGTCCTAGGAAGCTTGTTTCCGGTCCAGGGAAGACATGGCTTGGCAGTTCGGGCTGGACTGTTCCCATGAGGCAGAGGGTCAGACTGATTTGCATACGGCCATGTCTGAACTGGGGTGGCTGAGTGTGCTAAAGAACGGTGATGGATTAAACCCAGATCAATTGACTGGGGGTGAGTGCGTGCAATGTTCAACACTCCGTCCATCATTTCCTTTGGTTTTTGCTTTGTTCGCCATAAGTTGGCAGGGTATGCTCAGACGTGAGTCCCTTGCTCACTTTGCCACTGGATTCAAGCAAGCCTGGCTGAAGACGGCTGAAATGCCAGAAACCGGTCCTAGGAAGCTTGTTTCCGGTCCAGGGAAGACATGGCTTGGCAAATCAGGCTGGACTGTTCCCATGAGGCACAGGGTCAGACTGATTTGCATATGGCCATGTTTGAACTGGGGTGGCTGAGTGGGCTAAAGAACGGTGATGGATTAAACCCAGATCAGTTGCCTGGGGGTGAGTGCTTGCAATGTTCAACACTCCGTTCATCATTTCCTTTGGTTTTTGCTATGTTCGCCATAAGTTGGCAGGGTATGCTCAGACGTGAGTCCCTTGCTCACTTTGCCACTGGATTCAAGCAAGCCTGGCTGAAGACGGCTGAAATGCCAGAAACCGGTCCTAGGAAGCTTGTTTCCGGTCCAGGGAAGACATGGCTTGGCAGTTCGGGCTGGACTGTTCCCATGAGGCACAGGGTCAGATTGATTTGCATATGGCCATGTCTGAACTGGGGTGGCTGAGTGGGCTAAAGAATGGTGATGGATTAAACCCAGATCAGTTGACAGGGGTGAGTGCTTGCAATGTTCAACACTCCATCCATCATTTCCTTTGGTTTTTGCTTTGTTCGCGATAAGTTGGCAGGGTATACTCAGACGTGAGTCCCTTGCTCACTTTGCCACTGGATTCAAGCAAGCCTGGCTGAAGACGGCTGAAATGCCAGAAACCGGTCCTAGGAAGCTTTTTTCCGGTCCAGGGAAGACATGGCTTGGCAGTTCGGGCTGGACTGTTCCCATGAGGCACAGGGTCAGACTGATTTGCATATGGCCATGTCTGAACTGGGGTGGCTGAGTGGGCTAAAGTACGGTGATGGATTAAACCCAGATCAGTTGACTGGGGGTGAGTGCTTGCAATGTTGAACACTCCGTCCATCATTTCCTTTGGTTTTTGCTTTGTTCGCCATAAGTTGGCAGGGTATGCTCAGACGTGAGTCCCTTGCTCACTTTGCCACTGGATTCAAGCAAGCCTGGCTGAAGATGGCTGAAATGCCAGAAACCAGTCCTAGGAAGCTTATTTCTGGTCCAGTGAAGACATGGTTTGGCTGTTCGGGCTGGACTGTTCCCATGAGGCACAGGGTCAGACAGATTTGCATATGGCCATGTCTGAACTGGGGTGGCTGAGTGGGCTAAAGAACGGTGATGGATTAAACCCAGATCAGTTGACTGGGGGTGAGTGCTTGCAATGTTCAACACTCCTTCCATCATTTTCTTTGGTTTTTGCTTTGTTTGCCATGAGTTGGCAGGGTATGCTCAGACGTGAGTCCCTTGCTCACTTTGCCACTGGATTCAAGGAAGCCTGGCTGAAGACGGCTGAAATGCCAGAAACTGGTCCTAGGAAGCTTGTTTCCGGTCCAGGAAAGACATGGCTTGGCAGTTCAGGCTGGACTGTTCCCATGAGGCACAGGGTCAGACTGATTTGCATACGGCCATGTCTGAACTGGGGTGGCTGAGTGGGCTAAAGAACGGTGATGGATTAAACCCAGATCAGTTGACTGGGGGTGAGTGCTTGCAATGTTCAACACTCCGTCCATCATTTCCTTTGGTTTTTGCTTTGTTCGCCATGAGTTGGCAGGGTATGCTCAGACGTGAGTCCCTTGCTCACTTTGCCACTGGATTCAAGCAAGCCTGGCTGAAGACGGCTGAAATGCCAGAATCCAGTTCTAGGAAGCTTGTTTCCGGTCCAGGGAAGACATGGCTTGGCAGTTCGGGCTGGACTGTTCCCATGAGGCACAGGGTCAGACTGATTTGCATATGGCCATGTCTGAACTGGGGTGGCTGAGTGGGCTAAAGAACGGTGATGGATTAAACCCAGATCAGTTGACTGGGGGTCAGTGCTTGCAATGTTCAACACTCAGTCCATCATTTCCTTTGGTTTTTGCTTTGTTCGCCATAAGTTGGCAGGGTATGCTCAGACGTGAGTCCCTTGCTCACTTTGCCACTGGATTCAAGCAAGCCTGACTGAAGACGGCTGAAATGCCAGAAACCGGTCCTAGGAAGCTTGTTTCCGGTCCAGGGAAGAAATGGCTTGGCAGTTCGGGCTGGACTGTTCCCATGAGGCACAGGGTCAGACTGATTTGCATATGGCCATGTCTGAACTGGGGTGGCTGAGTGGGCTAAAGAACGGTGATGGATTAAACCCAGATCAGTTGACTGGGGGTGAGTGCTTGCAATGTTCAACACTCCGTCCATCATTTCCTTTGGTTTTTGCTTTGTTCGCCATAAGTTGGCAGGGTATGCTCAGACGTGAGTCCCTTGCTCACTTTGCCACTGGATTCAAGCAAGCCTGGCTGAAGACGGCTGAAATGCCAGAAACCGGTCCTAGGAAGCTTGTTTCCGGTCCAGGAAAGACATGGCTTGGCAGTTCGGGCTGGACTGTTCCCATGAGGCACAGGGTCAGACTGATTTGCATATGGCCATGTCTGAACTGGGGTGGCTGAGTGGGCTAAAGAACGGTGATGGATTACACCCCGATCAGTTGACTGGGGGTGAGTGCTTGCAATGTTCAACACTCCGTCCATCATTTCCTTTGGTTTTTGCTTTGTTCGCCATAAGTTGGCAGGGTATGCTCAGACGTGAGTCCCTTGCTCACTTTGCCACTGGATTCAAGCAAGCCTGGCTGAAGACGGCTGAAATGCCAGAAACCGGTCCTAGGAAGCTTGTTTCCGGTCCAGGGAAGACATGGCTTGGCAGTTCAGGCTGGACTGGTCCCATGAGTCACAGGGTCAGACTGATTTGCATATGGCCATGTCTGAACTGGGGTGGCTGAGTGGGCTAAAGAATGGTGATGGATTAAACCCAGATCAGTTGACTGGGGGTGAGTGCTTGCAATGTTCAACACTCCGTCCATCATTTCCTTTTGTTTTTGCTTTGCTCGCCATAAGTTGGCAGGGTATGCTCAGACATGAGTCCCTTGCTCACTTTGCCACTGGATTCAAGCAAGCCTGGCTGAAGATGGCTGAAATGCCAGAAACCGGTCCTAGGAAGCTTGTTTCCGGTCCAGTGAAGACATGGCTTGGCTGTTCGTTCTGGACTGTTCCCATGAGGCACAGGGTCAGACAGATTTGCATATGGCCATGTCTGAACTGGGGTGGCTGAGTGGGCTAAAGAACGGTGATGGATTAAACCCAGATCAGTTGACTGGGGGTGAGCGCTTGCAATGTTCAACACTCCGTCCATCATTTCCTTTGGTTTTTGCTTTGTTCACCATAAGTTGGCAGGGTATGCTCAGACGTGATTCCCTCGCTCACTTTGCCACTGGCTTCAAGCAAGCCCCGCTGAAATGCCAGAAACCGGTCCTAGGAAGCTTGTTTCCGGTCCAGTGAAGACATGGCTTGGCAGTAAGGGCTGGACTCTTCCCATGAGGCACAGGGTCAGACTGATTTGCATATGGCCATGTCTGAACTGGGGTGGCTGAGTGGGCTAAAGAACGGTGATTGATTAAACCCAGATCAGTTGACTGGGGGTCAGTGCTTGCAATGTTCAACACTCCGTCCATCATTTCCTTTGGTTGTTGCTTTGTTCGCCATAAGTTGGCAGGGTATGCTCAGACGTGAGTCCCTTGCTCACTTTGCCACTGGATTCAAGCAAGCCTGACTGAAGACGGCTGAAATGCCAGAAACCGGTCCTAGGAAGCTTGTTTCCGGTCCAGGGAAGAAATGGCTTGGCAGTTCGGGCTGGACTGTTCCCATGAGGCACAGGGTCAGACTGATTTGCATATGGCCATGTTTGAACTGGGGTGGCTGAGTGGGCTAAAGAACGGTGATGGATTAAACCCAGATCAGTTGACTGGGGGTGAGTGCTTGCAATGTTCAACACTCCGTCCATTATTTCCTTTGGTTTTTGCTTTGTTCGCCATAAGTTGGCAGGGTATGCTCAGACGTGAGTCCCTTGCTCACTTTGCCACTGGATTCAAGCAAGCCTGGCTGAAGACGGCTGAAATGCCAGAAACCGGTCCTAGGAAGCTTGTTTCCGGTCCAGGGAAGACATGGCTTGGCAGTTCAGGCTGGACTGTTCCCATGAGGCACAGGGTCAGACTGATTTGCATATGGCCATGTCTGAACTGAGGTGGCTGAGTGGGCTAAAGAACGGTGATGGATTAAACCCAGATCAGTTGACTGGGGGTGAGCGCTTGCAATGTTCAACACTCCGTCCATCATTTCCTTTGGTTTTTGCTTTGTTTGCCATAAGTTGGCAGGGTATGCTCAGACATGAGTCACTTGCTCTCTTTGCCACTGGATTCAAGCAAGCCTGGTTGAAGACGGCTGAAATGCCAGAAACAGGTCCTAGGAAGCTTGTTTCCCGTCCAGGGAAGACATGGCTTGGCAATTCGGGCTGGACTGTTCCCATGAGGCACACGGTCAGACTGATTTGCATATGGCCATGTCTGAACTGGGGTGGCTGAGTGGGCTAAAGAACGGTGATGGATTAAACCCAGATCAGTTGACTGGGGGTGAGTGCTTGCAATGTTCAACACTCCTTCCATCATTTTCTTTGGTTTTTGCTTTGTTCGCCATGAGTTGGCAGGGTATGCTCAGACGTGAGTCCCTTGCTCACTTTGCCACTGGATTCAAGCAAGCCTGGCTGAAGACGGCTAAAATGCCAGAAACCGGTCCTAGGAAGCTTGTTTCCGGTCCAGGAAAGACATGGCTTGGCAGTTCAGGCTGGACTGTTCCCATGAGGCACAGGGTCAGACTGATTTGCATATGGCCATGTCTGAACTGGGGTGGCTGAGTGGGGTAAAGAACGGTGATGGATTAAACCCCGATCAGTTGACTGGGGGTGAGTGCTTGCAATGTTCAACACTCCGTCCATCATTTCCTTTGGTTTTTGCTTTGTTCGCCATAAGTTGGCAGGGTATGCTCAGACGTGAGTCCCTTGCTCACTTTGCCACTGGATTCAAGCAAGCCTGGCTGAAGACGGCTGAAATGCCAGAAACCGGTCCTAGGAAGCTTGTTTCCGGTCCAGGGAAGACATGGCTTGGCAGTTCGGCCTCGACTGGTCCCATGAGGCACAGGGTCAGACTGATTTGCATATGGCCATGTCTGAACTGGGGTGGCTGAGTGGGCTAAAGAATGGTGATGTATTAAACCCAGATCAGTTGACTGGGGGTGAGTGCTTGCAATGTTCAACACTCCGTCCATCATTTCCTTTGGTTTTTGCTTTGTTCGCCATAAGTTGGCAGGGTATGCTCAGACGTGAGTCCCTTGCTCACTTTGCCACTGGATTCAAGCAAGCCTGGCTGAAGATGGCTGAAATGCCAGAAACTGGTCCTAGGAAGCTTGTTTCCGGTCCAGTAAAGACATGGCTTGGCTGTTCGGGCTGGACTGTTCCCATGAGGCACAGGGTCAGACAGATTTGCATATGGCCATGTCTAAACTGGGGTGGCTGAGTGGGCTAAAGAACGGTGATGGATTAAACCCAGATCAGTTGACTGGGGGTGAGTGCTTGCAATGTTCTACACTCCGTCCATCATTTCCTTTGGTTTTTGCTTTGTTCGCCATAAGTTGGCAGGGTATGCTCTGACGTGAGTCATTTGCTCACTTTGCCACTGGATTCAAGCAAGCCTGGCTGAAGACGGCTGAAATGCCAGAAACCGGTCCTAGGAAGCTTGTTTCCGGTCCAGGGAAGACATGGCTTGGCAGTTCGGGCTGGACTGTTCCCATGAGGCAGAGGGTCAGACTGATTTGCATATGGCCATGTCTGAACTGGGGTGGCTGAGTGTGCTAAAGAACGGTGATGGATTAAACCCAGATCAATTGACTGGGGGTGAGTGCGTGCAATGTTCAACACTCCGTCCATCATTTCCTTTGGTTTTTGCTTTGTTCGCCATAAGTTGGCAGGGTATGCTCAGACGTGAGTCCCTTGCTCACTTTGCCACTGGATTCAAGCAAGCCTGGCTGAAGATGGCTGAAATGCCAGAAACCGGTCCTAGGAAGCTTGTTTCCGGTCCAGGGAAGACATGGCTTGGCAGTTCAGGCTGGACTGTTCCCATGAGGCACAGGGTCAGACTGATTTGCATATGGCCATGTCTGAACTGGGGTGGCTGAGTGGGCTAAAGTACGGTGATGGATTAAACCCAGATCAGTTGACTGGGGGTGAGTGCTTGCAATGTTCAACACTCCGTCCATCATTTCCTTTGGTTTTTGCTTTGTTCGCCATAAGTTGGCAGGGTATGCTCAGACGTGAGTCCCTTGCTCACTTTGCCACTGGATTCAAGCAAGCCTGGCTGAAGATGGCTGAAATGCCAGAAACCGGTCCTAGGAAGCTTATTTCTGGTCCAGTGAAGACATGGCTTGGCTGTTCCGGCTGGACTGTTCCCATGAGGCACAGGGTCAGACAGATTTGCATATGGCCATGTCTGAACTGGGGTGGCTGAGTGGGCTAAAGAACGGTGATGGATTAAACCCAGATCAGTTGACTGGGGGTGAGTGCTTGCAATGTTCAACACTCCTTCCATCATTTTCTTTGGTTTTTGCTTTTTTCGCCATGAGTTGGCAGGGTATGCTCAGACGTGAGTCCCTTGCTCACTTTGCCACTGGATTCAAGCAAGCCTGGCTGAAGACGGCTGAAATGCCAGAAACCGGTCCTAGGAAGCTTGTTTCCGGTCCAGGAAAGACATGGCTTGGCAGTTCAGGCTGGACTGTTCCCATGAGGCACAGGGTCAGACTGATTTGCATATGGCCATGTCTGAACTGGGTTGGCTGAGTGGGCTAAAGAACGGTGATGGATTAAACCCCGATCAGTTGACTGGGGGTGAGTGCTTGCAATGTTCAACACTCCGTCCATCATTTGCTTTGGTTTTTGCTTTGTTCGCCATAAGTTGGCAGGGTATGCTCAGACGTGAGTCCCTTGCTCACTTTGCCACTGGATTCAAGCAAGCCTGGCTGAAGACGGCTGAAATGCCAGAAACCGGTCCTAGGAAGCTTGTTTCCGGTCCAGGGAAGACATGGCTTGGCAGTTCGGGCTGGACTGGTCCCATGAGGCACAGGGGCAGACTGATTTGCATTTGGCCATGTCTGAAGTGGGGTGGCTGAGTGGGCTAAAGAATGGTGATGGATTAAACCCAGATCAGTTGACTGGGGGTGAGTGCTTGCAATGTTCAACACTCCGTCCATCATTTCCTTTGGTTTTTGCTTTGTTCGCCATAAGTTGGCAGGGTATGCTCAGACGTGAGTCCCTTGCTCACTTTGCCACTGGATTCAAGCAAGCCTGGCTGAAGATGGCTGAAATGCCAGAAACCGGTCCTAGGAAGCTTGTTTCCGGTCCAGTGAAGACATGGCTTGGCTGTTCGGGCTGGACTGTTCCCATGAGGCACAGGGTCAGACAGATTTGCATATGGCCATGTCTGAACTGGGGTGGCTGAGTGGGCTAAAGAACGGTGATGGATTAAACCCAGATCAGTTGACTGGGGGTGAGCGCTTGCAATGTTCAACGCTCCGTCCATCATTTGCTTTGGTTTTTGCTTTGTTTGCCATAAGTTGGCAGGGTATGCTCAGACGTGAGTCCCTCGCTCACTTTGCCACTGGTTTCAAGCAAGCCTGGCTGAAATGCCAGAAACCGGTCCTAGGAAGCTTGTTTCCGGTCCAGGGAAGACATGGCTTGGCAGTAAGGGCTGGACTCTTCCCATGAGGCACAGGGTCAGACTGATTTGCATATGGCCATGTCTGAACTGGGGTGGCTGAGTGGGCTAAAGAACGGTGATGGATTAAACACAGATCAGTTGACTGGGGGTCAGTGCTTGCAATGTTCAACACTCCGTCCATCATTTCCTTTGGTTGTTGCTTTGTTCGCCATAAGTTGGCAGGGTATGCTCAGACGTGAGTCCCTTGCTCACTTTGCCACTGGATTCCAGCAAGCCTGACTGAAGACGGCTGAAATGCCAGAAACCGGTCCTAGGAAGCTTGTTTACGGTCCAGGGAAGAAATGGCTTGGCAGTTCGGGCTGGACTGTTCCCATGAGGCACAGGGTCAGACTGATTTGCATATGGCCATGTCTGAACTGGGGTGGCTGATTGGGCTAAAGAACGGTGATGGATTAAACCCAGATCAGTTGACTGGGGGTGAGTGCTTGCAATGTTCAACACTCCGTCCATCATTTCCTTTGGTTTTTGCTTTGTTCGCCATAAGTTGGCAGGGTATGCTCAGACGTGAGTCCCTTGCTCACTTTGCCACTGGATTCAAGCAAGCCTGGCTGAAGACGGCTGAAATGCCAGAAACCGGTCCTAGGAAGCTTGTTTCCGGTCCAGGGAAGACATGGCTTGGCAGTTCGGGCTGGACTGTTCCCATGAGGCACAGGGTCAGACTGATTTGCATATGGCCATGTCTGAACTGAGGTGGCTGAGTGGGCTAAAGAACGGTGATGGATTAAACCCAGATCAGTTGACTGGGGGTGAGCGCTTGCAATGTTCAACACTCCGTCCATCATTTCCTTTGGTTTTTGCTTTGTTCGCGATAAGTTGGCAGGGTATGCTCAGACATGAGTCACTTGCTCTCTTTGCCACTGGATTCAAGCAAGCCTGGTTGAAGACGGCTGAAATGCCAGAAACAGGTCCTAGGAAGCTTGTTTCCGGTCCAGGGAAGACATGGCTTGGCAATTCGGGCTGGACTGTTCCCATGAGGCACACGGTCAGACTGATTTGCATATGGTCATGTCTGAACTGGGGTGGCTGAGTGGGCTAAAGAACGGTGATGGATTAAACCCAGATCAGTTGACTTGGGGTGAGTGCTTGCAATGTTCAACACTCCGTCCATCATTTCCTTTGGTTTTTGCTTTGTTCGCCATAAGTTGGCAGGGTATGCTCTGACGTGAGTCTTTTGCTCACTTTGCCACTGGATTCAAGCAAGCCTGGCTGAAGACGGCTGAAATGCCAGAAACCGGTCCTAGGAAGCTTGTTTCCGGTCCAGGGAAGACATGGCTTGGCAGTTCGGGCTGGACTGTTCCCATGAGGCAGAGGGTCAGACTGATTTGCATATGGCCATGTCTGAACTGGGGTGGCTGAGTGTGCTAAAGAACGGTGATGGATTAAACCCAGATCAATTGACTGGGGGTGAGTGCGTGCAATGTTCAACACTCCGTCCATCATTTCCTTTGGTTTTTGCTTTGTTCGCCATAAGTTGGCAGGGTATGCTCAGACGTGAGTCCCGTGCTCACTTTGCCACTGGATTCAAGCAAGCCTGGCTGAAGATGGCTGAAATGCCAGAAACCGGTCCTAGGAAGCTTGTTTCCGGTCCAGGGAAGACATGGCTTGGCAGTTCAGGCTGGACTGTTCCCATGAGGCACAGGGTCAGACTGATTTGCATATGGCCATGTCTGAACTGGGGTGGCTGAGTCGGCTAAAGAACGGTGATGGATTAAACCCAGATCAGTTGCCTGGGGGTGAGTGCTTGCAATGTTCAACACTCCGTCCATCATTTCCTTTGGTTTTTGATTTGTTCGCCATAAGTTGGCAGGGTATGCTCAGACGTGAGTCCCTTGCTCACTTTGCCACTGGATTCAAGCAAGCCTGGCTGAAGATGGCTGAAATGCCAGAAACCGGTCCTAGGAAGCTTATTTCTGGTCCAGTGAAGACATGGCTTGGCTGTTCGGGCTGGACTGTTCCCATGAGGCACAGGGTCAGACAGATTTGCATATGGCCATGTCTGAACTGGGGTGGCTGAGTGGGCTAAAGAACGGTGATGGATTAAACCCAGATCAGTTGCCTGGGGGTGAGTGCTTGCAATGTTCAACACTCCGTCCATCATTTCCTTTGGTTTTTGATTTGTTCGCCATAAGTTGGCAGGGTATGCTCAGACGTGAGTCCCTTGCTCACTTTGCCACTGGATTCAAGCAAGCCTGGCTGAAGATGGCTGAAATGCCAGAAACCGGTCCTAGGAAGCTTATTTCTGGTCTAGTGAAGACATGGCTTGGCTGTTCGGGCTGGACTGTTCCCATGAGGCACAGGGTCAGACAGATTTGCATATGGCCATGTCTGAACTGGGGTGGCTGAGTGGGCTAAAGAACGGTGATGGATTAAACCCAGATCAGTTGACTGGGGGTGAGCGCTTGCAATGTTCAACACTCCGTCCATCATTTCCTTTGGTTTTTGCTTTGTTCGCGATAAGTTGGCAGGGTATGCTCAGACATGAGTCACTTGCTCTCTTTGCCACTGGATTCAAGCAAGCCTGGCTGAAGATGGCTGAAATGCCAGAAACCGGTCCTAGGAAGCTTGTTTCCGGTCCAGGGAAGACATGGCTTGGCAGTTCGGGCTGGACTGTTCCCATGAGGCAGAGGGTCAGACTGATTTGCATACGGCCATGTCTGAACTGGGGTGGCTGAGTGTGCTAAAGAACGGTGATGGATTAAACCCAGATCAATTGACTGGGGGTGAGTGCGTGCAATGTTCAACACTCCGTCCATCATTTCCTTTGGTTTTTGCTTTGTTCGCCATAAGTTGGCAGGGTATGCTCAGACGTGAGTCCCTTGCTCACTTTGCCACTGGATTCAAGCAAGCCTGGCTGAAGACGGCTGAAATGCCAGAAACCGGTCCTAGGAAGCTTGTTTCCGGTCCAGGGAAGACATGGCTTGGCAAATCAGGCTGGACTGTTCCCATGAGGCACAGGGTCAGACTGATTTGCATATGGCCATGTTTGAACTGGGGTGGCTGAGTGGGCTAAAGAACGGTGATGGATTAAACCCAGATCAGTTGCCTGGGGGTGAGTGCTTGCAATGTTCAACACTCCGTTCATCATTTCCTTTGGTTTTTGCTATGTTCGCCATAAGTTGGCAGGGTATGCTCAGACGTGAGTCCCTTGCTCACTTTGCCACTGGATTCAAGCAAGCCTGTCTGAAGACGGCTGAAATGCCAGAAACCGGTCCTAGGAAGCTTGTTTCCGGTCCAGGGAAGACATGGCTTGGCAGTTCGGGCTGGACTGTTCCCATGAGGCACAGGGTCAGATTGATTTGCATATGGCCATGTCTGAACTGGGGTGGCTGAGTGGGCTAAAGAATGGTGATGGATTAAACCCAGATCAGTTGACAGGGGTGAGTGCTTGCAATGTTCAACACTCCGTCCATCATTTCCTTTGGTTTTTGCTTTGTTCGCGATAAGTTGGCAGGGTATACTCAGACGTGAGTCCCTTGCTCACTTTGCCACTGGATTCAAGCAAGCCTGGCTGAAGACGGCTGAAATGCCAGAAACCGGTCCTAGGAAGCTTTTTTCCGGTCCAGGGAAGACATGGCTTGGCAGTTCGGGCTGGACTGTTCCCATGAGGCACAGGGTCAGACTGATTTGCATATGGCCATGTCTGAACTGGGGTGGCTGAGTGGGCTAAAGTACGGTGATGGATTAAACCCAGATCAGTTGACTGGGGGTGAGTGCTTGCAATGTTGAACACTCCGTCCATCATTTCCTTTGGTTTTTGCTTTGTTCGCCATAAGTTGGCAGGGTATGCTCAGACGTGAGTCCCTTGCTCACTTTGCCACTGGATTCAAGCAAGCCTGGCTGAAGATGGCTGAAATGCCAGAAACCGGTCCTAGGAAGCTTATTTCTGGTCCAGTGAAGACATGGTTTGGCTGTTCGGGCTGGACTGTTCCCATGAGGCACAGGGTCAGACAGATTTGCATATGGCCATGTCTGAACTGGGGTGGCTGAGTGGGCTAAAGAACGGTGATGGATTAAACCCAGATCAGTTGACTGGGGGTGAGTGCTTGCAATGTTCAACACTCCTTCCATCATTTTCTTTGGTTTTTGCTTTGTTTGCCATGAGTTGGCAGGGTATGCTCAGACGTGAGTCCCTTGCTCACTTTGCCACTGGATTCAAGGAAGCCTGGCTGAAGACGGCTGAAATGCCAGAAACCGGTCCTAGGAAGCTTGTTTCCGGTCCAGGAAAGACATGGCTTGGCAGTTCAGACTGGACTGTTCCCATGAGGCACAGGGTCAGACTGATTTGCATACGGCCATGTCTGAACTGGGGTGGCTGAGTGGGCTAAAGAACGGTGATGGATTAAACCCAGATCAGTTGACTGGGGGTGAGTGCTTGCAATGTTCAACACTCCGTCCATCATTTCCTTTGGTTTTTGCTTTGTTCGCCATGAGTTGGCAGGGTATGCTCAGACGTGAGTCCCTTGCTCACTTTGCCACTGGATTCAAGCAAGCCTGGCTGAAGACGGCTGAAATGCCAGAATCCAGTTCTAGGAAGCTTGTTTCCGGTCCAGGGAAGACATGGCTTGGCAGTTCGGACTGGACTGTTCCCATGAGGCACAGGGTCAGACTGATTTGCATATGGCCATGTCTGAACTGGGGTGGCTGAGTGGGCTAAAGAACGGTGATGGATTAAACCCAGATCAGTTGACTGGGGGTCAGTGCTTGCAATGTTCAACACTCAGTCCATCATTTCCTTTGGTTTTTGCTTTGTTCGCCATAAGTTGGCAGGGTATGCTCAGACGTGAGTCCCTTGCTCACTTTGCCACTGGATTCAAGCAAGCCTGACTGAAGACGGCTGAAATGCCAGAAACCGGTCCTAGGAAGCTTGTTTCCGGTCCAGGGAAGAAATGGCTTGGCAGTTCGGGCTGGACTGTTCCCATGAGGCACAGGGTCAGACTGATTTGCATATGGCCATGTCTGAACTGGGGTGGCTGAGTGGGCTAAAGAACGGTGATGGATTAAACCCAGATCAGTTGACTGGGGGTGAGTGCTTGCAATGTTCAACACTCCGTCCATCATTTCCTTTGGTTTTTGCTTTGTTCGCCATAAGTTGGCAGGGTATGCTCAGACGTGAGTCCCTTGCTCACTTTGCCACTGGATTCAAGCAAGCCTGGCTGAAGACGGCTGAAATGCCAGAAACCGGTCCTAGGAAGCTTGTTTCCGGTCCAGGAAAGACATGGCTTGGCAGTTCGGGCTGGACTGTTCCCATGAGGCACAGGGTCAGACTGATTTGCATATGGCCATGTCTGAACTGGGGTGGCTGAGTGGGCTAAAGAACGGTGATGGATTACACCCCGATCAGTTGACTGGGGGTGAGTGCTTGCAATGTTCAACACTCCGTCCATCATTTCCTTTGGTTTTTGCTTTGTTCGCCATAAGTTGGCAGGGTATGCTCAGACGTGAGTCCCTTGCTCACTTTGCCACTGGATTCAAGCAAGCCTGGCTGAAGACGGCTGAAATGCCAGAAACCGGTCCTAGGAAGCTTGTTTCCGGTCCAGGGAAGACATGGCTTGGCAGTTCAGGCTGGACTGGTCCCATGAGTCACAGGGTCAGACTGATTTGCATATGGCCATGTCTGAACTGGGGTGGCTGAGTGGGCTAAAGAATGGTGATGGATTAAACCCAGATCAGTTGACTGGGGGTGAGTGCTTGCAATGTTCAACACTCCGTCCATCATTTCCTTTTGTTTTTGCTTTGCTCGCCATAAGTTGGCAGGGTATGCTCAGACATGAGTCCCTTGCTCACTTTGCCACTGGATTCAAGCAAGCCTGGCTGAAGATGGCTGAAATGCCAGAAACCGGTCCTAGGAAGCTTGTTTCCGGTCCAGTGAAGACATGGCTTGGCTGTTCGGGCTGGACTGTTCCCATGAGGCACAGGGTCAGACAGATTTGCATATGGCCATGTCTGAACTGGGGTGGCTGAGTGGGCTAAAGAACGGTGATGGATTAAACCCAGATCAGTTGACTGGGGGTGAGCGCTTGCAATGTTCAACACTCCGTCCATCATTTCCTTTGGTTTTTGCTTTGTTCACCATAAGTTGGCAGGGTATGCTCAGACGTGATTCCCTCGCTCACTTTGCCACTGGCTTCAAGCAAGCCCCGCTGAAATGCCAGAAACCGGTCCTAGGAAGCTTGTTTCCGGTCCAGTGAAGACATGGCTTGGCAGTAAGGGCTGGACTCTTCCCATGAGGCACAGGGTCAGACTGATTTGCATATGGCCATGTCTGAACTGGGGTGGCTGAGTGGGCTAAAGAACGGTGATTGATTAAACCCAGATCAGTTGACTGGGGGTCAGTGCTTGCAATGTTCAACACTCCGTCCATCATTTCCTTTGGTTGTTGCTTTGTTCGCCATAAGTTGGCAGGGTATGCTCAGACGTGAGTCCCTTGCTCACTTTGCCACTGGATTCAAGCAAGCCTGACTGAAGACGGCTGAAATGCCAGAAACCGGTCCTAGGAAGCTTGTTTCCGGTCCAGGGAAGAAATGGCTTGGCAGTTCGGGCTGGACTGTTCCCATGAGGCACAGGGTCAGACTGATTTGCATATGGCCATGTTTGAACTGGGGTGGCTGAGTGGGCTAAAGAACGGTGATGGATTAAACCCAGATCAGTTGACTGGGGGTGAGTGCTTGCAATGTTCAACACTCCGTCCATTATTTCCTTTGGTTTTTGCTTTGTTCGCCATAAGTTGGCAGGGTATGCTCAGACGTGAGTCCCTTGCTCACTTTGCCACTGGATTCAAGCAAGCCTGGCTGAAGACGGCTGAAATGCCAGAAACCGGTCCTAGGAAGCTTGTTTCCGGTCCAGGGAAGACATGGCTTGGCAGTTCAGGCTGGACTGTTCCCATGAGGCACAGGGTCAGACTGATTTGCATATGGCCATGTCTGAACTGAGGTGGCTGAGTGGGCTAAAGAACGGTGATGGATTAAACCCAGATCAGTTGACTGGGGGTGAGCGCTTGCAATGTTCAACACTCCGTCCATCATTTCCTTTGGTTTTTGCTTTGTTTGCCATAAGTTGGCAGGGTATGCTCAGACATGAGTCACTTGCTCTCTTTGCCACTGGATTCAAGCAAGCCTGGTTGAAGACGGCTGAAATGCCAGAAACAGGTCCTAGGAAGCTTGTTTCCCGTCCAGGGAAGACATGGCTTGGCAATTCGGGCTGGACTGTTCCCATGAGGCACACGGTCAGACTGATTTGCATATGGCCATGTCTGAACTGGGGTGGCTGAGTGGGCTAAAGAACGGTGATGGATTAAACCCAGATCAGTTGACTGGGGGTGAGTGCTTGCAATGTTCAACACTCCTTCCATCATTTTCTTTGGTTTTTGCTTTGTTCGCCATGAGTTGGCAGGGTATGCTCAGACGTGAGTCCCTTGCTCACTTTGCCACTGGATTCAAGCAAGCCTGGCTGAAGACGGCTAAAATGCCAGAAACCGGTCCTAGGAAGCTTGTTTCCGGTCCAGGAAAGACATGGCTTGGCAGTTCAGGCTGGACTGTTCCCATGAGGCACAGGGTCAGACTGATTTGCATATGGCCATGTCTGAACTGGGGTGGCTGAGTGGGGTAAAGAACGGTGATGGATTAAACCCCGATCAGTTGACTGGGGGTGAGTGCTTGCAATGTTCAACACTCCGTCCATCATTTCCTTTGGTTTTTGCTTTGTTCGCCATAAGTTGGCAGGGTATGCTCAGACGTGAGTCCCTTGCTCACTTTGCCACTGGATTCAAGCAAGCCTGGCTGAAGACGGCTGAAATGCCAGAAACCGGTCCTAGGAAGCTTGTTTCCGGTCCAGGGAAGACATGGCTTGGCAGTTCGGCCTCGACTGGTCCCATGAGGCACAGGGTCAGACTGATTTGCATATGGCCATGTCTGAACTGGGGTGGCTGAGTGGGCTAAAGAATGGTGATGTATTAAACCCAGATCAGTTGACTGGGGGTGAGTGCTTGCAATGTTCAACACTCCGTCCATCATTTCCTTTGGTTTTTGCTTTGTTCGCCATAAGTTGGCAGGGTATGCTCAGACGTGAGTCCCTTGCTCACTTTGCCACTGGATTCAAGCAAGCCTGGCTGAAGATGGCTGAAATGCCAGAAACTGGTCCTAGGAAGCTTGTTTCCGGTCCAGTAAAGACATGGCTTGGCTGTTCGGGCTGGACTGTTCCCATGAGGCACAGGGTCAGACAGATTTGCATATGGCCATGTCTAAACTGGGGTGGCTGAGTGGGCTAAAGAACGGTGATGGATTAAACCCAGATCAGTTGACTGGGGGTGAGTGCTTGCAATGTTCTACACTCCGTCCATCATTTCCTTTGGTTTTTGCTTTGTTCGCCATAAGTTGGCAGGGTATGCTCTGACGTGAGTCATTTGCTCACTTTGCCACTGGATTCAAGCAAGCCTGGCTGAAGACGGCTGAAATGCCAGAAACCGGTCCTAGGAAGCTTGTTTCCGGTCCAGGGAAGACATGGCTTGGCAGTTCGGGCTGGACTGTTCCCATGAGGCAGAGGGTCAGACTGATTTGCATATGGCCATGTCTGAACTGGGGTGGCTGAGTGTGCTAAAGAACGGTGATGGATTAAACCCAGATCAATTGACTGGGGGTGAGTGCGTGCAATGTTCAACACTCCGTCCATCATTTCCTTTGGTTTTTGCTTTGTTCGCCATAAGTTGGCAGGGTATGCTCAGACGTGAGTCCCTTGCTCACTTTGCCACTGGATTCAAGCAAGCCTGGCTGAAGATGGCTGAAATGCCAGAAACCGGTCCTAGGAAGCTTATTTCTGGTCCAGTGAAGACATGGCTTGGCTGTTCCGGCTGGACTGTTCCCATGAGGCACAGGGTCAGACAGATTTGCATATGGCCATGTCTGAACTGGGGTGGCTGAGTGGGCTAAAGAACGGTGATGGATTAAACCCAGATCAGTTGACTGGGGGTGAGTGCTTGCAATGTTCAACACTCCTTCCATCATTTTCTTTGGTTTTTGCTTTTTTCGCCATGAGTTGGCAGGGTATGCTCAGACGTGAGTCCCTTGCTCACTTTGCCACTGGATTCAAGCAAGCCTGGCTGAAGACGGCTGAAATGCCAGAAACCGGTCCTAGGAAGCTTGTTTCCGGTCCAGGAAAGACATGGCTTGGCAGTTCAGGCTGGACTGTTCCCATGAGGCACAGGGTCAGACTGATTTGCATATGGCCATGTCTGAACTGGGTTGGCTGAGTGGGCTAAAGAACGGTGATGGATTAAACCCCGATCAGTTGACTGGGGGTGAGTGCTTGCAATGTTCAACACTCCGTCCATCATTTGCTTTGGTTTTTGCTTTGTTCGCCATAAGTTGGCAGGGTATGCTCAGACGTGAGTCCCTTGCTCACTTTGCCACTGGATTCAAGCAAGCCTGGCTGAAGACGGCTGAAATGCCAGAAACCGGTCCTAGGAAGCTTGTTTCCGGTCCAGGGAAGACATGGCTTGGCAGTTCGGGCTGGACTGGTCCCATGAGGCACAGGGGCAGACTGATTTGCATTTGGCCATGTCTGAAGTGGGGTGGCTGAGTGGGCTAAAGAATGGTGATGGATTAAACCCAGATCAGTTGACTGGGGGTGAGTGCTTGCAATGTTCAACACTCCGTCCATCATTTCCTTTGGTTTTTGCTTTGTTCGCCATAAGTTGGCAGGGTATGCTCAGACGTGAGTCCCTTGCTCACTTTGCCACTGGATTCAAGCAAGCCTGGCTGAAGATGGCTGAAATGCCAGAAACCGGTCCTAGGAAGCTTGTTTCCGGTCCAGTGAAGACATGGCTTGGCTGTTCGGGCTGGACTGTTCCCATGAGGCACAGGGTCAGACAGATTTGCATATGGCCATGTCTGAACTGGGGTGGCTGAGTGGGCTAAAGAACGGTGATGGATTAAACCCAGATCAGTTGACTGGGGGTGAGCGCTTGCAATGTTCAACGCTCCGTCCATCATTTGCTTTGGTTTTTGCTTTGTTTGCCATAAGTTGGCAGGGTATGCTCAGACGTGAGTCCCTCGCTCACTTTGCCACTGGTTTCAAGCAAGCCTGGCTGAAATGCCAGAAACCGGTCCTAGGAAGCTTGTTTCCGGTCCAGGGAAGACATGGCTTGGCAGTAAGGGCTGGACTCTTCCCATGAGGCACAGGGTCAGACTGATTTGCATATGGCCATGTCTGAACTGGGGTGGCTGAGTGGGCTAAAGAACGGTGATGGATTAAACACAGATCAGTTGACTGGGGGTCAGTGCTTGCAATGTTCAACACTCCGTCCATCATTTCCTTTGGTTGTTGCTTTGTTCGCCATAAGTTGGCAGGGTATGCTCAGACGTGAGTCCCTTGCTCACTTTGCCACTGGATTCCAGCAAGCCTGACTGAAGACGGCTGAAATGCCAGAAACCGGTCCTAGGAAGCTTGTTTACGGTCCAGGGAAGAAATGGCTTGGCAGTTCGGGCTGGACTGTTCCCATGAGGCACAGGGTCAGACTGATTTGCATATGGCCATGTCTGAACTGGGGTGGCTGATTGGGCTAAAGAACGGTGATGGATTAAACCCAGATCAGTTGACTGGGGGTGAGTGCTTGCAATGTTCAACACTCCGTCCATCATTTCCTTTGGTTTTTGCTTTGTTCGCCATAAGTTGGCAGGGTATGCTCAGACGTGAGTCCCTTGCTCACTTTGCCACTGGATTCAAGCAAGCCTGGCTGAAGACGGCTGAAATGCCAGAAACCGGTCCTAGGAAGCTTGTTTCCGGTCCAGGGAAGACATGGCTTGGCAGTTCGGGCTGGACTGTTCCCATGAGGCACAGGGTCAGACTGATTTGCATATGGCCATGTCTGAACTGAGGTGGCTGAGTGGGCTAAAGAACGGTGATGGATTAAACCCAGATCAGTTGACTGGGGGTGAGCGCTTGCAATGTTCAACACTCCGTCCATCATTTCCTTTGGTTTTTGCTTTGTTCGCGATAAGTTGGCAGGGTATGCTCAGACATGAGTCACTTGCTCTCTTTGCCACTGGATTCAAGCAAGCCTGGTTGAAGACGGCTGAAATGCCAGAAACAGGTCCTAGGAAGCTTGTTTCCGGTCCAGGGAAGACATGGCTTGGCAATTCGGGCTGGACTGTTCCCATGAGGCACACGGTCAGACTGATTTGCATATGGTCATGTCTGAACTGGGGTGGCTGAGTGGGCTAAAGAACGGTGATGGATTAAACCCAGATCAGTTGACTTGGGGTGAGTGCTTGCAATGTTCAACACTCCGTCCATCATTTCCTTTGGTTTTTGCTTTGTTCGCCATAAGTTGGCAGGGTATGCTCTGACGTGAGTCTTTTGCTCACTTTGCCACTGGATTCAAGCAAGCCTGGCTGAAGACGGCTGAAATGCCAGAAACCGGTCCTAGGAAGCTTGTTTCCGGTCCAGGGAAGACATGGCTTGGCAGTTCGGGCTGGACTGTTCCCATGAGGCAGAGGGTCAGACTGATTTGCATATGGCCATGTCTGAACTGGGGTGGCTGAGTGTGCTAAAGAACGGTGATGGATTAAACCCAGATCAATTGACTGGGGGTGAGTGCGTGCAATGTTCAACACTCCGTCCATCATTTCCTTTGGTTTTTGCTTTGTTCGCCATAAGTTGGCAGGGTATGCTCAGACGTGAGTCCCGTGCTCACTTTGCCACTGGATTCAAGCAAGCCTGGCTGAAGATGGCTGAAATGCCAGAAACCGGTCCTAGGAAGCTTGTTTCCGGTCCAGGGAAGACATGGCTTGGCAGTTCAGGCTGGACTGTTCCCATGAGGCACAGGGTCAGACTGATTTGCATATGGCCATGTCTGAACTGGGGTGGCTGAGTCGGCTAAAGAACGGTGATGGATTAAACCCAGATCAGTTGCCTGGGGGTGAGTGCTTGCAATGTTCAACACTCCGTCCATCATTTCCTTTGGTTTTTGATTTGTTCGCCATAAGTTGGCAGGGTATGCTCAGACGTGAGTCCCTTGCTCACTTTGCCACTGGATTCAAGCAAGCCTGGCTGAAGATGGCTGAAATGCCAGAAACCGGTCCTAGGAAGCTTGTTTCCGGTCCAGGGAAGACATGGCTTGGCAGTTCAGGCTGGACTGTTCCCATGAGGCACAGGGTCAGACTGATTTGCATATGGCCATGTCTGAACTGGGGTGGCTGAGTGGGCTAAAGTACGGTGATGGATTAAACCCAGATCAGTTGACTGGGGGTGAGTGCTTGCAATGTTCAACACTCCGTCCATCATTTCCTTTGGTTTTTGCTTTGTTCGCCATAAGTTGGCAGGGTATGCTCAGACGTGAGTCCCTTGCTCACTTTGCCACTGGATTCAAGCAAGCCTGGCTGAAGATGGCTGAAATGCCAGAAACCGGTCCTAGGAAGCTTATTTCTGGTCCAGTGAAGACATGGCTTGGCTGTTCCGGCTGGACTGTTCCCATGAGGCACAGGGTCAGACAGATTTGCATATGGCCATGTCTGAACTGGGGTGGCTGAGTGGGCTAAAGAACGGTGATGGATTAAACCCAGATCAGTTGACTGGGGGTGAGTGCTTGCAATGTTCAACACTCCTTCCATCATTTTCTTTGGTTTTTGCTTTTTTCGCCATGAGTTGGCAGGGTATGCTCAGACGTGAGTCCCTTGCTCACTTTGCCACTGGATTCAAGCAAGCCTGGCTGAAGACGGCTGAAATGCCAGAAACCGGTCCTAGGAAGCTTGTTTCCGGTCCAGGAAAGACATGGCTTGGCAGTTCAGGCTGGACTGTTCCCATGAGGCACAGGGTCAGACTGATTTGCATATGGCCATGTCTGAACTGGGTTGGCTGAGTGGGCTAAAGAACGGTGATGGATTAAACCCCGATCAGTTGACTGGGGGTGAGTGCTTGCAATGTTCAACACTCCGTCCATCATTTGCTTTGGTTTTTGCTTTGTTCGCCATAAGTTGGCAGGGTATGCTCAGACGTGAGTCCCTTGCTCACTTTGCCACTGGATTCAAGCAAGCCTGGCTGAAGACGGCTGAAATGCCAGAAACCGGTCCTAGGAAGCTTGTTTCCGGTCCAGGGAAGACATGGCTTGGCAGTTCGGGCTGGACTGGTCCCATGAGGCACAGGGGCAGACTGATTTGCATTTGGCCATGTCTGAAGTGGGGTGGCTGAGTGGGCTAAAGAATGGTGATGGATTAAACCCAGATCAGTTGACTGGGGGTGAGTGCTTGCAATGTTCAACACTCCGTCCATCATTTCCTTTGGTTTTTGCTTTGTTCGCCATAAGTTGGCAGGGTATGCTCAGACGTGAGTCCCTTGCTCACTTTGCCACTGGATTCAAGCAAGCCTGGCTGAAGATGGCTGAAATGCCAGAAACCGGTCCTAGGAAGCTTGTTTCCGGTCCAGTGAAGACATGGCTTGGCTGTTCGGGCTGGACTGTTCCCATGAGGCACAGGGTCAGACAGATTTGCATATGGCCATGTCTGAACTGGGGTGGCTGAGTGGGCTAAAGAACGGTGATGGATTAAACCCAGATCAGTTGACTGGGGGTGAGCGCTTGCAATGTTCAACGCTCCGTCCATCATTTGCTTTGGTTTTTGCTTTGTTTGCCATAAGTTGGCAGGGTATGCTCAGACGTGAGTCCCTCGCTCACTTTGCCACTGGTTTCAAGCAAGCCTGGCTGAAATGCCAGAAACCGGTCCTAGGAAGCTTGTTTCCGGTCCAGGGAAGACATGGCTTGGCAGTAAGGGCTGGACTCTTCCCATGAGGCACAGGGTCAGACTGATTTGCATATGGCCATGTCTGAACTGGGGTGGCTGAGTGGGCTAAAGAACGGTGATGGATTAAACACAGATCAGTTGACTGGGGGTCAGTGCTTGCAATGTTCAACACTCCGTCCATCATTTCCTTTGGTTGTTGCTTTGTTCGCCATAAGTTGGCAGGGTATGCTCAGACGTGAGTCCCTTGCTCACTTTGCCACTGGATTCCAGCAAGCCTGACTGAAGACGGCTGAAATGCCAGAAACCGGTCCTAGGAAGCTTGTTTACGGTCCAGGGAAGAAATGGCTTGGCAGTTCGGGCTGGACTGTTCCCATGAGGCACAGGGTCAGACTGATTTGCATATGGCCATGTCTGAACTGGGGTGGCTGATTGGGCTAAAGAACGGTGATGGATTAAACCCAGATCAGTTGACTGGGGGTGAGTGCTTGCAATGTTCAACACTCCGTCCATCATTTCCTTTGGTTTTTGCTTTGTTCGCCATAAGTTGGCAGGGTATGCTCAGACGTGAGTCCCTTGCTCACTTTGCCACTGGATTCAAGCAAGCCTGGCTGAAGACGGCTGAAATGCCAGAAACCGGTCCTAGGAAGCTTGTTTCCGGTCCAGGGAAGACATGGCTTGGCAGTTCGGGCTGGACTGTTCCCATGAGGCACAGGGTCAGACTGATTTGCATATGGCCATGTCTGAACTGAGGTGGCTGAGTGGGCTAAAGAACGGTGATGGATTAAACCCAGATCAGTTGACTGGGGGTGAGCGCTTGCAATGTTCAACACTCCGTCCATCATTTCCTTTGGTTTTTGCTTTGTTCGCGATAAGTTGGCAGGGTATGCTCAGACATGAGTCACTTGCTCTCTTTGCCACTGGATTCAAGCAAGCCTGGTTGAAGACGGCTGAAATGCCAGAAACAGGTCCTAGGAAGCTTGTTTCCGGTCCAGGGAAGACATGGCTTGGCAATTCGGGCTGGACTGTTCCCATGAGGCACACGGTCAGACTGATTTGCATATGGTCATGTCTGAACTGGGGTGGCTGAGTGGGCTAAAGAACGGTGATGGATTAAACCCAGATCAGTTGACTTGGGGTGAGTGCTTGCAATGTTCAACACTCCGTCCATCATTTCCTTTGGTTTTTGCTTTGTTCGCCATAAGTTGGCAGGGTATGCTCTGACGTGAGTCTTTTGCTCACTTTGCCACTGGATTCAAGCAAGCCTGGCTGAAGACGGCTGAAATGCCAGAAACCGGTCCTAGGAAGCTTGTTTCCGGTCCAGGGAAGACATGGCTTGGCAGTTCGGGCTGGACTGTTCCCATGAGGCAGAGGGTCAGACTGATTTGCATATGGCCATGTCTGAACTGGGGTGGCTGAGTGTGCTAAAGAACGGTGATGGATTAAACCCAGATCAATTGACTGGGGGTGAGTGCGTGCAATGTTCAACACTCCGTCCATCATTTCCTTTGGTTTTTGCTTTGTTCGCCATAAGTTGGCAGGGTATGCTCAGACGTGAGTCCCGTGCTCACTTTGCCACTGGATTCAAGCAAGCCTGGCTGAAGATGGCTGAAATGCCAGAAACCGGTCCTAGGAAGCTTGTTTCCGGTCCAGGGAAGACATGGCTTGGCAGTTCAGGCTGGACTGTTCCCATGAGGCACAGGGTCAGACTGATTTGCATATGGCCATGTCTGAACTGGGGTGGCTGAGTCGGCTAAAGAACGGTGATGGATTAAACCCAGATCAGTTGCCTGGGGGTGAGTGCTTGCAATGTTCAACACTCCGTCCATCATTTCCTTTGGTTTTTGATTTGTTCGCCATAAGTTGGCAGGGTATGCTCAGACGTGAGTCCCTTGCTCACTTTGCCACTGGATTCAAGCAAGCCTGGCTGAAGATGGCTGAAATGCCAGAAACCGGTCCTAGGAAGCTTATTTCTGGTCCAGTGAAGACATGGCTTGGCTGTTCGGGCTGGACTGTTCCCATGAGGCACAGGGTCAGACAGATTTGCATATGGCCATGTCTGAACTGGGGTGGCTGAGTGGGCTAAAGAACGGTGATGGATTAAACCCAGATCAGTTGCCTGGGGGTGAGTGCTTGCAATGTTCAACACTCCGTCCATCATTTCCTTTGGTTTTTGATTTGTTCGCCATAAGTTGGCAGGGTATGCTCAGACGTGAGTCCCTTGCTCACTTTGCCACTGGATTCAAGCAAGCCTGGCTGAAGATGGCTGAAATGCCAGAAACCGGTCCTAGGAAGCTTATTTCTGGTCTAGTGAAGACATGGCTTGGCTGTTCGGGCTGGACTGTTCCCATGAGGCACAGGGTCAGACAGATTTGCATATGGCCATGTCTGAACTGGGGTGGCTGAGTGGGCTAAAGAACGGTGATGGATTAAACCCAGATCAGTTGACTGGGGGTGAGCGCTTGCAATGTTCAACACTCCGTCCATCATTTCCTTTGGTTTTTGCTTTGTTCGCCATAAGTTGGCAGGGTATGCTCTGACGTGAGTCTTTTGCTCACTTTGCCACTGGATTCAAGCAAGCCTGGCTGAAGACGGCTGAAATGCCAGAAACCGGTCCTAGGAAGCTTGTTTCCGGTCCAGGGAAGACATGGCTTGGCAGTTCGGGCTGGACTGTTCCCATGAGGCAGAGGGTCAGACTGATTTGCATATGGCCATGTCTGAACTGGGGTGGCTGAGTGTGCTAAAGAACGGTGATGGATTAAACCCAGATCAATTGACTGGGGGTGAGTGCGTGCAATGTTCAACACTCCGTCCATCATTTCCTTTGGTTTTTGCTTTGTTCGCCATAAGTTGGCAGGGTATGCTCAGACGTGAGTCCCTTGCTCACTTTGCCACTGGATTCAAGCAAGCCTGGCTGAAGACGGCTGAAATGCCAGAAACCGGTCCTAGGAAGCTTGTTTCCGGTCCAGGGAAGACATGGCTTGGCAGTTCAGGCTGGACTGGTCCCATGAGTCACAGGGTCAGACTGATTTGCATATGGCCATGTCTGAACTGGGGTGGCTGAGTGGGCTAAAGAATGGTGATGGATTAAACCCAGATCAGTTGACTGGGGGTGAGTGCTTGCAATGTTCAACACTCCGTCCATCATTTCCTTTTGTTTTTGCTTTGCTCGCCATAAGTTGGCAGGGTATGCTCAGACATGAGTCCCTTGCTCACTTTGCCACTGGATTCAAGCAAGCCTGGCTGAAGATGGCTGAAATGCCAGAAACCGGTCCTAGGAAGCTTGTTTCCGGTCCAGTGAAGACATGGCTTGGCTGTTCGGGCTGGACTGTTCCCATGAGGCACAGGGTCAGACAGATTTGCATATGGCCATGTCTGAACTGGGGTGGCTGAGTGGGCTAAAGAACGGTGATGGATTAAACCCAGATCAGTTGACTGGGGGTGAGCGCTTGCAATGTTCAACACTCCGTCCATCATTTCCTTTGGTTTTTGCTTTGTTCACCATAAGTTGGCAGGGTATGCTCAGACGTGATTCCCTCGCTCACTTTGCCACTGGCTTCAAGCAAGCCCCGCTGAAATGCCAGAAACCGGTCCTAGGAAGCTTGTTTCCGGTCCAGTGAAGACATGGCTTGGCAGTAAGGGCTGGACTCTTCCCATGAGGCACAGGGTCAGACTGATTTGCATATGGCCATGTCTGAACTGGGGTGGCTGAGTGGGCTAAAGAACGGTGATTGATTAAACCCAGATCAGTTGACTGGGGGTCAGTGCTTGCAATGTTCAACACTCCGTCCATCATTTCCTTTGGTTGTTGCTTTGTTCGCCATAAGTTGGCAGGGTATGCTCAGACGTGAGTCCCTTGCTCACTTTGCCACTGGATTCAAGCAAGCCTGACTGAAGACGGCTGAAATGCCAGAAACCGGTCCTAGGAAGCTTGTTTCCGGTCCAGGGAAGAAATGGCTTGGCAGTTCGGGCTGGACTGTTCCCATGAGGCACAGGGTCAGACTGATTTGCATATGGCCATGTTTGAACTGGGGTGGCTGAGTGGGCTAAAGAACGGTGATGGATTAAACCCAGATCAGTTGACTGGGGGTGAGTGCTTGCAATGTTCAACACTCCGTCCATTATTTCCTTTGGTTTTTGCTTTGTTCGCCATAAGTTGGCAGGGTATGCTCAGACGTGAGTCCCTTGCTCACTTTGCCACTGGATTCAAGCAAGCCTGGCTGAAGACGGCTGAAATGCCAGAAACCGGTCCTAGGAAGCTTGTTTCCGGTCCAGGGAAGACATGGCTTGGCAGTTCAGGCTGGACTGTTCCCATGAGGCACAGGGTCAGACTGATTTGCATATGGCCATGTCTGAACTGAGGTGGCTGAGTGGGCTAAAGAACGGTGATGGATTAAACCCAGATCAGTTGACTGGGGGTGAGCGCTTGCAATGTTCAACACTCCGTCCATCATTTCCTTTGGTTTTTGCTTTGTTTGCCATAAGTTGGCAGGGTATGCTCAGACATGAGTCACTTGCTCTCTTTGCCACTGGATTCAAGCAAGCCTGGTTGAAGACGGCTGAAATGCCAGAAACAGGTCCTAGGAAGCTTGTTTCCCGTCCAGGGAAGACATGGCTTGGCAATTCGGGCTGGACTGTTCCCATGAGGCACACGGTCAGACTGATTTGCATATGGCCATGTCTGAACTGGGGTGGCTGAGTGGGCTAAAGAACGGTGATGGATTAAACCCAGATCAGTTGACTGGGGGTGAGTGCTTGCAATGTTCAACACTCCTTCCATCATTTTCTTTGGTTTTTGCTTTGTTCGCCATGAGTTGGCAGGGTATGCTCAGACGTGAGTCCCTTGCTCACTTTGCCACTGGATTCAAGCAAGCCTGGCTGAAGACGGCTAAAATGCCAGAAACCGGTCCTAGGAAGCTTGTTTCCGGTCCAGGAAAGACATGGCTTGGCAGTTCAGGCTGGACTGTTCCCATGAGGCACAGGGTCAGACTGATTTGCATATGGCCATGTCTGAACTGGGGTGGCTGAGTGGGGTAAAGAACGGTGATGGATTAAACCCCGATCAGTTGACTGGGGGTGAGTGCTTGCAATGTTCAACACTCCGTCCATCATTTCCTTTGGTTTTTGCTTTGTTCGCCATAAGTTGGCAGGGTATGCTCAGACGTGAGTCCCTTGCTCACTTTGCCACTGGATTCAAGCAAGCCTGGCTGAAGACGGCTGAAATGCCAGAAACCGGTCCTAGGAAGCTTGTTTCCGGTCCAGGGAAGACATGGCTTGGCAGTTCGGCCTCGACTGGTCCCATGAGGCACAGGGTCAGACTGATTTGCATATGGCCATGTCTGAACTGGGGTGGCTGAGTGGGCTAAAGAATGGTGATGTATTAAACCCAGATCAGTTGACTGGGGGTGAGTGCTTGCAATGTTCAACACTCCGTCCATCATTTCCTTTGGTTTTTGCTTTGTTCGCCATAAGTTGGCAGGGTATGCTCAGACGTGAGTCCCTTGCTCACTTTGCCACTGGATTCAAGCAAGCCTGGCTGAAGATGGCTGAAATGCCAGAAACTGGTCCTAGGAAGCTTGTTTCCGGTCCAGTAAAGACATGGCTTGGCTGTTCGGGCTGGACTGTTCCCATGAGGCACAGGGTCAGACAGATTTGCATATGGCCATGTCTAAACTGGGGTGGCTGAGTGGGCTAAAGAACGGTGATGGATTAAACCCAGATCAGTTGACTGGGGGTGAGTGCTTGCAATGTTCTACACTCCGTCCATCATTTCCTTTGGTTTTTGCTTTGTTCGCCATAAGTTGGCAGGGTATGCTCTGACGTGAGTCATTTGCTCACTTTGCCACTGGATTCAAGCAAGCCTGGCTGAAGACGGCTGAAATGCCAGAAACCGGTCCTAGGAAGCTTGTTTCCGGTCCAGGGAAGACATGGCTTGGCAGTTCGGGCTGGACTGTTCCCATGAGGCAGAGGGTCAGACTGATTTGCATATGGCCATGTCTGAACTGGGGTGGCTGAGTGTGCTAAAGAACGGTGATGGATTAAACCCAGATCAATTGACTGGGGGTGAGTGCGTGCAATGTTCAACACTCCGTCCATCATTTCCTTTGGTTTTTGCTTTGTTCGCCATAAGTTGGCAGGGTATGCTCAGACGTGAGTCCCTTGCTCACTTTGCCACTGGATTCAAGCAAGCCTGGCTGAAGATGGCTGAAATGCCAGAAACCGGTCCTAGGAAGCTTATTTCTGGTCCAGTGAAGACATGGCTTGGCTGTTCCGGCTGGACTGTTCCCATGAGGCACAGGGTCAGACAGATTTGCATATGGCCATGTCTGAACTGGGGTGGCTGAGTGGGCTAAAGAACGGTGATGGATTAAACCCAGATCAGTTGACTGGGGGTGAGTGCTTGCAATGTTCAACACTCCTTCCATCATTTTCTTTGGTTTTTGCTTTTTTCGCCATGAGTTGGCAGGGTATGCTCAGACGTGAGTCCCTTGCTCACTTTGCCACTGGATTCAAGCAAGCCTGGCTGAAGACGGCTGAAATGCCAGAAACCGGTCCTAGGAAGCTTGTTTCCGGTCCAGGAAAGACATGGCTTGGCAGTTCAGGCTGGACTGTTCCCATGAGGCACAGGGTCAGACTGATTTGCATATGGCCATGTCTGAACTGGGTTGGCTGAGTGGGCTAAAGAACGGTGATGGATTAAACCCCGATCAGTTGACTGGGGGTGAGTGCTTGCAATGTTCAACACTCCGTCCATCATTTGCTTTGGTTTTTGCTTTGTTCGCCATAAGTTGGCAGGGTATGCTCAGACGTGAGTCCCTTGCTCACTTTGCCACTGGATTCAAGCAAGCCTGGCTGAAGACGGCTGAAATGCCAGAAACCGGTCCTAGGAAGCTTGTTTCCGGTCCAGGGAAGACATGGCTTGGCAGTTCGGGCTGGACTGGTCCCATGAGGCACAGGGGCAGACTGATTTGCATTTGGCCATGTCTGAAGTGGGGTGGCTGAGTGGGCTAAAGAATGGTGATGGATTAAACCCAGATCAGTTGACTGGGGGTGAGTGCTTGCAATGTTCAACACTCCGTCCATCATTTCCTTTGGTTTTTGCTTTGTTCGCCATAAGTTGGCAGGGTATGCTCAGACGTGAGTCCCTTGCTCACTTTGCCACTGGATTCAAGCAAGCCTGGCTGAAGATGGCTGAAATGCCAGAAACCGGTCCTAGGAAGCTTGTTTCCGGTCCAGTGAAGACATGGCTTGGCTGTTCGGGCTGGACTGTTCCCATGAGGCACAGGGTCAGACAGATTTGCATATGGCCATGTCTGAACTGGGGTGGCTGAGTGGGCTAAAGAACGGTGATGGATTAAACCCAGATCAGTTGACTGGGGGTGAGCGCTTGCAATGTTCAACGCTCCGTCCATCATTTGCTTTGGTTTTTGCTTTGTTTGCCATAAGTTGGCAGGGTATGCTCAGACGTGAGTCCCTCGCTCACTTTGCCACTGGTTTCAAGCAAGCCTGGCTGAAATGCCAGAAACCGGTCCTAGGAAGCTTGTTTCCGGTCCAGGGAAGACATGGCTTGGCAGTAAGGGCTGGACTCTTCCCATGAGGCACAGGGTCAGACTGATTTGCATATGGCCATGTCTGAACTGGGGTGGCTGAGTGGGCTAAAGAACGGTGATGGATTAAACACAGATCAGTTGACTGGGGGTCAGTGCTTGCAATGTTCAACACTCCGTCCATCATTTCCTTTGGTTGTTGCTTTGTTCGCCATAAGTTGGCAGGGTATGCTCAGACGTGAGTCCCTTGCTCACTTTGCCACTGGATTCCAGCAAGCCTGACTGAAGACGGCTGAAATGCCTGAAACCGGTCCTAGGAAGCTTGTTTACGGTCCAGGGAAGAAATGGCTTGGCAGTTCGGGCTGGACTGTTCCCATGAGGCACAGGGTCAGACTGATTTGCATATGGCCATGTCTGAACTGGGGTGGCTGATTGGGCTAAAGAACGGTGATGGATTAAACCCAGATCAGTTGACTGGGGGTGAGTGCTTGCAATGTTCAACACTCCGTCCATCATTTCCTTTGGTTTTTGCTTTGTTCGCCATAAGTTGGCAGGGTATGCTCAGACGTGAGTCCCTTGCTCACTTTGCCACTGGATTCAAGCAAGCCTGGCTGAAGACGGCTGAAATGCCAGAAACCGGTCCTAGGAAGCTTGTTTCCGGTCCAGGGAAGACATGGCTTGGCAGTTCGGGCTGGACTGTTCCCATGAGGCACAGGGTCAGACTGATTTGCATATGGCCATGTCTGAACTGAGGTGGCTGAGTGGGCTAAAGAACGGTGATGGATTAAACCCAGATCAGTTGACTGGGGGTGAGCGCTTGCAATGTTCAACACTCCGTCCATCATTTCCTTTGGTTTTTGCTTTGTTCGCGATAAGTTGGCAGGGTATGCTCAGACATGAGTCACTTGCTCTCTTTGCCACTGGATTCAAGCAAGCCTGGTTGAAGACGGCTGAAATGCCAGAAACAGGTCCTAGGAAGCTTGTTTCCGGTCCAGGGAAGACATGGCTTGGCAATTCGGGCTGGACTGTTCCCATGAGGCACACGGTCAGACTGATTTGCATATGGTCATGTCTGAACTGGGGTGGCTGAGTGGGCTAAAGAACGGTGATGGATTAAACCCAGATCAGTTGACTTGGGGTGAGTGCTTGCAATGTTCAACACTCCGTCCATCATTTCCTTTGGTTTTTGCTTTGTTCGCCATAAGTTGGCAGGGTATGCTCTGACGTGAGTCTTTTGCTCACTTTGCCACTGGATTCAAGCAAGCCTGGCTGAAGACGGCTGAAATGCCAGAAACCGGTCCTAGGAAGCTTGTTTCCGGTCCAGGGAAGACATGGCTTGGCAGTTCGGGCTGGACTGTTCCCATGAGGCAGAGGGTCAGACTGATTTGCATATGGCCATGTCTGAACTGGGGTGGCTGAGTGTGCTAAAGAACGGTGATGGATTAAACCCAGATCAATTGACTGGGGGTGAGTGCGTGCAATGTTCAACACTCCGTCCATCATTTCCTTTGGTTTTTGCTTTGTTCGCCATAAGTTGGCAGGGTATGCTCAGACGTGAGTCCCGTGCTCACTTTGCCACTGGATTCAAGCAAGCCTGGCTGAAGATGGCTGAAATGCCAGAAACCGGTCCTAGGAAGCTTGTTTCCGGTCCAGGGAAGACATGGCTTGGCAGTTCAGGCTGGACTGTTCCCATGAGGCACAGGGTCAGACTGATTTGCATATGGCCATGTCTGAACTGGGGTGGCTGAGTCGGCTAAAGAACGGTGATGGATTAAACCCAGATCAGTTGCCTGGGGGTGAGTGCTTGCAATGTTCAACACTCCGTCCATCATTTCCTTTGGTTTTTGATTTGTTCGCCATAAGTTGGCAGGGTATGCTCAGACGTGAGTCCCTTGCTCACTTTGCCACTGGATTCAAGCAAGCCTGGCTGAAGATGGCTGAAATGCCAGAAACCGGTCCTAGGAAGCTTGTTTCCGGTCCAGGGAAGACATGGCTTGGCAGTTCAGGCTGGACTGTTCCCATGAGGCACAGGGTCAGACTGATTTGCATATGGCCATGTCTGAACTGGGGTGGCTGAGTGGGCTAAAGTACGGTGATGGATTAAACCCAGATCAGTTGACTGGGGGTGAGTGCTTGCAATGTTCAACACTCCGTCCATCATTTCCTTTGGTTTTTGCTTTGTTCGCCATAAGTTGGCAGGGTATGCTCAGACGTGAGTCCCTTGCTCACTTTGCCACTGGATTCAAGCAAGCCTGGCTGAAGATGGCTGAAATGCCAGAAACCGGTCCTAGGAAGCTTATTTCTGGTCCAGTGAAGACATGGCTTGGCTGTTCCGGCTGGACTGTTCCCATGAGGCACAGGGTCAGACAGATTTGCATATGGCCATGTCTGAACTGGGGTGGCTGAGTGGGCTAAAGAACGGTGATGGATTAAACCCAGATCAGTTGACTGGGGGTGAGTGCTTGCAATGTTCAACACTCCTTCCATCATTTTCTTTGGTTTTTGCTTTTTTCGCCATGAGTTGGCAGGGTATGCTCAGACGTGAGTCCCTTGCTCACTTTGCCACTGGATTCAAGCAAGCCTGGCTGAAGACGGCTGAAATGCCAGAAACCGGTCCTAGGAAGCTTGTTTCCGGTCCAGGAAAGACATGGCTTGGCAGTTCAGGCTGGACTGTTCCCATGAGGCACAGGGTCAGACTGATTTGCATATGGCCATGTCTGAACTGGGTTGGCTGAGTGGGCTAAAGAACGGTGATGGATTAAACCCCGATCAGTTGACTGGGGGTGAGTGCTTGCAATGTTCAACACTCCGTCCATCATTTGCTTTGGTTTTTGCTTTGTTCGCCATAAGTTGGCAGGGTATGCTCAGACGTGAGTCCCTTGCTCACTTTGCCACTGGATTCAAGCAAGCCTGGCTGAAGACGGCTGAAATGCCAGAAACCGGTCCTAGGAAGCTTGTTTCCGGTCCAGGGAAGACATGGCTTGGCAGTTCGGGCTGGACTGGTCCCATGAGGCACAGGGGCAGACTGATTTGCATTTGGCCATGTCTGAAGTGGGGTGGCTGAGTGGGCTAAAGAATGGTGATGGATTAAACCCAGATCAGTTGACTGGGGGTGAGTGCTTGCAATGTTCAACACTCCGTCCATCATTTCCTTTGGTTTTTGCTTTGTTCGCCATAAGTTGGCAGGGTATGCTCAGACGTGAGTCCCTTGCTCACTTTGCCACTGGATTCAAGCAAGCCTGGCTGAAGATGGCTGAAATGCCAGAAACCGGTCCTAGGAAGCTTGTTTCCGGTCCAGTGAAGACATGGCTTGGCTGTTCGGGCTGGACTGTTCCCATGAGGCACAGGGTCAGACAGATTTGCATATGGCCATGTCTGAACTGGGGTGGCTGAGTGGGCTAAAGAACGGTGATGGATTAAACCCAGATCAGTTGACTGGGGGTGAGCGCTTGCAATGTTCAACGCTCCGTCCATCATTTGCTTTGGTTTTTGCTTTGTTTGCCATAAGTTGGCAGGGTATGCTCAGACGTGAGTCCCTCGCTCACTTTGCCACTGGTTTCAAGCAAGCCTGGCTGAAATGCCAGAAACCGGTCCTAGGAAGCTTGTTTCCGGTCCAGGGAAGACATGGCTTGGCAGTAAGGGCTGGACTCTTCCCATGAGGCACAGGGTCAGACTGATTTGCATATGGCCATGTCTGAACTGGGGTGGCTGAGTGGGCTAAAGAACGGTGATGGATTAAACACAGATCAGTTGACTGGGGGTCAGTGCTTGCAATGTTCAACACTCCGTCCATCATTTCCTTTGGTTGTTGCTTTGTTCGCCATAAGTTGGCAGGGTATGCTCAGACGTGAGTCCCTTGCTCACTTTGCCACTGGATTCCAGCAAGCCTGACTGAAGACGGCTGAAATGCCAGAAACCGGTCCTAGGAAGCTTGTTTACGGTCCAGGGAAGAAATGGCTTGGCAGTTCGGGCTGGACTGTTCCCATGAGGCACAGGGTCAGACTGATTTGCATATGGCCATGTCTGAACTGGGGTGGCTGATTGGGCTAAAGAACGGTGATGGATTAAACCCAGATCAGTTGACTGGGGGTGAGTGCTTGCAATGTTCAACACTCCGTCCATCATTTCCTTTGGTTTTTGCTTTGTTCGCCATAAGTTGGCAGGGTATGCTCAGACGTGAGTCCCTTGCTCACTTTGCCACTGGATTCAAGCAAGCCTGGCTGAAGACGGCTGAAATGCCAGAAACCGGTCCTAGGAAGCTTGTTTCCGGTCCAGGGAAGACATGGCTTGGCAGTTCGGGCTGGACTGTTCCCATGAGGCACAGGGTCAGACTGATTTGCATATGGCCATGTCTGAACTGAGGTGGCTGAGTGGGCTAAAGAACGGTGATGGATTAAACCCAGATCAGTTGACTGGGGGTGAGCGCTTGCAATGTTCAACACTCCGTCCATCATTTCCTTTGGTTTTTGCTTTGTTCGCGATAAGTTGGCAGGGTATGCTCAGACATGAGTCACTTGCTCTCTTTGCCACTGGATTCAAGCAAGCCTGGTTGAAGACGGCTGAAATGCCAGAAACAGGTCCTAGGAAGCTTGTTTCCGGTCCAGGGAAGACATGGCTTGGCAATTCGGGCTGGACTGTTCCCATGAGGCACACGGTCAGACTGATTTGCATATGGTCATGTCTGAACTGGGGTGGCTGAGTGGGCTAAAGAACGGTGATGGATTAAACCCAGATCAGTTGACTTGGGGTGAGTGCTTGCAATGTTCAACACTCCGTCCATCATTTCCTTTGGTTTTTGCTTTGTTCGCCATAAGTTGGCAGGGTATGCTCTGACGTGAGTCTTTTGCTCACTTTGCCACTGGATTCAAGCAAGCCTGGCTGAAGACGGCTGAAATGCCAGAAACCGGTCCTAGGAAGCTTGTTTCCGGTCCAGGGAAGACATGGCTTGGCAGTTCGGGCTGGACTGTTCCCATGAGGCAGAGGGTCAGACTGATTTGCATATGGCCATGTCTGAACTGGGGTGGCTGAGTGTGCTAAAGAACGGTGATGGATTAAACCCAGATCAATTGACTGGGGGTGAGTGCGTGCAATGTTCAACACTCCGTCCATCATTTCCTTTGGTTTTTGCTTTGTTCGCCATAAGTTGGCAGGGTATGCTCAGACGTGAGTCCCGTGCTCACTTTGCCACTGGATTCAAGCAAGCCTGGCTGAAGATGGCTGAAATGCCAGAAACCGGTCCTAGGAAGCTTGTTTCCGGTCCAGGGAAGACATGGCTTGGCAGTTCAGGCTGGACTGTTCCCATGAGGCACAGGGTCAGACTGATTTGCATATGGCCATGTCTGAACTGGGGTGGCTGAGTCGGCTAAAGAACGGTGATGGATTAAACCCAGATCAGTTGCCTGGGGGTGAGTGCTTGCAATGTTCAACACTCCGTCCATCATTTCCTTTGGTTTTTGATTTGTTCGCCATAAGTTGGCAGGGTATGCTCAGACGTGAGTCCCTTGCTCACTTTGCCACTGGATTCAAGCAAGCCTGGCTGAAGATGGCTGAAATGCCAGAAACCGGTCCTAGGAAGCTTATTTCTGGTCCAGTGAAGACATGGCTTGGCTGTTCGGGCTGGACTGTTCCCATGAGGCACAGGGTCAGACAGATTTGCATATGGCCATGTCTGAACTGGGGTGGCTGAGTGGGCTAAAGAACGGTGATGGATTAAACCCAGATCAGTTGCCTGGGGGTGAGTGCTTGCAATGTTCAACACTCCGTCCATCATTTCCTTTGGTTTTTGATTTGTTCGCCATAAGTTGGCAGGGTATGCTCAGACGTGAGTCCCTTGCTCACTTTGCCACTGGATTCAAGCAAGCCTGGCTGAAGATGGCTGAAATGCCAGAAACCGGTCCTAGGAAGCTTATTTCTGGTCTAGTGAAGACATGGCTTGGCTGTTCGGGCTGGACTGTTCCCATGAGGCACAGGGTCAGACAGATTTGCATATGGCCATGTCTGAACTGGGGTGGCTGAGTGGGCTAAAGAACGGTGATGGATTAAACCCAGATCAGTTGACTGGGGGTGAGCGCTTGCAATGTTCAACACTCCGTCCATCATTTCCTTTGGTTTTTGCTTTGTTCGCGATAAGTTGGCAGGGTATGCTCAGACATGAGTCACTTGCTCTCTTTGCCACTGGATTCAAGCAAGCCTGGCTGAAGATGGCTGAAATGCCAGAAACCGGTCCTAGGAAGCTTGTTTCCGGTCCAGGGAAGACATGGCTTGGCAGTTCGGGCTGGACTGTTCCCATGAGGCAGAGGGTCAGACTGATTTGCATACGGCCATGTCTGAACTGGGGTGGCTGAGTGTGCTAAAGAACGGTGATGGATTAAACCCAGATCAATTGACTGGGGGTGAGTCCGTGCAATGTTCAACACTCCGTCCATCATTTCCTTTGGTTTTTGCTTTGTTCGCCATAAGTTGGCAGGGTATGCTCAGACGTGAGTCTCTTGCTCACTTTGCCACTGGATTCAAGCAAGCCTGGCTGAAGACGGCTGAAATGCCAGAAACCGGTCCTAGGAAGCTTGTTTCCGGTCCAGGGAAGACATGGCTTGGCAAATCAGGCTGGACTGTTCCCATGAGGCACAGGGTCAGACTGATTTGCATATGGCCATGTTTGAACTGGGGTGGCTGAGTGGGCTAAAGAACGGTGATGGATTAAACCCAGATCAGTTGCCTGGGGGTGAGTGCTTGCAATGTTCAACACTCCGTTCATCATTTCCTTTGGTTTTTGCTATGTTCGCCATAAGTTGGCAGGGTATGCTCAGACGTGAGTCCCTTGCTCACTTTGCCACTGGATTCAAGCAAGCCTGGCTGAAGACGGCTGAAATGCCAGAAACCGGTCCTAGGAAGCTTGTTTCCGGTCCAGGGAAGACATGGCTTGGCAGTTCGGGCTGGACTGTTCCCATGAGGCACAGGGTCAGATTGATTTGCATATGGCCATGTCTGAACTGGGGTGGCTGAGTGGGCTAAAGAATGGTGATGGATTAAACCCAGATCAGTTGACAGGGGTGAGTGCTTGCAATGTTCAACACTCCGTCCATCATTTCCTTTGGTTTTTGCTTTGTTCGCGATAAGTTGGCAGGGTATACTCAGACGTGAGTCCCTTGCTCACTTTGCCACTGGATTCAAGCAAGCCTGGCTGAAGACGGCTGAAATGCCAGAAACCGGTCCTAGGAAGCTTTTTTCCGGTCCAGGGAAGACATGGCTTGGCAGTTCGGGCTGGACTGTTCCCATGAGGCACAGGGTCAGACTGATTTGCATATGGCCATGTCTGAACTGGGGTGGCTGAGTGGGCTAAAGTACGGTGATGGATTAAACCCAGATCAGTTGACTGGGGGTGAGTGCTTGCAATGTTGAACACTCCGTCCATCATTTCCTTTGGTTTTTGCTTTGTTCGCCATAAGTTGGCAGGGTATGCTCAGACGTGAGTCCCTTGCTCACTTTGCCACTGGATTCAAGCAAGCCTGGCTGAAGATGGCTGAAATGCCAGAAACCGGTCCTAGGAAGCTTATTTCTGGTCCAGTGAAGACATGGTTTGGCTGTTCGGGCTGGACTGTTCCCATGAGGCACAGGGTCAGACAGATTTGCATATGGCCATGTCTGAACTGGGGTGGCTGAGTGGGCTAAAGAACGGTGATGGATTAAACCCAGATCAGTTGACTGGGGGTGAGTGCTTGCAATGTTCAACACTCCTTCCATCATTTTCTTTGGTTTTTGCTTTGTTTGCCATGAGTTGGCAGGGTATGCTCAGACGTGAGTCCCTTGCTCACTTTGCCACTGGATTCAAGGAAGCCTGGCTGAAGACGGCTGAAATGCCAGAAACCGGTCCTAGGAAGCTTGTTTCCGGTCCAGGAAAGACATGGCTTGGCAGTTCAGGCTGGACTGTTCCCATGAGGCACAGGGTCAGACTGATTTGCATACTGCCATGTCTGAACTGGGGTGGCTGAGTGGGCTAAAGAACGGTGATGGATTAAACCCAGATCAGTTGACTGGGGGTGAGTGCTTGCAATGTTCAACACTCCGTCCATCATTTCCTTTGGTTTTTGCTTTGTTCGCCATGAGTTGGCAGGGTATGCTCAGACGTGAGTCCCTTGCTCACTTTGCCACTGGATTCAAGCAAGCCTGGCTGAAGACGGCTGAAATGCCAGAATCCAGTTCTAGGAAGCTTGTTTCCGGTCCAGGGAAGACATGGCTTGGCAGTTCGGGCTGGACTGTTCCCATGAGGCACAGGGTCAGACTGATTTGCATATGGCCATGTCTGAACTGGGGTGGCTGAGTGGGCTAAAGAACGGTGATGGATTAAACCCAGATCAGTTGACTGGGGGTCAGTGCTTGCAATGTTCAACACTCAGTCCATCATTTCCTTTGGTTTTTGCTTTGTTCGCCATAAGTTGGCAGGGTATGCTCAGACGTGAGTCCCTTGCTCACTTTGCCACTGGATTCAAGCAAGCCTGACTGAAGACGGCTGAAATGCCAGAAACCGGTCCTAGGAAGCTTGTTTCCGGTCCAGGGAAGAAATGGCTTGGCAGTTCGGGCTGGACTGTTCCCATGAGGCACAGGGTCAGACTGATTTGCATATGGCCATGTCTGAACTGGGGTGGCTGAGTGGGCTAAAGAACGGTGATGGATTAAACCCAGATCAGTTGACTGGGGGTGAGTGCTTGCAATGTTCAACACTCCGTCCATCATTTCCTTTGGTTTTTGCTTTGTTCGCCATAAGTTGGCAGGGTATGCTCAGACGTGAGTCCCTTGCTCACTTTGCCACTGGATTCAAGCAAGCCTGGCTGAAGACGGCTGAAATGCCAGAAACCGGTCCTAGGAAGCTTGTTTCCGGTCCAGGAAAGACATGGCTTGGCAGTTCGGGCTGGACTGTTCCCATGAGGCACAGGGTCAGACTGATTTGCATATGGCCATGTCTGAACTGGGGTGGCTGAGTGGGCTAAAGAACGGTGATGGATTACACCCCGATCAGTTGACTGGGGGTGAGTGCTTGCAATGTTCAACACTCCGTCCATCATTTCCTTTGGTTTTTGCTTTGTTCGCCATAAGTTGGCAGGGTATGCTCAGACGTGAGTCCCTTGCTCACTTTGCCACTGGATTCAAGCAAGCCTGGCTGAAGACGGCTGAAATGCCAGAAACCGGTCCTAGGAAGCTTGTTTCCGGTCCAGGGAAGACATGGCTTGGCAGTTCAGGCTGGACTGGTCCCATGAGTCACAGGGTCAGACTGATTTGCATATGGCCATGTCTGAACTGGGGTGGCTGAGTGGGCTAAAGAATGGTGATGGATTAAACCCAGATCAGTTGACTGGGGGTGAGTGCTTGCAATGTTCAACACTCCGTCCATCATTTCCTTTTGTTTTTGCTTTGCTCGCCATAAGTTGGCAGGGTATGCTCAGACATGAGTCCCTTGCTCACTTTGCCACTGGATTCAAGCAAGCCTGGCTGAAGATGGCTGAAATGCCAGAAACCGGTCCTAGGAAGCTTGTTTCCGGTCCAGTGAAGACATGGCTTGGCTGTTCGGGCTGGACTGTTCCCATGAGGCACAGGGTCAGACAGATTTGCATATGGCCATGTCTGAACTGGGGTGGCTGAGTGGGCTAAAGAACGGTGATGGATTAAACCCAGATCAGTTGACTGGGGGTGAGCGCTTGCAATGTTCAACACTCCGTCCATCATTTCCTTTGGTTTTTGCTTTGTTCGCCATAAGTTGGCAGGGTATGCTCAGACGTGATTCCCTCGCTCACTTTGCCACTGGCTTCAAGCAAGCCCCGCTGAAATGCCAGAAACCGGTCCTAGGAAGCTTGTTTCCGGTCCAGTGAAGACATGGCTTGGCAGTAAGGGCTGGACTCTTCCCATGAGGCACAGGGTCAGACTGATTTGCATATGGCCATGTCTGAACTGGGGTGGCTGAGTGGGCTAAAGAACGGTGATTGATTAAACCCAGATCAGTTGACTGGGGGTCAGTGCTTGCAATGTTCAACACTCCGTCCATCATTTCCTTTGGTTGTTGCTTTGTTCGCCATAAGTTGGCAGGGTATGCTCAGACGTGAGTCCCTTGCTCACTTTGCCACTGGATTCAAGCAAGCCTGACTGAAGACGGCTGAAATGCCAGAAACCGGTCCTAGGAAGCTTGTTTCCGGTCCAGGGAAGAAATGGCTTGGCAGTTCGGGCTGGACTGTTCCCATGAGGCACAGGGTCAGACTGATTTGCATATGGCCATGTTTGAACTGGGGTGGCTGAGTGGGCTAAAGAACGGTGATGGATTAAACCCAGATCAGTTGACTGGGGGTGAGTGCTTGCAATGTTCAACACTCCGTCCATTATTTCCTTTGGTTTTTGCTTTGTTCGCCATAAGTTGGCAGGGTATGCTCAGACGTGAGTCCCTTGCTCACTTTGCCACTGGATTCAAGCAAGCCTGGCTGAAGACGGCTGAAATGCCAGAAACCGGTCCTAGGAAGCTTGTTTCCGGTCCAGGGAAGACATGGCTTGGCAGTTCAGGCTGGACTGTTCCCATGAGGCACAGGGTCAGACTGATTTGCATATGGCCATGTCTGAACTGAGGTGGCTGAGTGGGCTAAAGAACGGTGATGGATTAAACCCAGATCAGTTGACTGGGGGTGAGCGCTTGCAATGTTCAACACTCCGTCCATCATTTCCTTTGGTTTTTGCTTTGTTTGCCATAAGTTGGCAGGGTATGCTCAGACATGAGTCACTTGCTCTCTTTGCCACTGGATTCAAGCAAGCCTGGTTGAAGACGGCTGAAATGCCAGAAACAGGTCCTAGGAAGCTTGTTTCCCGTCCAGGGAAGACATGGCTTGGCAATTCGGGCTGGACTGTTCCCATGAGGCACACGGTCAGACTGATTTGCATATGGCCATGTCTGAACTGGGGTGGCTGAGTGGGCTAAAGAACGGTGATGGATTAAACCCAGATCAGTTGACTGGGGGTGAGTGCTTGCAATGTTCAACACTCCTTCCATCATTTTCTTTGGTTTTTGCTTTGTTCGCCATGAGTTGGCAGGGTATGCTCAGACGTGAGTCCCTTGCTCACTTTGCCACTGGATTCAAGCAAGCCTGGCTGAAGACGGCTAAAATGCCAGAAACCGGTCCTAGGAAGCTTGTTTCCGGTCCAGGAAAGACATGGCTTGGCAGTTCAGGCTGGACTGTTCCCATGAGGCACAGGGTCAGACTGATTTGCATATGGCCATGTCTGAACTGGGGTGGCTGAGTGGGGTAAAGAACGGTGATGGATTAAACCCCGATCAGTTGACTGGGGGTGAGTGCTTGCAATGTTCAACACTCCGTCCATCATTTCCTTTGGTTTTTGCTTTGTTCGCCATAAGTTGGCAGGGTATGCTCAGACGTGAGTCCCTTGCTCACTTTGCCACTGGATTCAAGCAAGCCTGGCTGAAGACGGCTGAAATGCCAGAAACCGGTCCTAGGAAGCTTGTTTCCGGTCCAGGGAAGACATGGCTTGGCAGTTCGGCCTCGACTGGTCCCATGAGGCACAGGGTCAGACTGATTTGCATATGGCCATGTCTGAACTGGGGTGGCTGAGTGGGCTAAAGAATGGTGATGTATTAAACCCAGATCAGTTGACTGGGGGTGAGTGCTTGCAATGTTCAACACTCCGTCCATCATTTCCTTTGGTTTTTGCTTTGTTCGCCATAAGTTGGCAGGGTATGCTCAGACGTGAGTCCCTTGCTCACTGCCACTGGATTCAAGCAAGCCTGGCTGAAGATGGCTGAAATGCCAGAAACTGGTCCTAGGAAGCTTGTTTCCGGTCCAGTAAAGACATGGCTTGGCTGTTCGGGCTGGACTGTTCCCATGAGCCACAGGGTCAGACAGATTTGCATATGGCCATGTCTAAACTGGGGTGGCTGAGTGGGCTAAAGAACGGTGATGGATTAAACCCAGATCAGTTGACTGGGGGTGAGTGCTTGCAATGTTCTACACTCCGTCCATCATTTCCTTTGGTTTTTGCTTTGTTCGCCATAAGTTGGCAGGGTATGCTCTGACGTGAGTCATTTGCTCACTTTGCCACTGGATTCAAGCAAGCCTGGCTGAAGACGGCTGAAATGCCAGAAACCGGTCCTAGGAAGCTTGTTTCCAGTCCAGGGAAGACATGGCTTGGCAGTTCGGGCTGGACTGTTCCCATCAGGCAGAGGGTCAGACTGATTTGCATATGGCCATGTCTGAACTGGGGTGGCTGAGTGTGCTAAAGAACGGTGATGGATTAAACCCAGATCAATTGACTGGGGGTGAGTGCGTGCAATGTTCAACACTCCGTCCATCATTTCCTTTGGTTTTTGCTTTGTTCGCCATAAGTTGGCAGGGTATGCTCAGACGTGAGTCCCTTGCTCACTTTGCCACTGGATTCAAGCAAGCCTGGCTGAAGATGGCTGAAATGCCAGAAACCGGTCCTAGGAAGCTTGTTTCCGGTCCAGGGAAGACATGGCTTGGCAGTTCAGGCTGGACTGTTCCCATGAGGCACAGGGTCAGACTGATTTGCATATGGCCATGTCTGAACTGGGGTGGCTGAGTGGGCTAAAGTACGGTGATGGATTAAACCCAGATCAGTTGACTGGGGGTGAGTGCTTGCAATGTTCAGCACTCCGTCCATCATTTCCTTTGGTTTTTGCTTTGTTCGCCATAAGTTGGCAGGGTATGCTCAGACGTGAGTCCCTTGCTCACTTTGCCACTGGATTCAAGCAAGCCTGGCTGAAGACGGCTGAAATGCCAGAAACCGGTCCTAGGAAGCTTGTTTCCGGTCCAGGGAAGACATGGCTTCGCAGTTCGGGCTGGACTGGTCCCATGAGGCACAGGGTCAGACTGATTTGCATATGGCCATGTCTGAACTGGGGTGGCTGAGTGGGCTAAAGAACGGTGATGGATTAAACCCAGATCAGTTGACTTGGGGTGAGTGCTTGCAATGTTCAACACTCCGTCCATCATTTCCTTTGGTTTTTGCTTTGTTCGCCATAAGTTGGCAGGGTATGCTCTGACGTGAGTCTTTTGCTCACTTTGCCACTGGATTCAAGCAAGCCTGGCTGAAGACGGCTGAAATGCCAGAAACCGGTCCTAGGAAGCTTGTTTCCGGTCCAGGGAAGACATGGCTTGGCAGTTCGGGCTGGACTGTTCCCATGAGGCAGAGGGTCAGACTGATTTGCATATGGCCATGTCTGAACTGGGGTGGCTGAGTGTGCTAAAGAACGGTGATGGATTAAACCCAGATCAATTGACTGGGGGTGAGTGCGTGCAATGTTCAACACTCCGTCCATCATTTCCTTTGGTTTTTGCTTTGTTCGCCATAAGTTGGCAGGGTATGCTCAGACGTGAGTCCCGTGCTCACTTTGCCACTGGATTCAAGCAAGCCTGGCTGAAGATGGCTGAAATGCCAGAAACCGGTCCTAGGAAGCTTGTTTCCGGTCCAGGGAAGACATGGCTTGGCAGTTCAGGCTGGACTGTTCCCATGAGGCACAGGGTCAGACTGATTTGCATATGGCCATGTCTGAACTGGGGTGGCTGAGTCGGCTAAAGAACGGTGATGGATTAAACCCAGATCAGTTGCCTGGGGGTGAGTGCTTGCAATGTTCAACACTCCGTCCATCATTTCCTTTGGTTTTTGATTTGTTCGCCATAAGTTGGCAGGGTATGCTCAGACGTGAGTCCCTTGCTCACTTTGCCACTGGATTCAAGCAAGCCTGGCTGAAGATGGCTGAAATGCCAGAAACCGGTCCTAGGAAGCTTGTTTCCGGTCCAGGGAAGACATGGCTTGGCAGTTCAGGCTGGACTGTTCCCATGAGGCACAGGGTCAGACTGATTTGCATATGGCCATGTCTGAACTGGGGTGGCTGAGTGGGCTAAAGTACGGTGATGGATTAAACCCAGATCAGTTGACTGGGGGTGAGTGCTTGCAATGTTCAACACTCCGTCCATCATTTCCTTTGGTTTTTGCTTTGTTCGCCATAAGTTGGCAGGGTATGCTCAGACGTGAGTCCCTTGCTCACTTTGCCACTGGATTCAAGCAAGCCTGGCTGAAGATGGCTGAAATGCCAGAAACCGGTCCTAGGAAGCTTATTTCTGGTCCAGTGAAGACATGGCTTGGCTGTTCCGGCTGGACTGTTCCCATGAGGCACAGGGTCAGACAGATTTGCATATGGCCATGTCTGAACTGGGGTGGCTGAGTGGGCTAAAGAACGGTGATGGATTAAACCCAGATCAGTTGACTGGGGGTGAGTGCTTGCAATGTTCAACACTCCTTCCATCATTTTCTTTGGTTTTTGCTTTTTTCGCCATGAGTTGGCAGGGTATGCTCAGACGTGAGTCCCTTGCTCACTTTGCCACTGGATTCAAGCAAGCCTGGCTGAAGACGGCTGAAATGCCAGAAACCGGTCCTAGGAAGCTTGTTTCCGGTCCAGGAAAGACATGGCTTGGCAGTTCAGGCTGGACTGTTCCCATGAGGCACAGGGTCAGACTGATTTGCATATGGCCATGTCTGAACTGGGTTGGCTGAGTGGGCTAAAGAACGGTGATGGATTAAACCCCGATCAGTTGACTGGGGGTGAGTGCTTGCAATGTTCAACACTCCGTCCATCATTTGCTTTGGTTTTTGCTTTGTTCGCCATAAGTTGGCAGGGTATGCTCAGACGTGAGTCCCTTGCTCACTTTGCCACTGGATTCAAGCAAGCCTGGCTGAAGACGGCTGAAATGCCAGAAACCGGTCCTAGGAAGCTTGTTTCCGGTCCAGGGAAGACATGGCTTGGCAGTTCGGGCTGGACTGGTCCCATGAGGCACAGGGGCAGACTGATTTGCATTTGGCCATGTCTGAAGTGGGGTGGCTGAGTGGGCTAAAGAATGGTGATGGATTAAACCCAGATCAGTTGACTGGGGGTGAGTGCTTGCAATGTTCAACACTCCGTCCATCATTTCCTTTGGTTTTTGCTTTGTTCGCCATAAGTTGGCAGGGTATGCTCAGACGTGAGTCCCTTGCTCACTTTGCCACTGGATTCAAGCAAGCCTGGCTGAAGATGGCTGAAATGCCAGAAACCGGTCCTAGGAAGCTTGTTTCCGGTCCAGTGAAGACATGGCTTGGCTGTTCGGGCTGGACTGTTCCCATGAGGCACAGGGTCAGACAGATTTGCATATGGCCATGTCTGAACTGGGGTGGCTGAGTGGGCTAAAGAACGGTGATGGATTAAACCCAGATCAGTTGACTGGGGGTGAGCGCTTGCAATGTTCAACGCTCCGTCCATCATTTGCTTTGGTTTTTGCTTTGTTTGCCATAAGTTGGCAGGGTATGCTCAGACGTGAGTCCCTCGCTCACTTTGCCACTGGTTTCAAGCAAGCCTGGCTGAAATGCCAGAAACCGGTCCTAGGAAGCTTGTTTCCGGTCCAGGGAAGACATGGCTTGGCAGTAAGGGCTGGACTCTTCCCATGAGGCACAGGGTCAGACTGATTTGCATATGGCCATGTCTGAACTGGGGTGGCTGAGTGGGCTAAAGAACGGTGATGGATTAAACACAGATCAGTTGACTGGGGGTCAGTGCTTGCAATGTTCAACACTCCGTCCATCATTTCCTTTGGTTGTTGCTTTGTTCGCCATAAGTTGGCAGGGTATGCTCAGACGTGAGTCCCTTGCTCACTTTGCCACTGGATTCCAGCAAGCCTGACTGAAGACGGCTGAAATGCCAGAAACCGGTCCTAGGAAGCTTGTTTACGGTCCAGGGAAGAAATGGCTTGGCAGTTCGGGCTGGACTGTTCCCATGAGGCACAGGGTCAGACTGATTTGCATATGGCCATGTCTGAACTGGGGTGGCTGATTGGGCTAAAGAACGGTGATGGATTAAACCCAGATCAGTTGACTGGGGGTGAGTGCTTGCAATGTTCAACACTCCGTCCATCATTTCCTTTGGTTTTTGCTTTGTTCGCCATAAGTTGGCAGGGTATGCTCAGACGTGAGTCCCTTGCTCACTTTGCCACTGGATTCAAGCAAGCCTGGCTGAAGACGGCTGAAATGCCAGAAACCGGTCCTAGGAAGCTTGTTTCCGGTCCAGGGAAGACATGGCTTGGCAGTTCGGGCTGGACTGTTCCCATGAGGCACAGGGTCAGACTGATTTGCATATGGCCATGTCTGAACTGAGGTGGCTGAGTGGGCTAAAGAACGGTGATGGATTAAACCCAGATCAGTTGACTGGGGGTGAGCGCTTGCAATGTTCAACACTCCGTCCATCATTTCCTTTGGTTTTTGCTTTGTTCGCGATAAGTTGGCAGGGTATGCTCAGACATGAGTCACTTGCTCTCTTTGCCACTGGATTCAAGCAAGCCTGGTTGAAGACGGCTGAAATGCCAGAAACAGGTCCTAGGAAGCTTGTTTCCGGTCCAGGGAAGACATGGCTTGGCAATTCGGGCTGGACTGTTCCCATGAGGCACACGGTCAGACTGATTTGCATATGGTCATGTCTGAACTGGGGTGGCTGAGTGGGCTAAAGAACGGTGATGGATTAAACCCAGATCAGTTGACTTGGGGTGAGTGCTTGCAATGTTCAACACTCCGTCCATCATTTCCTTTGGTTTTTGCTTTGTTCGCCATAAGTTGGCAGGGTATGCTCTGACGTGAGTCTTTTGCTCACTTTGCCACTGGATTCAAGCAAGCCTGGCTGAAGACGGCTGAAATGCCAGAAACCGGTCCTAGGAAGCTTGTTTCCGGTCCAGGGAAGACATGGCTTGGCAGTTCGGGCTGGACTGTTCCCATGAGGCAGAGGGTCAGACTGATTTGCATATGGCCATGTCTGAACTGGGGTGGCTGAGTGTGCTAAAGAACGGTGATGGATTAAACCCAGATCAATTGACTGGGGGTGAGTGCGTGCAATGTTCAACACTCCGTCCATCATTTCCTTTGGTTTTTGCTTTGTTCGCCATAAGTTGGCAGGGTATGCTCAGACGTGAGTCCCGTGCTCACTTTGCCACTGGATTCAAGCAAGCCTGGCTGAAGATGGCTGAAATGCCAGAAACCGGTCCTAGGAAGCTTGTTTCCGGTCCAGGGAAGACATGGCTTGGCAGTTCAGGCTGGACTGTTCCCATGAGGCACAGGGTCAGACTGATTTGCATATGGCCATGTCTGAACTGGGGTGGCTGAGTCGGCTAAAGAACGGTGATGGATTAAACCCAGATCAGTTGCCTGGGGGTGAGTGCTTGCAATGTTCAACACTCCGTCCATCATTTCCTTTGGTTTTTGATTTGTTCGCCATAAGTTGGCAGGGTATGCTCAGACGTGAGTCCCTTGCTCACTTTGCCACTGGATTCAAGCAAGCCTGGCTGAAGATGGCTGAAATGCCAGAAACCGGTCCTAGGAAGCTTATTTCTGGTCCAGTGAAGACATGGCTTGGCTGTTCGGGCTGGACTGTTCCCATGAGGCACAGGGTCAGACAGATTTGCATATGGCCATGTCTGAACTGGGGTGGCTGAGTGGGCTAAAGAACGGTGATGGATTAAACCCAGATCAGTTGCCTGGGGGTGAGTGCTTGCAATGTTCAACACTCCGTCCATCATTTCCTTTGGTTTTTGATTTGTTCGCCATAAGTTGGCAGGGTATGCTCAGACGTGAGTCCCTTGCTCACTTTGCCACTGGATTCAAGCAAGCCTGGCTGAAGATGGCTGAAATGCCAGAAACCGGTCCTAGGAAGCTTATTTCTGGTCTAGTGAAGACATGGCTTGGCTGTTCGGGCTGGACTGTTCCCATGAGGCACAGGGTCAGACAGATTTGCATATGGCCATGTCTGAACTGGGGTGGCTGAGTGGGCTAAAGAACGGTGATGGATTAAACCCAGATCAGTTGACTGGGGGTGAGCGCTTGCAATGTTCAACACTCCGTCCATCATTTCCTTTGGTTTTTGCTTTGTTCGCGATAAGTTGGCAGGGTATGCTCAGACATGAGTCACTTGCTCTCTTTGCCACTGGATTCAAGCAAGCCTGGCTGAAGATGGCTGAAATGCCAGAAACCGGTCCTAGGAAGCTTGTTTCCGGTCCAGGGAAGACATGGCTTGGCAGTTCGGGCTGGACTGTTCCCATGAGGCAGAGGGTCAGACTGATTTGCATACGGCCATGTCTGAACTGGGGTGGCTGAGTGTGCTAAAGAACGGTGATGGATTAAACCCAGATCAATTGACTGGGGGTGAGTCCGTGCAATGTTCAACACTCCGTCCATCATTTCCTTTGGTTTTTGCTTTGTTCGCCATAAGTTGGCAGGGTATGCTCAGACGTGAGTCTCTTGCTCACTTTGCCACTGGATTCAAGCAAGCCTGGCTGAAGACGGCTGAAATGCCAGAAACCGGTCCTAGGAAGCTTGTTTCCGGTCCAGGGAAGACATGGCTTGGCAAATCAGGCTGGACTGTTCCCATGAGGCACAGGGTCAGACTGATTTGCATATGGCCATGTTTGAACTGGGGTGGCTGAGTGGGCTAAAGAACGGTGATGGATTAAACCCAGATCAGTTGCCTGGGGGTGAGTGCTTGCAATGTTCAACACTCCGTTCATCATTTCCTTTGGTTTTTGCTATGTTCGCCATAAGTTGGCAGGGTATGCTCAGACGTGAGTCCCTTGCTCACTTTGCCACTGGATTCAAGCAAGCCTGGCTGAAGACGGCTGAAATGCCAGAAACCGGTCCTAGGAAGCTTGTTTCCGGTCCAGGGAAGACATGGCTTGGCAGTTCGGGCTGGACTGTTCCCATGAGGCACAGGGTCAGATTGATTTGCATATGGCCATGTCTGAACTGGGGTGGCTGAGTGGGCTAAAGAATGGTGATGGATTAAACCCAGATCAGTTGACAGGGGTGAGTGCTTGCAATGTTCAACACTCCGTCCATCATTTCCTTTGGTTTTTGCTTTGTTCGCGATAAGTTGGCAGGGTATACTCAGACGTGAGTCCCTTGCTCACTTTGCCACTGGATTCAAGCAAGCCTGGCTGAAGACGGCTGAAATGCCAGAAACCGGTCCTAGGAAGCTTTTTTCCGGTCCAGGGAAGACATGGCTTGGCAGTTCGGGCTGGACTGTTCCCATGAGGCACAGGGTCAGACTGATTTGCATATGGCCATGTCTGAACTGGGGTGGCTGAGTGGGCTAAAGTACGGTGATGGATTAAACCCAGATCAGTTGACTGGGGGTGAGTGCTTGCAATGTTGAACACTCCGTCCATCATTTCCTTTGGTTTTTGCTTTGTTCGCCATAAGTTGGCAGGGTATGCTCAGACGTGAGTCCCTTGCTCACTTTGCCACTGGATTCAAGCAAGCCTGGCTGAAGATGGCTGAAATGCCAGAAACCGGTCCTAGGAAGCTTATTTCTGGTCCAGTGAAGACATGGTTTGGGTGTTCGGGCTGGACTGTTCCCATGAGGCACAGGGTCAGACAGATTTGCATATGGCCATGTCTGAACTGGGGTGGCTGAGTGGGCTAAAGAACGGTGATGGATTAAACCCAGATCAGTTGACTGGGGGTGAGTGCTTGCAATGTTCAACACTCCTTCCATCATTTTCTTTGGTTTTTGCTTTGTTTGCCATGAGTTGGCAGGGTATGCTCAGACGTGAGTCCCTTGCTCACTTTGCCACTGGATTCAAGGAAGCCTGGCTGAAGACGGCTGAAATGCCAGAAACCGGTCCTAGGAAGCTTGTTTCCGGTCCAGGAAAGACATGGCTTGGCAGTTCAGGCTGGACTGTTCCCATGAGGCACAGGGTCAGACTGATTTGCATACGGCCATGTCTGAACTGGGGTGGCTGAGTGGGCTAAAGAACGGTGATGGATTAAACCCAGATCAGTTGACTGGGGGTGAGTGCTTGCAATGTTCAACACTCCGTCCATCATTTCCTTTGGTTTTTGCTTTGTTCGCCATGAGTTGGCAGGGTATGCTCAGACGTGAGTCCCTTGCTCACTTTGCCACTGGATTCAAGCAAGCCTGGCTGAAGACGGCTGAAATGCCAGAATCCAGTTCTAGGAAGCTTGTTTCCGGTCCAGGGAAGACATGGCTTGGCAGTTCGGGCTGGACTGTTCCCATGAGGCACAGGGTCAGACTGATTTGCATATGGCCATGTCTGAACTGGGGTGGCTGAGTGGGCTAAAGAACGGTGATGGATTAAACCCAGATCAGTTGACTGGGGGTCAGTGCTTGCAATGTTCAACACTCAGTCCATCATTTCCTTTGGTTTTTGCTTTGTTCGCCATAAGTTGGCAGGGTATGCTCAGACGTGAGTCCCTTGCTCACTTTGCCACTGGATTCAAGCAAGCCTGACTGAAGACGGCTGAAATGCCAGAAACCGGTCCTAGGAAGCTTGTTTCCGGTCCAGGGAAGAAATGGCTTGGCAGTTCGGGCTGGACTGTTCCCATGAGGCACAGGGTCAGACTGATTTGCATATGGCCATGTCTGAACTGGGGTGGCTGAGTGGGCTAAAGAACGGTGATGGATTAAACCCAGATCAGTTGACTGGGGGTGAGTGCTTGCAATGTTCAACACTCCGTCCATCATTTCCTTTGGTTTTTGCTTTGTTCGCCATAAGTTGGCAGGGTATGCTCAGACGTGAGTCCCTTGCTCACTTTGCCACTGGATTCAAGCAAGCCTGGCTGAAGACGGCTGAAATGCCAGAAACCGGTCCTAGGAAGCTTGTTTCCGGTCCAGGAAAGACATGGCTTGGCAGTTCGGGCTGGACTGTTCCCATGAGGCACAGGGTCAGACTGATTTGCATATGGCCATGTCTGAACTGGGGTGGCTGAGTGGGCTAAAGAACGGTGATGGATTACACCCCGATCAGTTGACTGGGGGTGAGTGCTTGCAATGTTCAACACTCCGTCCATCATTTCCTTTGGTTTTTGCTTTGTTCGCCATAAGTTGGCAGGGTATGCTCAGACGTGAGTCCCTTGCTCACTTTGCCACTGGATTCAAGCAAGCCTGGCTGAAGACGGCTGAAATGCCAGAAACCGGTCCTAGGAAGCTTGTTTCCGGTCCAGGGAAGACATGGCTTGGCAGTTCAGGCTGGACTGGTCCCATGAGTCACAGGGTCAGACTGATTTGCATATGGCCATGTCTGAACTGGGGTGGCTGAGTGGGCTAAAGAATGGTGATGGATTAAACCCAGATCAGTTGACTGGGGGTGAGTGCTTGCAATGTTCAACACTCCGTCCATCATTTCCTTTTGTTTTTGCTTTGCTCGCCATAAGTTGGCAGGGTATGCTCAGACATGAGTCCCTTGCTCACTTTGCCACTGGATTCAAGCAAGCCTGGCTGAAGATGGCTGAAATGCCAGAAACCGGTCCTAGGAAGCTTGTTTCCGGTCCAGTGAAGACATGGCTTGGCTGTTCGGGCTGGACTGTTCCCATGAGGCACAGGGTCAGACAGATTTGCATATGGCCATGTCTGAACTGGGGTGGCTGAGTGGGCTAAAGAACGGTGATGGATTAAACCCAGATCAGTTGACTGGGGGTGAGCGCTTGCAATGTTCAACACTCCGTCCATCATTTCCTTTGGTTTTTGCTTTGTTCGCCATAAGTTGGCAGGGTATGCTCAGACGTGATTCCCTCGCTCACTTTGCCACTGGCTTCAAGCAAGCCCCGCTGAAATGCCAGAAACCGGTCCTAGGAAGCTTGTTTCCGGTCCAGTGAAGACATGGCTTGGCAGTAAGGGCTGGACTCTTCCCATGAGGCACAGGGTCAGACTGATTTGCATATGGCCATGTCTGAACTGGGGTGGCTGAGTGGGCTAAAGAACGGTGATTGATTAAACCCAGATCAGTTGACTGGGGGTCAGTGCTTGCAATGTTCAACACTCCGTCCATCATTTCCTTTGGTTGTTGCTTTGTTCGCCATAAGTTGGCAGGGTATGCTCAGACGTGAGTCCCTTGCTCACTTTGCCACTGGATTCAAGCAAGCCTGACTGAAGACGGCTGAAATGCCAGAAACCGGTCCTAGGAAGCTTGTTTCCGGTCCAGGGAAGAAATGGCTTGGCAGTTCGGGCTGGACTGTTCCCATGAGGCACAGGGTCAGACTGATTTGCATATGGCCATGTTTGAACTGGGGTGGCTGAGTGGGCTAAAGAACGGTGATGGATTAAACCCAGATCAGTTGACTGGGGGTGAGTGCTTGCAATGTTCAACACTCCGTCCATTATTTCCTTTGGTTTTTGCTTTGTTCGCCATAAGTTGGCAGGGTATGCTCAGACGTGAGTCCCTTGCTCACTTTGCCACTGGATTCAAGCAAGCCTGGCTGAAGACGGCTGAAATGCCAGAAACCGGTCCTAGGAAGCTTGTTTCCGGTCCAGGGAAGACATGGCTTGGCAGTTCAGGCTGGACTGTTCCCATGAGGCACAGGGTCAGACTGATTTGCATATGGCCATGTCTGAACTGAGGTGGCTGAGTGGGCTAAAGAACGGTGATGGATTAAACCCAGATCAGTTGACTGGGGGTGAGCGCTTGCAATGTTCAACACTCCGTCCATCATTTCCTTTGGTTTTTGCTTTGTTTGCCATAAGTTGGCAGGGTATGCTCAGACATGAGTCACTTGCTCTCTTTGCCACTGGATTCAAGCAAGCCTGGTTGAAGACGGCTGAAATGCCAGAAACAGGTCCTAGGAAGCTTGTTTCCCGTCCAGGGAAGACATGGCTTGGCAATTCGGGCTGGACTGTTCCCATGAGGCACACGGTCAGACTGATTTGCATATGGCCATGTCTGAACTGGGGTGGCTGAGTGGGCTAAAGAACGGTGATGGATTAAACCCAGATCAGTTGACTGGGGGTGAGTGCTTGCAATGTTCAACACTCCTTCCATCATTTTCTTTGGTTTTTGCTTTGTTCGCCATGAGTTGGCAGGGTATGCTCAGACGTGAGTCCCTTGCTCACTTTGCCACTGGATTCAAGCAAGCCTGGCTGAAGACGGCTAAAATGCCAGAAACCGGTCCTAGGAAGCTTGTTTCCGGTCCAGGAAAGACATGGCTTGGCAGTTCAGGCTGGACTGTTCCCATGAGGCACAGGGTCAGACTGATTTGCATATGGCCATGTCTGAACTGGGGTGGCTGAGTGGGGTAAAGAACGGTGATGGATTAAACCCCGATCAGTTGACTGGGGGTGAGTGCTTGCAATGTTCAACACTCCGTCCATCATTTCCTTTGGTTTTTGCTTTGTTCGCCATAAGTTGGCAGGGTATGCTCAGACGTGAGTCCCTTGCTCACTTTGCCACTGGATTCAAGCAAGCCTGGCTGAAGACGGCTGAAATGCCAGAAACCGGTCCTAGGAAGCTTGTTTCCGGTCCAGGGAAGACATGGCTTGGCAGTTCGGCCTCGACTGGTCCCATGAGGCACAGGGTCAGACTGATTTGCATATGGCCATGTCTGAACTGGGGTGGCTGAGTGGGCTAAAGAATGGTGATGTATTAAACCCAGATCAGTTGACTGGGGGTGAGTGCTTGCAATGTTCAACACTCCGTCCATCATTTCCTTTGGTTTTTGCTTTGTTCGCCATAAGTTGGCAGGGTATGCTCAGACGTGAGTCCCTTGCTCACTGCCACTGGATTCAAGCAAGCCTGGCTGAAGATGGCTGAAATGCCAGAAACTGGTCCTAGGAAGCTTGTTTCCGGTCCAGTAAAGACATGGCTTGGCTGTTCGGGCTGGACTGTTCCCATGAGCCACAGGGTCAGACAGATTTGCATATGGCCATGTCTAAACTGGGGTGGCTGAGTGGGCTAAAGAACGGTGATGGATTAAACCCAGATCAGTTGACTGGGGGTGAGTGCTTGCAATGTTCTACACTCCGTCCATCATTTCCTTTGGTTTTTGCTTTGTTCGCCATAAGTTGGCAGGGTATGCTCTGACGTGAGTCATTTGCTCACTTTGCCACTGGATTCAAGCAAGCCTGGCTGAAGACGGCTGAAATGCCAGAAACCGGTCCTAGGAAGCTTGTTTCCAGTCCAGGGAAGACATGGCTTGGCAGTTCGGGCTGGACTGTTCCCATGAGGCAGAGGGTCAGACTGATTTGCATATGGCCATGTCTGAACTGGGGTGGCTGAGTGTGCTAAAGAACGGTGATGGATTAAACCCAGATCAATTGACTGGGGGTGAGTGCGTGCAATGTTCAACACTCCGTCCATCATTTCCTTTGGTTTTTGCTTTGTTCGCCATAAGTTGGCAGGGTATGCTCAGACGTGAGTCCCTTGCTCACTTTGCCACTGGATTCAAGCAAGCCTGGCTGAAGATGGCTGAAATGCCAGAAACCGGTCCTAGGAAGCTTGTTTCCGGTCCAGGGAAGACATGGCTTGGCAGTTCAGGCTGGACTGTTCCCATGAGGCACAGGGTCAGACTGATTTGCATATGGCCATGTCTGAACTGGGGTGGCTGAGTGGGCTAAAGTACGGTGATGGATTAAACCCAGATCAGTTGACTGGGGGTGAGTGCTTGCAATGTTCAACACTCCGTCCATCATTTCCTTTGGTTTTTGCTTTGTTCGCCATAAGTTGGCAGGGTATGCTCAGACGTGAGTCCCTTGCTCACTTTGCCACTGGATTCAAGCAAGCCTGGCTGAAGATGGCTGAAATGCCAGAAACCGGTCCTAGGAAGCTTATTTCTGGTCCAGTGAAGACATGGCTTGGCTGTTCCGGCTGGACTGTTCCCATGAGGCACAGGGTCAGACAGATTTGCATATGGCCATGTCTGAACTGGGGTGGCTGAGTGGGCTAAAGAACAGTGATGGATTAAACCCAGATCAGTTGACTGGGGGTGAGTGCTTGCAATGTTCAACACTCCTTCCATCATTTTCTTTGGTTTTTGCTTTTTTCGCCATGAGTTGGCAGGGTATGCTCAGACGTGAGTCCCTTGCTCACTTTGCCACTGGATTCAAGCAAGCCTGGCTGAAGACGGCTGAAATGCCAGAAACCGGTCCTAGGAAGCTTGTTTCCGGTCCAGGAAAGACATGGCTTGGCAGTTCAGGCTGGACTGTTCCCATGAGGCACAGGGTCAGACTGATTTGCATATGGCCATGTCTGAACTGGGTTGGCTGAGTGGGCTAAAGAACGGTGATGGATTAAACCCCGATCAGTTGACTGGGGGTGAGTGCTTGCAATGTTCAACACTCCGTCCATCATTTGCTTTGGTTTTTGCTTTGTTCGCCATAAGTTGGCAGGGTATGCTCAGATGTGAGTCCCTTGCTCACTTTGCCACTGGATTCAAGCAAGCCTGGCTGAAGACGGCTGAAATGCCAGAAACCGGTCCTAGGAAGCTTGTTTCCGGTCCAGGGAAGACATGGCTTGGCAGTTCGGGCTGGACTGGTCCCATGAGGCACAGGGGCAGACTGATTTGCATTTGGCCATGTCTGAAGTGGGGTGGCTGAGTGGGCTAAAGAATGGTGATGGATTAAACCCAGATCAGTTGACTGGGGGTGAGTGCTTGCAATGTTCAACACTCCGTCCATCATTTCCTTTGGTTTTTGCTTTGTTCGCCATAAGTTGGCAGGGTATGCTCAGACGTGAGTCCCTTGCTCACTTTGCCACTGGATTCAAGCAAGCCTGGCTGAAGATGGCTGAAATGCCAGAAACCGGTCCTAGGAAGCTTGTTTCCGGTCCAGTGAAGACATGGCTTGGCTGTTCGGGCTGGACTGTTCCCATGAGGCACAGGGTCAGACAGATTTGCATATGGCCATGTCTGAACTGGGGTGGCTGAGTGGGCTAAAGAACGGTGATGGATTAAACCCAGATCAGTTGACTGGGGGTGAGCGCTTGCAATGTTCAACGCTCCGTCCATCATTTGCTTTGGTTTTTGCTTTGTTTGCCATAAGTTGGCAGGGTATGCTCAGACGTGAGTCCCTCGCTCACTTTGCCACTGGTTTCAAGCAAGCCTGGCTGAAATGCCAGAAACCGGTCCTAGGAAGCTTGTTTCCGGTCCAGGGAAGACATGGCTTGGCAGTAAGGGCTGGACTCTTCCCATGAGGCACAGGGTCAGACTGATTTGCATATGGCCATGTCTGAACTGGGGTGGCTGAGTGGGCTAAAGAACGGTGATGGATTAAACACAGATCAGTTGACTGGGGGTCAGTGCTTGCAATGTTCAACACTCCGTCCATCATTTCCTTTGGTTGTTGCTTTGTTCGCCATAAGTTGGCAGGGTATGGTCAGACGTGAGTCCCTTGCTCACTTTGCCACTGGATTCCAGCAAGCCTGACTGAAGACGGCTGAAATGCCAGAAACCGGTCCTAGGAAGCTTGTTTACGGTCCAGGGAAGAAATGGCTTGGCAGTTCGGGCTGGACTGTTCCCATGAGGCACAGGGTCAGACTGATTTGCATATGGCCATGTCTGAACTGGGGTGGCTGATTGGGCTAAAGAACGGTGATGGATTAAACCCAGATCAGTTGACTGGGGGTGAGTGCTTGCAATGTTCAACACTCCGTCCATCATTTCCTTTGGTTTTTGCTTTGTTCGCCATAAGTTGGCAGGGTATGCTCAGACGTGAGTCCCTTGCTCACTTTGCCACTGGATTCAAGCAAGCCTGGCTGAAGACGGCTGAAATGCCAGAAACCGGTCCTAGGAAGCTTGTTTCCGGTCCAGGGAAGACATGGCTTGGCAGTTCGGGCTGGACTGTTCCCATGAGGCACAGGGTCAGACTGATTTGCATATGGCCATGTCTGAACTGAGGTGGCTGAGTGGGCTAAAGAACGGTAATGGATTAAACCCAGATCAGTTGACTGGGGGTGAGCGCTTGCAATGTTCAACACTCCGTCCATCATTTCCTTTGGTTTTTGCTTTGTTCGCGATAAGTTGGCAGGGTATGCTCAGACATGAGTCACTTGCTCTCTTTGCCACTGGATTCAAGCAAGCCTGGTTGAAGACGGCTGAAATGCCAGAAACAGGTCCTAGGAAGCTTGTTTCCGGTCCAGGGAAGACATGGCTTGGCAATTCGGGCTGGACTGTTCCCATGAGGCACACGGTCAGACTGATTTGCATATGGTCATGTCTGAACTGGGGTGGCTGAGTGGGCTAAAGAACGGTGATGGATTAAACCCAGATCAGTTGACTGGGGGTGAGTGCTTGCAATGTTCAACACTCCGTCCATCATTTCCTTTGGTTTTTGCTTTGTTCGCCATAAGTTGGCAGGGTATGCTCTGACGTGAGTCTTTTGCTCACTTTGCCACTGGATTCAAGCAAGCCTGGCTGAAGACGGCTGAAATGCCAGAAACCGGTCCTAGGAAGCTTGTTTCCGGTCCAGGGAAGACATGGCTTGGCAGTTCGGGCTGGACTGTTCCCATGAGGCAGAGGGTCAGACTGATTTGCATATGGCCATGTCTGAACTGGGGTGGCTGAGTGTGCTAAAGAACGGTGATGGATTAAACCCAGATCAATTGACTGGGGGTGAGTGCGTGCAATGTTTAACACTCCGTCCATCATTTCCTTTGGTTTTTGCTTTGTTCGCCATAAGTTGGCAGGGTATGCTCAGACGTGAGTCCCGTGCTCACTTTGCCACTGGATTCAAGCAAGCCTGGCTGAAGATGGCTGAAATGCCAGAAACCGGTCCTAGGAAGCTTGTTTCCGGTCCAGGGAAGACATGGCTTGGCAGTTCAGGCTGGACTGTTCCCATGAGGCACAGGGTCAGACTGATTTGCATATGGCCATGTCTGAACTGGGGTGGCTGAGTCGGCTAAAGAACGGTGATGGATTAAACCCAGATCAGTTGCCTGGGGGTGAGTGCTTGCAATGTTCAACACTCCGTCCATCATTTCCTTTGGTTTTTGATTTGTTCGCCATAAGTTGGCAGGGTATGCTCAGACGTGAGTCCCTTGCTCACTTTGCCACTGGATTCAAGCAAGCCTGGCTGAAGATGGCTGAAATGCCAGAAACCGGTCCTAGGAAGCTTATTTCTGGTCCAGTGAAGACATGGCTTGGCTGTTCGGGCTGGACTGTTCCCATGAGGCACAGGGTCAGACAGATTTGCATATGGCCATGTCTGAACTGGGGTGGCTGAGTGGGCTAAAGAACGGTGATGGATTAAACCCAGATCAGTTGACTGGGGGTGAGTGCTTGCAATGTTGAACACTCCGTCCATCATTTCCTTTGGTTTTTGCTTTGTTCGCCATAAGTTGGCAGGGTATGCTCTGACGTGAGTCTTTTGCTCACTTTGCCACTGGATTCAAGCAAGCCTGGCTGAAGACGGCTGAAATGCCAGAAACCGGTCCTAGGAAGCTTGTTTCCGGTCCAGGGAAGACATGGCTTGGCAGTTCGGGCTGGACTGTTCCCATGAGGCAGAGGGTCAGACTGATTTGCATATGGCCATGTCTGAACTGGGGTGGCTGAGTGTGCTAAAGAACGGTGATGGATTAAACCCAGATCAATTGACTGGGGGTGAGTGCGTGCAATGTTCAACACTCCGTCCATCATTTCCTTTGGTTTTTGCTTTGTTCGCCATAAGTTGGCAGGGTATGCTCAGACGTGAGTCCCTTGCTCACTTTGCCACTGGATTCAAGCAAGCCTGGCTGAAGACGGCTGAAATGCCAGAAACCGGTCCTAGGAAGCTTGTTTCCGGTCCAGGGAAGACATGGCTTGGCAAATCAGGCTGGACTGTTCCCATGAGGCACAGGGTCAGACTGATTTGCATATGGCCATGTTTGAACTGGGGTGGCTGAGTGGGCTAAAGAACGGTGATGGATTAAACCCAGATCAGTTGCCTGGGGGTGAGTGCTTGCAATGTTCAACACTCCGTTCATCATTTCCTTTGGTTTTTGCTATGTTCGCCATAAGTTGGCAGGGTATGCTCAGACGTGAGTCCCTTGCTCACTTTGCCACTGGATTCAAGCAAGCCTGGCTGAAGACGGCTGAAATGCCAGAAACCGGTCCTAGGAAGCTTGTTTCCGGTCCAGGGAAGACATGGCTTGGCAGTTCGGGCTGGACTGTTCCCATGAGGCACAGGGTGAGATTGATTTGCATATGGCCATGTCTGAACTGGGGTGGCTGAGTGGGCTAAAGAATGGTGATGGATTAAACCCAGATCAGTTGACTGGGGTGAGTGCTTGCAATGTTCAACACTCCGTCCATCATTTCCTTTGGTTTTTGCTTTGTTCGCGATAAGTTGGCAGGGTATACTCAGACGTGAGTCCCTTGCTCACTTTGCCACTGGATTCAAGCAAGCCTGGCTGAAGACGGCTGAAATGCCAGAAACTGGTCCTAGGAAGCTTGTTTCCGGTCCAGGGAAGACATGGCTTGGCAGTTCGGGCTGGACTGTTCCCATGAGGCACAGGGTCAGACTGATTTGCATATGGCCATGTCTGAACTGGGGTGGCTGAGTGGTCTAAAGTACAGTGATGGATTAAACCCAGATCAGTTGACTGGGGGTGAGTGCTTGCAATGTTGAACACTCCGTCCATCATTTCCTTTGGTTTTTGCTTTGTTCGCCATAAGTTGGCAGGGTATGCTCAGACGTGAGTCCCTTGCTCACTTTGCCACTGGATTCAAGCAAGCCTGGCTGAAGATGGCTGAAATGCCAGAAACCGGTCCTAGGAAGCTTATTTCTGGTCCAGTGAAGACATGGTTTGGCTGTTCGGGCTGGACTGTTCCCATGAGGCACAGGGTCAGACAGATTTGCATATGGCCATGTCTGAACTGGGGTGGCTGAGTGGGCTAAAGAACGGTGATGGATTAAACCCAGATCAGTTGACTGGGGGTGAGTGCTTGCAATGTTCAACACTCCTTCCATCATTTTCTTTGGTTTTTGCTTTGTTTGCCATGAGTTGGCAGGGTATGCTCAGACGTGAGTCCCTTGCTCACTTTGCCACTGGATTCAAGGAAGCCTGGCTGAAGACGGCTGAAATGCCAGAAACCGGTCCTAGGAAGCTTGTTTCCGGTCCAGGAAAGACATGGCTTGGCAGTTCAGGCTGGACTGTTCCCATGAGGCACAGGGTCAGACTGATTTGCATACGGCCATGTCTGAACTGGGGTGGCTGAGTGGGCTAAAGAACGGTGATGGATTAAACCCAGATCAGTTGACTGGGGGTGAGTGCTTGCAATGTTCAACACTCCGTCCATCATTTCCTTTGGTTTTTGCTTTGTTCGCCATGAGTTGGCAGGGTATGCTCAGACGTGAGTCCCTTGCTCACTTTGCCACTGGATTCAAGCAAGCCTGGCTGAAGACGGCTGAAATGCCAGAATCCAGTTCTAGGAAGCTTGTTTCCGGTCCAGGGAAGACATGGCTTGGCAGTTCGGGCTGGACTGTTCCCATGAGGCACAGGGTCAGACTGATTTGCATATGGCCATGTCTGAACTGGGGTGGCTGAGTGGGCTAAAGAACGGTGATGGATTAAACCCAGATCAGTTGACTGGGGGTCAGTGCTTGCAATGTTCAACACTCAGTCCATCATTTCCTTTGGTTTTTGCTTTGTTCGCCATAAGTTGGCAGGGTATGCTCAGACGTGAGTCCCTTGCTCACTTTGCCACTGGATTCAAGCAAGCCTGACTGAAGACGGCTGAAATGCCAGAAACCGGTCCTAGGAAGCTTGTTTCCGGTCCAGGGAAGAAAAGGCTTGGCAGTTCGGGCTGGACTGTTCCCATGAGGCACAGGGTCAGACTGATTTGCATATGGCCATGTCTGAACTGGGGTGGCTGAGTGGGCTAAAGAACGGTGATGGATTAAACCCAGATCAGTTGACTGGGGGTGAGTGCTTGCAATGTTCAACACTCCGTCCATCATTTCCTTTGGTTTTTGCTTTGTTCGCCATAAGTTGGCAGGGTATGCTCAGACGTGAGTCCCTTGCTCACTTTGCCACTGGATTCAAGCAAGCCTGGCTGAAGACGGCTGAAATGCCAGAAACCGGTCCTAGGAAGCTTGTTTCCGGTCCAGGAAAGACATGGCTTGGCAGTTCGGGCTGGACTGTTCCCATGAGGCACAGGGTCAGACTGATTTGCATATGGCCATGTCTGAACTGGGGTGGCTGAGTGGGCTAAAGAACGGTGATGGATTAAACCCAGATCAGTTGACTGGGGGTGAGCGCTTGCAATGTTCAACACTCCGTCCATCATTTCCTTTGGTTTTTGCTTTGTTCGCCATAAGTTGGCAGGGTATGCTCAGATATGAGTCACTTGCTCTCTTTGCCACTGGATTCAAGCAAGCCTGGTTGAAGACGGCTGAAATGCCAGAAACAGGTCCTAGGAAGCTTGTTTCCGGTCCAGGGAAGACATGGCTTGGCAATTCGGGCTGGACTGTTCCCATGAGGCACAGGGTCAGACTGATTTGCATATGGCCATGTCTGAACTGGGGTGGCTGAGTGGGCTAAAGAACGGTGATGGATTAAACCCAGATCAGTTGACTGGGGGTGAGTGCTTGCAATGTTCAACACTCCGTCCATCATTTCCTTTTGGTTTTTGCTTTGTTCGCCATAAGTTGGCAGGGTATGCTCAGATATGAGTCACTTGCTCTCTTTGCCACTGGATTCAAGCACGCCTGGTGGAAGACGGCTGAAATGCCAGAAACCGGTCCTAGGAAGCTTGTTTCTGGTCCAGGGAAGACATGGCTTGGCAGTTCGGGCTGGACTGTTCCCATGAGGCACAGGGTCAGACTGATTTGCATATGGCCATGTCTGAACTGGGGTGGCTGAGTGGGCTAAAGTACGGTGATGGATTAAACCCAGATCAGTTGACTGGGGATGAGTGCTTGCAATGTTCAACACTCCGTCCATCATTTCCTTTGGTTTTTGCTTTGTTTGCCATAAGTTGGCAGGGTATGCTCAGACGTGAGTCCCTTGCTCACTTTGCCACTGGATTCAAGCAAGCCTGGCTGAAGACGGCTGAAATGCCAGAAACCGGTCCTAGGAAGCTTGTTTCCGGTCCAGGGAAGACATGGCTTGGCAGTTCGGGCTGGACTGTTCCCATGAGGCACAGGGTCAGACTGATTTGCATATGGCCATGTCTGAACTGGGGTGGATGAGTGGGCTAAAGAACGGTGATGGATTAAACCCAGATCAGTTGACTGGGGGGGAGTGCTTGCAATGTTCAACACTCCGTCCATCATTTCCTTTGGTTTTTGCTTTGTTCGCCATAAGTTGGCAGGGTATGCTCAGACGTGAGTCCCTTGCTCACTTTGCCACTGGATTCAAGCAAGCCTGGCTGAAGACGGCTGAAATGCCAGAAACCGGTCCTAGGAAGCTTGTTTCCGGTCCAGGGAAGACATGGCTTGGCAGTTCGGGCTGGACTATTCCCATGAGGCACAGGGTCAGACTGATTTGCATATGGCCATGTCTGAACTGGGGTGGCTGTGTTGGCTAAAGAACGGTGATGGATTAAACCCAGATCAGTTGACTGGGGGTGAGTGCTTGCAATGTTCAACACTCCGTCCATCATTTCCTTTGGTTTTTGCTTTGTTCGCCATAAGTTGGCAGGGTATGCTCAGACGTGAGTCCCTTGCTCAGTTTGCCACTGGATTCAAGCAAGCCTGGCTGAAGACGGCTGAAATGCCAGAAACCGGTCCTAGGAAGCTTGTTTCCGGTCCAGGGAAGACATGGCTTGGCAGTTCGGGCTGGACTGTTCCCATGAGACACAGGGTCAGACTGATTTGCATATGGCCATGTCTGAACTGGGGTGGCTGAGTGGGCTAAAGAACGGTGATGGATTAAACCCAGATCAGTTGACTGGGGTGAGTGCTTGCATTGTTCAACACTCCGTCCATCATTTCCTTTGGTTTTTGCTTTGTTCGCCATAAGTTGGCAGGGTATGCTCAGACGTGAGTCCCTTGCTCACTTTGCCACTGGATTCGAGCAAGCCTGGCTGAAGACGGCTGAAATGCCAGAAACCGGTCCTAGGAAGCTTGTTTCCGGTCCAGGGAAGACATGGCTTGGCAGTTCAGGCTGGACTGTTCCCATGAGGCACAGGGTCAGACTGATTTGCATATGGCCATGTCTGAACTGGAGTGGCTGAGTGGGCTAAAGAACGGTGATGGATTAAACCCAGATTAATTGACTGGGGGTGAGTGCGTGCAATGTTCAACACTCCGTCCATCATTTCCTTTGGTTTTTGCTTTGTTCGCCATAAGTTGGCAGGGTATGCTCAGACGTGAGTCCCTTGCTCACTTTGCCACTGGATTCAAGCAAGCCTGGCTGAAGACGGCTGAAATGCCAGAAACTGGTCCTAGGAAGGTTGTTTCCGGTCCAGGGAAGACATGGCTTGGCAGTTCAGGCTGGACTGTTCCCATGAGGCACAGGGTCAGACTGATTTGCATATGGCCATGTCTGAACTGGGGTGGCTGAGTGGGCTAAAGAACGGTGATGGATTAAACCCAGATCAGTTGACTGGGGGTGAGTGCTTGCAATGTTCAACACTCCGTCCATCATTTCCTTTGGTTTTTGCTTTGTTCGCCATAAGTTGGCAGGGTATGCTCAGACGTGAGTCCCTTGCTCACTTTGCCACTGGATTCAAGCAAGCCTGGCTGAAGACGGCTGAAATGCCAGAAACCGGTCCTAGGAAGCTTGTTTCCGGTCCAGGGAAGACATGGCTTGGCAGTTCGGGCTGGACTGGTCCCATGAGGCACAGGGTCAGACTGATTTGCATATGGCCATGTCTGAACTGGGGTGGCCGAGTGGGCTAAAGAATGGTGATGGATTAAACCCAGATCAGTTGACTGGGGGTGAGTGCTTGCAATGTTCAACACTCCGTCCATCATTTCCTTTGGTTTTTGCTTTGTTCGCCATAAGTTGGCAGGGTATGCTCAGACGTGAGTCCCTTGCTCACTTTGCCACTGGATTCAAGCAAGCCTGGCTGAAGACGGCTGAAATGCCAGAAACCGGTCCTAGGAAGCTTGTTTCCGGTCCAGGGAAGACATGGCTTAGCAGTTCGGGCTGGACTGGTCCCATGAGGCACAGGGTCAGACTGATTTGCATATGGCCATGTCTGAACTGGGGTGGCTGAGTGGGCTAAAGAATGGTGATGGATTAAACCCAGATCAGTTGACTGGGGGTGAGTGCTTGCAATGTTCAACACTCCGTCCATCATTTCCTTTGGTTTTTGCTTTGTTCGCCATGAGTTGGCAGGGTATGCTCAGACGTGAGTCCGTTACTCACTTTGCCACTGGATTCAAGCAAGCCTGGCTGAAGACGGCTGAAATGCCAGAATCCAGTTCTAGGAAGCTTGTTTCCGGTCCAGGGAAGACATGGCTTGGCAGTTCGGGCTGGACTGTTCCCATGAGGCACAGGGTCAGACTGATTTGCATATGGCCATGTCTGAACTGGGGTGGCTGAGTGGGCTAAAGAACGGTGATGGATTAAACCCAGATCAGTTGACTGGGGGTCAGTGCTTGCAATGTTCAACACTCAGTCCATCATTTCCTTTGGTTTTTGCTTTGTTCGCCATAAGTTGGCAGGGTATGCTCAGACGTGAGTCCCTTGCTCACTTTGCCACTGGATTCAAGCAAGCCTGACTGAAGACGGCTGAAATGCCAGAAACCGGTCCTAGGAAGCTTGTTTCCGGTCCAGGGAAGAAATGGCTTGGCAGTTCGGGCTGGACTGTTCCCATGAGGCACAGGGTCAGACTGATTTGCATATGGCCATGTCTGAACTGGGGTGGCTGAGTGGGCTAAAGAACGGTGATGGATTAAACCCAGATCAGTTGACTGGGGGTGAGCGCTTGCAATGTTCAACACTCCGTCCATCATTTCCTTTGGTTTTTGCTTTGTTCGCCATAAGTTGGCAGGGTATGCTCAGACGTGAGTCCCTTGCTCACTTTGCCACTGGATTCAAGCAAGCCTGGCTGAAGACTGCTGAAATGCTAGAAACCGGTCCTAGGAAGCTTGTTTCCGGTCCAGGGAAGACATGGCTTAGCAGGTCAGGCTGGACTGTTCCCATGAGGCACAGGGTCAGACTGATTTGCATATGGCCATGTCTGAACTGGGGTGGATGAGTGGGCTAAAGAACGGTGATGGATTAAACCCAGATCAGTTGACTGGGGGGGAGTGCTTGCAATGTTCAACACTCCGTCCTTCATTTCCTTTGGTTTTTGCTTTGTTCACCATAAGTTGGCAGGGTATGCTCAGACGTGAGTCCCTTGCTCACTTTGCCACTGGATTCAAGCAAGCCTGGCTGAAGACGGCTGAAATGCCAGAAACCGGTCCTAGGAAGCTTGTTTCCGGTCCAGGGAAGACATGGCTTGGCAGTTCGGGCTGGACTATTCCCATGAGGCACAGGGTCAGACTGATTTGCATATGGCCATGTCTGAACTGGGGTGGCTGTGTTGGCTAAAGAACGGTGATGGATTAAACCCAGATCAGTTGACTGGGGGTGAGTGCTTGCAATGTTCAACACTCCGTCCATCATTTCCTTTGGTTTTTGCTTTGTTCGCCATAAGTTGGCAGGGTATGCTCAGACGTGAGTCCCTTGCTCAGTTTGCCACTGGATTCAAGCAAGCCTGGCTGAAGACGGCTGAAATGCCAGAAACCGGTCCTAGGAAGCTTGTTTCCGGTCCAGGGAAGACATGGCTTGGCAGTTCGGGCTGGACTGTTTCCATGAGACACAGGGTCAGACTGATTTGCATATGGCCATGTCTGAACTGGGGTGGCTGAGTGGGCTAAAGAACGGTGATGGATTAAACCCAGATCAGTTGACTGGGGTGAGTGCTTGCATTGTTCAACACTCCGTCCATCATTTCCTTTGGTTTTTGCTTTGTTCGCCATAAGTTGGCAGGGTATGCTCAGACGTGAGTCCCTTGCTCACTTTGCCACTGGATTCGAGCAAGCCTGGCTGAAGATGGCTGAAATGCCAGAAACCGGTCCTAGGAAGCTTGTTTCCGGTCCAGGGAAGACATGGCTTGGCAGTTCGGGCTGGACTGTTCCCATGAGGCACAGGGTCAGACTGATTTGCATATGGCCATGTCTGAACTGGAGTGGCTGAGTGGGCTAAAGAACGGTGATGGATTAAACCCAGATTAATTGACTGGGGGTGAGTGCGTGCAATGTTCAACACTCCGTCCATCATTTCCTTTGGTTTTTGCTTTGTTTGCCATAAGTTGGCAGGGTATGCTCAGACGTGAGTCCCTTGCTCACTTTGCCACTGGATTCAAGCAAGCCTGGCTGAAGACGGCTGAAATGCCAGAAACTGGTCCTAGGAAGGTTGTTTCCGGTCCAGGGAAGACATGGCTTGGCAGTTCAGGCTGGACTGTTCCCACGAGGCACAGGGTCAGACTGATTTGCATATGGCCATGTCTGAACTGGGGTGGCTGAGTGGGCTAAAGAACGGTGATGGATTAAACCCAGATCAGTTGACTGGGGGTGAGTGCTTGCAATGTTCAACACTCCGTCCATCATTTCCTTTGGTTTTTGCTTTGTTCGCCATAAGTTGGCAGGGTATGCTCAGACGTGAGTCCCTTGCTCACTTTGCCACTGGATTCAAGCAAGCCTGGCTGAAGACGGCTGAAATGCCAGAAACCGGTCCTAGAAAGCTTGTTTCCGGTCCAGGGAAGACATGGCTTGGCAGTTCGGGCTGGACTGGTCCCATGAGGCACAGGGTCAGACTGATTTGCATATGGCCATGTCTGAACTGGGGTGGCTGAGTGGGCTAAAGAATGGTGATGGATTAAACCCAGATCAGTTGACTGGGGGTGAGTGCTTGCAATGTTCAACACTCCGTCCATCATTTCCTTTGGTTTTTGCTTTGTTCGCCATAAGTTGGCAGGGTATGCTCAGACGTGAGTCCCTTGCTCACTTTGCCACTGGATTCAAGCAAGCCTGGCTGAAGACGGCTGAAATGCCAGAAACCGGTCCTAGGAAGCTTGTTTCCGGTCCAGGGAAGACATGGCTTGGCAGTTCGGGCTGGACTGGTCCCATGAGGCACAGGGTCAGACTGATTTGCATATGGCCATGTCTGAACTGGGGTGGCTGAGTGGGCTAAAGAATGGTGATGGATTAAACCCAGATCAGTTGACTGGGGGTGAGTGCTTGCAATGTTCAACACTCCGTCCATCATTTCCTTTGGTTTTTGCTTTGTTCGCCATGAGTTGGCAGGGTATGCTCAGACGTGAGTCCGTTGCTCACTTTGCCACTGGATTCAAGCAAGCCTGGCTGAAGATGGCTGAAATGCCAGAATCCAGTTCTAGGAAGCTTGTTTCCGGTCCAGGGAAGACATGGCTTGGCAGTTCGGGCTGGACTGTTCCCATGAGGCACAGGGTCAGACTGATTTGCATATGGCCATGTCTGAACTGGGGTGGCTGAGTGGGCTAAAGAACGGTGATGGATTAAACCCAGATCAGTTGACTGGGGGTCAGTGCTTGCAATGTTCAACACTCAGTCCATCATTTCCTTTGGTTTTTGCTTTGTTCGCCATAAGTTGGCAGGGTATGCTCAGACGTGAGTCCCTTGCTCACTTTGCCACTGGATTCAAGCAAGCCTGACTGAAGACGGCTGAAATGCCAGAAACCAGTCCTAGGAAGCTTGTTTCCGGTCCAGAGAAGAAATGGCTTGGCAGTTCGGGCTGGACTGTTCCCATGAGGCACAGGGTCAGACTGATTTGCATATGGCCATGTCTGAACTGGGGTGGCTGAGTGGGCTAAAGAACGGTGATGGATTAAACCCAGATCAGTTGACTGGGGGTGAGTGCTTGCAATGTTCAACACTCCGTCCATCATTTCCTTTGGTTTTTGCTTTGTTCGCCATAAGTTGGCAGGGTATGCTCAGACGTGAGTCCCTTGCTCACTTTGCCACTGGATTCAAGCAAGCCTGGCTGAAGACGGCTGAAATGCCAGAAACCGGTCCTAGGAAGCTTGTTTCCGGTCCAGGGAAGACATGGCTTGGTAGTTCGGGCTGGACTGTTCCCATGAGGCACAGGGTCAGACTGATTTGCATATGGCCATGTCTGAACTGGGGTGGCTGAGTGGGCTAAAGAACGGTGATGGATTAAACCCAGATCAGTTGACTGGGGGTGAGCGCTTGCAATGTTCAACACTCCGTCCATCATTTCCTTTGGTTTTTGCTTTGTTCGCCATAAGTTGGCAGGGTATGCTCAGATATGAGTCACTTGCTCTCTTTGCCACTGGATTCAAGCAAGCCTGGTTGAAGACGGCTGAAATGCCAGAAACAGGTCCTAGGAAGCTTGTTTCCGGTCCAGGGAAGACATGGCTTGGCAATTCGGGCTGGACTGTTCCCATGAGGCACAGGGTCAGACTGATTTGCATATGGCCATGTCTGAACTGGGGTGGCTGAGTGGGCTAAAGAATGGTGATGGATTAAACCCAGATCAGTTGACTGGGGGTGAGCACTTGCAATGTTCAACACTCCGTCCATCATTTCCTTTGGTTTTTGCTTTGTTCGCCATAAGTTGGCAGGGTATGCTCAGACGTGAGTCCCTTGCTCACTTTGCCACTGGATTCAAGCAAGCCTGGCTGAAGACTGCTGAAATGCTAGAAACCGGTCCTAGGAAGCTTGTTTCCGGTCCAGGGAAGACATGGCTTAGCAGGTCAGGCTGGACTGTTCCCATGAGGCACAGGGTCAGACTGATTTGCATATGGCCATGTCTGAACTGGGGTGGCTGAGTGGGCTAAAGAACGGTGATGGATTAAACCCAGATCAGTTGACTGGGGGGGAGTGCTTGCAATGTTCAACACTCCGTCCATCATTTCCTTTGGTTTTTGCTTTGTTCGCCATAAGTTGGCAGGGTATGCTCAGACGTGAGTGCCTTGCTCACTTTGCCACTGGATTCAAGCAAGCCTGGCTGAAGATGGCTGAAATGCCAGAAACCGGTCCTAGGAAGCTTGTTTCCGGTCCAGGGAAGACATGGCTTGGCAGTTCGGGCTGGACTATTCCCATGAGGCACAGGGTCAGACTGATTTGCATATGGCCATGTCTGAACTGGGGTGGCTGTGTTGGCGAAAGAACGGTGATGGATTAAACCCAGATCAGTTGACTGGGGGTGAGTGCTTGGAATGTTCAACACTCCGTCCATCATTTCCTTTGGTTTTTGCTTTGTTCGCCATAAGTTGGCAGGGTATGCTCAGACGTGAGTCCCTTGCTCAGTTTGCCACTGGATTCAAGCAAGCCTGGCTGAAGACGGCTGAAATGCCAGAAACCGGTCCTAGGAAGCTTGTTTCCGGTCCAGGGAAGACATGGCTTGGCAGTTCGGGCTGGACTGTTCCCATGAGATACAGGGTCAGACTGATTTGCATATGGCCATGTCTGAACTGGGGTGGCTGAGTGGGCTAAAGAACGGTGATGGATTAAACCCAGATCAGTTGACTGGGGTGAGTGCTTGCATTGTTCAACACTCCGTCCATCATTTCCTTTGGTTTTTGCTTTGTTCGCCATAAGTTGGCAGGGTATGCTCAGACGTGAGTCCCTTGCTCACTTTGCCACTGGATTCGAGCAAGCCTGGCTGAAGACGGCTGAAATGCCAGAAACCGGTCCTAGGAAGCTTGTTTCCGGTCCAGGGAAGACATGGCTTGGCAGTTCGGGCTGGACTGTTCCCATGAGGCACAGGGTCAGACTGATTTGCATATGGCCATGTCTGAACTGGAGTGGCTGAGTGGGCTAAAGAACGGTGATGGATTAAACCCAGATTAATTGACTGGGGGTGAGTGCGTGCAATGTTCAACACTCCGTCCATCATTTCCTTTGGTTTTTGCTTTGTTCGCCATAAGTTGGCAGGGTATGCTCAGACGTGAGTCCCTTGCTCACTTTGCCACTGGATTCAAGCAAGCCTGGCTGAAGACGGCTGAAATGCCAGAAACCGGTCCTAGGAAGCTTGTTTCCGGTCCAGGGAAGAAATGGCTTGGCAGTTCGGGCTGGACTGTTCCCATGAGGCACAGGGTCAGACTGATTTGCATATGGCCATGTCTGAACTGGGGTGGCTGAGTGGGCTAAAGAACGGTGATGGATTAAACCCAGATCAGTTGACTGGGGGTGAGTGCTTGAAATGTTCAACACTCCGTCCATCATTTCCTTTGGTTTTTGCTTTGTTCGCCATAGGTTGGCAGGGTATGCTCAGACGTGAGTCCCTTGCTCAATTTGCCACTGGATTCAAGCAAGCCTGGCTGAAGATGGCTGAAATGCCAGAAACCGGTCCTAGGAAGCTTGTTTCCGGTCCAGTGAAGACATGGCTTGGCTGTTCGGGCTGGACTGTTCCCATGAGGCACAGGGTCAGACAGATTTGCATATGGCCATGTCTGAACTGGGGTGGCTGAGTGGGCTAAAAAACGGTGATGGATTAAACCCAGATCAGTTGACTGGGGGTGAGTGCTTGCAATGTTCAACACTCCGTCCATCATTTCCTTTGGTTTTTGCTTTGTTCGCCATGAGTTGGCAGGGTATGCTCAGACGTGAGTCCCTTGCTCACTTTGCCACTGGATTCAAGCAAGCCTGGCTGAAGACTGCTGAAATGCCAGAAACCGGTCCTAGGAAGCTTGTTTCCGGTCCAGGCAAGACATGGCTTGGCAGTTCGGGCTGGACTGTTCCCATGAGGCACAGTGTCAGACTGATTTGCATATGGCCATGTGTGAACTGGGGTGGCTGAGTGGGCTAAAGAACAGTGATGGATTAAACCCAGATCAGTTGACTGGGGGTGAGTGCTTGCAATGTTCAATACTCCGTCCATCATTTCCTTTGGTTTTGCTTTGTTCGCCATAAGTTGGCAGGGTATGCTCAGACGTGAGTCCCTTGCTCACTTTGCCACTGGATTCAAGCAAGCCTGGCTGAAGACGGCTGAAATGCCAGAAACCGGTCCTAGGAAGCTTGTTTCCGGTCCAGGGAAGACATGGCTTGGCAGTTCGGGCCGGACTGTTCTTATGAGGCACAGGGTCAGACTGATTTGCATATGGCCATGTCTGAACTGGGGTTGCTGAGTGGGCTAAAGAACGGTGATGGATTAAACCCAGATCAGTTGACTGGGGGTGAGTGCTTGCAATGTTCAACACTCCGTCCATCATTTCCTTTGGTTTTTGCTTTGTTCGCCATAAGTTGGCAGGGTATGCTCAGACGTGAGTCCCTTGCTCACTTTGCCACTGGATTCAAGCAAGCCTGGCTGAAGACGGCTGAAATGCCAGAAACCGGTCCTAGGAAGCTTGTTTCCGGTCCAGGGAAGACATGGCTTGGCAGTTCGGGCTGGACTATTCCCATGAGGCACAGGGTCAGACTGATTTGCATATAGCCATGTCTGAACTGGGGTGGCTGTGTTGGCTAAAGAACGGTGATGGATTAAACCCAGATCAGTTGACTGGGGGTGAGTGCTTGCAATGTTCAACACTCCGTCCATCATTTCCTTTGGTTTTTGCTTTGTTCGCCATAAGTTGGCAGGGTATGCTCAGACGTGAGTCCCTTGCTCAGTTTGCCACTGGATTCAAGCAAGCCTGGCTGAAGACGGCTGAAATGCCAGAAACCGGTCCTAGGAAGCTTGTTTCCGGTCCAGGGAAGACATGGTTTGGCAGTTCGGGCTGGACTGTTCCCATGAGACACAGGGTCAGACTGATTTGCATATGGCCATGTCTGAACTGGGGTGGCTGAGTGGGCTAAAGAACGGTGATGGATTAAACCCAGATCAGTTGACTGGGGTGAGTGCTTGCATTGTTCAACACTCCGTCCATCATTTCCTTTGGTTTTTGCTTTGTTCGCCATAAGTTGGCAGGGTATGCTCAGACGTGAGTCCCTTGCTCACTTTGCCACTGGATTCGAGCAAGCCTGGCTGGAGACGGCTGAAATGCCAGAAAGCGGTCCTAGGAAGCTTGTTTCCGGTCCAGGGAAGACATGGCTTGGCAGTTCGGGCTGGACTGTTCCCATGAGGCACAGGGTCAGACAGATTTGCATATGGCCATGTCTGAACTGGAGTGGCTGAGTGGGCTAAAGAACGGTGATGGATTAAACCCAGATTAATTGACTGGGGGTGAGTGCGTGCAATGTTCAACACTCCGTCCATCATTTCCTTTGGTTGTTGCTTTGTTCGCCATAAGTTGGCAGGGTATGCTTAGACGTGAGTCCCTTGCTCACTTTGCCACTGGATTCAAGCAAGCCTGACTGAAGACGGCTGAAATGCCAGAAACCGGTCCCAGGAAGCTTGTTTCCGGTCCAGGGAAGAAATGGCTTGGCAGTTCAGGCTGGGCTGTTCCCATGAGGCACAGGGTCAGACTGATTTGCATATGGCCATGTCTGAACTGGGGTGGCTGAGTGGGCTAAAGAACGGTGATGGATTAAACCCAGATCAGTTGACTGGGGGTGAGTGCTTGCAATGTTCAACACTCCGTCCATCATTTCCTTTGGTTTTTGCTTTGTTCGCCATAAGTTGGCAGGGTATGCTCAGACGTGAGTCCCTTGCTCACTTTGCCACTGGATTCAAGCAAGCCTGGCTGAAGACGGCTGAAATGCCAGAAACCGGTACTAGGAAGCTTGTTTCCGGTCCAGGGAAGACATGGCTTGGCAGTTCGGGCTGGACTGTTCCCATGAGGCACAGGGTCAGACAGATTTGCATATGGCCATGTCTGAACTGAGGTGGCTGAGTGGGCTAAAGATCGGTGATGGATTAAACCCAGATCAGTTGACTGGGGGTGAGCGCTTGCAATGTTCAACACTCCGTCCATCATTTCCTTTGGTTTTTGCTTTGTTCGCCATAAGTTGGCAGGGTATGCTCAGACATGAGTCACTTGCTCTCTTTGCCACTGGGTTCAAGCAAGCCTGGTTGAAGACGGCTGAAATGCCAGAAACAGGTCTTAGGAAGCTTGTTTCCGGTCCAGGGAAGACATGGCTTGGCAATTCGGGCTGGACTGTTCCCATGAGGCACAGGGTCAGACTGATTTGCATATGGCCATGTCTGAACTGGGGTGGCTGAGTGGGCTAAAGAACGGTGATGGATTAAACCCAGATCAGTTGACTGGGGGTGAGTGCTTGCAATGTTCAACACTCCGTCCATCATTTCCTTTGGTTTTTGCTTTGTTCGCCATAAGCTGGCAGGGTATGCTCTGACGTGAGTCTTTTGCTCACTTTGCCACTGGATTCAAGCAAGCCTGGCTGAAGACGGCTGAAATGCCAGAAACCGGTCCTAGGAAGCTTGTTTCCGGTCCAGGAAAGACATGGCTTGGCAGTTCGGGCTGGACTGTTCCCATGAGGCAGAGGGTCAGACTGATTTGCATATGGCCATGTCTGAACTGGGGTGGCTGAGTGTGCTAAAGAACGGTGATGGATTAAACCCAGATCAATTGACTGGGGGTGAGTGCGTGCAATGTTCAACACTCCGTCCATCATTTCCTTTGGTTTTTGCTTTGTTCGCCATAAGTTGGCAGGGTATGCTCAGACGTGAGTCCCTTGCTCACTTTGCCACTGGATTCAAGCAAGCCTGGCTGAAGACGGCTGAAATGCCAGAAACCGGTCCTAGGAAGCTTGTTTCCGGTCCAGGGAAGACATGGCTTGGCAGTTCAGGCTGGACTGTTCCCATGAGGCACAGGGTCAGACTGATTTGCATATGGCCATGTCTGAACTGGGGTGGCTGAGTGGGCTAAAGAATGGTGATGGATTAAACCCAGATCAGTTGCCTGGGGGTGAGTGCTTGCAATGTTCAACACTCCGTTCATCATTTCCTTTGGTTTTTGCTTTGTTCGCCATAAGTTGGCAGGGTATGCTCAGACGTGAGTCCCTTGCTCACTTTGCCACTGGATTCAAGCAAGCCTGGCTGAAGACGGCTGAAATGCCAGAAACCGGTACTAGGAAGCTTGTTTCCGGTCCAGGGAAGACATGGCTTGGCAGTTCGGGCTGGACTGTTCCCATGAGGCACAGGGTCAGACTGATTTGCATATGGCCATGTCTGAACTGGGGTGGCTGAGTGGGCTAAAGAACGGTGATGGATTAAACCCAGATCAGTTGACTGGGGGTGAGTGCTTGCAATGTTCAACACTCCGTCCATCATTTCCTTTGGTTTTTGCTTTGTTCGCCATAAGTTGGCAGGGTATGCTCAGACGTGAGTCCCTTGCTCACTTTGCCACTGGATTCAAGCAAGCCTGGCTGAAGACGGCTGAAATGCCAGAAACCGGTCCTAGGAAGCTTGTTTCCGGTCCAGGAAAGACATGGCTTGGCAGTTCGGGCTGGACTGTTCCCATGAGGCACAGGGTCAGACTGATTTGCATATGGCCATGTCTGAACTGGGGTGGCTGAGTGGGCTAAAGAACGGTGATGGATTAAACCCAGATCAGTTGACTGGGGGTGAGCGCTTGCAATGTTCAACACTCCGTCCATCATTTCCTTTGGTTTTTGCTTTGTTCGCCATAAGTTGGCAGGGTATGCTCAGATATGAGTCACTTGCTCTCTTTGCCACTGGATTCAAGCAAGCCTGGTTGAAGACGGCTGAAATGCCAGAAACAGGTCCTAGGAAGCTTGTTTCCGGTCCAGGGAAGACATGGCTTGGCAATTCGGGCTGGACTGTTCCCATGAGGCACAGGGTCAGACTGATTTGCATATGGCCATGTCTGAACTGGGGTGGCTGAGTGGGCTAAAGAACGGTGATGGATTAAACCCAGATCAGTTGACTGGGGGTGAGTGCTTGCAATGTTCAACACTCCGTCCATCATTTCCTTTTGGTTTTTGCTTTGTTCGCCATAAGTTGGCAGGGTATGCTCAGATATGAGTCACTTGCTCTCTTTGCCACTGGATTCAAGCACGCCTGGTGGAAGACGGCTGAAATGCCAGAAACCGGTCCTACGAAGCTTGTTTCTGGTCCAGGGAAGACATGGCTTGGCAGTTCGGGCTGGACTGTTCCCATGAGGCACAGGGTCAGACTGATTTGCATATGGCCATGTCTGAACTGGGGTGGATGAGTGGGCTAAAGAACGGTGATGGATTAAACCCAGATCAGTTGACTTGGGGGGAGTGCTTGCAATGTTCAACACTCCGTCCATCATTTCCTTTGGTTTTTGCTTTGTTCGCCATAAGTTGGCAGGGTATGCTCAGACGTGAGTCCCTTGCTCACTTTGCCACTGGATTCAAGCAAGCCTGGCTGAAGACGGCTGAAATGCCAGAAACCGGTCCTAGGAAGCTTGTTTCCGGTCCAGGGAAGACATGGCTTGGCAGTTCGGGCTGGACTATTCCCATGAGGCACAGGGTCAGACTGATTTGCATATGGCCATGTCTGAACTGGGGTGGCTGTGTTGGCTAAAGAACGGTGATGGATTAAACCCAGATCAGTTGACTGGGGGTGAGTGCTTGCAATGTTCAACACTCCGTCCATCATTTCCTTTGGTTTTTGCTTTGTTCGCCATAAGTTGGCAGGGTATGCTCAGACGTGAGTCCCTTGCTCAGTTTGCCACTGGATTCAAGCAAGCCTGGCTGAAGACGGCTGAAATGCCAGAAACCGGTCCTAGGAAGCTTGTTTCCGGTCCAGGGAAGACATGGCTTGGCAGTTCGGGCTGGACTGTTCCCATGAGACACAGGGTCAGACTGATTTGCATATGGCCATGTCTGAACTGGGGTGGCTGAGTGGGCTAAAGAACGGTGATGGATTAAACCCAGATCAGTTGACTGGGGTGAGTGCTTGCATTGTTCAACACTCCGTCCATCATTTCCTTTGGTTTTTGCTTTGTTCGCCATAAGTTGGCAGGGTATGCTCAGACGTGAGTCCCTTGCTCACTTTGCCACTGGATTCGAGCAAGCCTGGCTGAAGACGGCTGAAATGCCAGAAACCGGTCCTAGGAAGCTTGTTTCCGGTCCAGGGAAGACATGGCTTGGCAGTTCGGGCTGGACTGTTCCCATGAGGCACAGGGTCAGACTGATTTGCATATGGCCATGTCTGAACTGGAGTGGCTGAGTGGGCTAAAGAACGGTGATGGATTAAACCCAGATTAATTGACTGGGGGTGAGTGAGTGCGTGCAATGTTCAACACTCCGTCCATCATTTCCTTTGGTTTTTGCTTTGTTCGCCATAAGTTGGCAGGGTATGCTCAGACGTGAGTCCCTTGCTCACTTTGCCACTGGATTCAAGCAAGCCTGGCTGAAGACGGCTGAAATGCCAGAAACTGGTCCTAGGAAGGTTGTTTCCGGTCCAGGGAAGACATGGCTTGGCAGTTCAGGCTGGACTGTTCCCATGAGGCACAGGGTCAGACTGATTTGCATATGGCCATGTCTGAACTGGGGTGGCTGAGTGGGCTAAAGAACGGTGATGGATTAAACCCAGATCAGTTGACTGGGGGTGAGTGCTTGCAATGTTCAACACTCCGTCCATCATTTCCTTTGGTTTTTGCTTTGTTCGCCATAAGTTGGCAGGGTATGCTCAGACGTGAGTCCCTTGCTCACTTTGCCACTGGATTCAAGCAAGCCTGGCTGAAGACGGCTGAAATGCCAGAAACCGGTCCTAGGAAGCTTGTTTCCGGTCCAGGGAAGACATGGCTTGGCAGTTCGGGCTGGACTGTTCCCATGAGACACAGGGTCAGACTGATTTGCATATGGCCATGTCTGAACTGGGGTGGCTGAGTGGGCTAAAGAACGGTGATGGATTAAACCCAGATCAGTTGACTGGGGTGAGTGCTTGCATTGTTCAACACTCCGTCCATCATTTCCTTTGGTTTTTGCTTTGTTCGCCATAAGTTGGCAGGGTATGCTCAGACGTGAGTCCCTTGCTCACTTTGCCACTGGATTCGAGCAAGCCTGGCTGAAGACGGCTGAAATGCCAGAAACCGGTCCTAGGAAGCTTGTTTCCGGTCCAGGGAAGACATGGCTTGGCAGTTCGGGCTGGACTGTTCCCATGAGGCACAGGGTCAGACTGATTTGCATATGGCCATGTCTGAACTGGAGTGGCTGAGTGGGCTAAAGAACGGTGATGGATTAAACCCAGATTAATTGACTGGGGGTGAGTGAGTGCGTGCAATGTTCAACACTCCGTCCATCATTTCCTTTGGTTTTTGCTTTGTTCGCCATAAGTTGGCAGGGTATGCTCAGACGTGAGTCCCTTGCTCACTTTGCCACTGGATTCAAGCAAGCCTGGCTGAAGACGGCTGAAATGCCAGAAACTGGTCCTAGGAAGGTTGTTTCCGGTCCAGGGAAGACATGGCTTGGCAGTTCAGGCTGGACTGTTCCCATGAGGCACAGGGTCAGACTGATTTGCATATGGCCATGTCTGAACTGGGGTGGCTGAGTGGGCTAAAGAACGGTGATGGATTAAACCCAGATCAGTTGACTGGGGGTGAGTGCTTGCAATGTTCAACACTCCGTCCATCATTTCCTTTGGTTTTTGCTTTGTTCGCCATAAGTTGGCAGGGTATGCTCAGACGTGAGTCCCTTGCTCACTTTGCCACTGGATTCAAGCAAGCCTGGCTGAAGACGGCTGAAATGCCAGAAACCGGTCCTAGGAAGCTTGTTTCCGGTCCAGGGAAGACATGGCTTGGCAGTTCGGGCTGGACTGGTCCCATGAGGCACAGGGTCAGACTGATTTGCATATGGTCATGTCTGAACTGGGGTGGCTGAGTGGGCTAAAGAATGGTGATGGATTAAACCCAGATCAGTTGACTGGGGGTGAGTGCTTGCAATGTTCAACACTCCGTCCATCATTTCCTTTGGTTTTTGCTTTGTTCGCCATAAGTTGGCAGGGTATGCTCAGACGTGAGTCCCTTGCTCACTTTGCCACTGGATTCAAGCAAGCCTGGCTGAAGACGGCTGAAATGCCAGAAACCGGTCCTAGGAAGCTTGTTTCCGGTCCAGGGAAGACATGGCTTGGCAGTTCGGGCTGGACTGGTCCCATGAGGCACAGGGTCAGACTGATTTGCATATGGCCATGTCTGAACTGGGGTGGCTGAGTGGGCTAAAGAATGGTGATGGATTAAACCCAGATCAGTTGACTGGGGGTGAGTGCTTGCAATGTTCAACACTCCGTCCATCATTTCCTTTGGTTTTTGCTTTGTTCGCCATGAGTTGGCAGGGTATGCTCAGACGTGAGTCCGTTACTCACTTTGCCACTGGATTCAAGCAAGCCTGGCTGAAGACGGCTGAAATGCCAGAATCCAGTTCTAGGAAGCTTGTTTCCGGTCCAGGGAAGACATGGCTTGGCAGTTCGGGCTGGACTGTTCCCATGAGGCACAGGGTCAGACTGATTTGCATATGGCCATGTCTGAACTGGGGTGGCTGAGTGGGCTAAAGAACGGTGATGGATTAAACCCAGATCAGTTGACTGGGGGTCAGTGCTTGCAATGTTCAACACTCAGTCTATCATTTCCTTTGGTTTTTGCTTTGTTCGCCATAAGTTGGCAGGGTATGCTCAGACGTGAGTCCCTTGCTCACTTTGCCACTGGATTCAAGCAAGCCTGACTGAAGACGGCTGAAATGCCAGAAACCGGTCCTAGGAAGCTTGTTTCCGGTCCAGGGAAGAAATGGCTTGGCAGTTCGGGCTGGACTGTTCCCATGAGGCACAGGGTCAGACTGATTTGCATATGGCCATGTCTGAACTGGGGTGGCTGAGTGGGCTAAAGAACGGTGATGGATTAAACCCAGATCAGTTGACTGGGGGTGAGCGCTTGCAATGTTCAACACTCCGTCCATCATTTCCTTTGGTTTTTGCTTTGTTCGCCATAAGTTGGCAGGGTATGCTCAGACGTGAGTCCCTTGCTCACTTTGCCACTGGATTCAAGCAAGCCTGGCTGAAGACTGCTGAAATGCTAGAAACCGGTCCTAGGAAGCTTGTTTCCGGTCCAGGGAAGACATGGCTTAGCAGGTCAGGCTGGACTATTCCCATGAGGCACAGGGTCAGACTGATTTGCATATGGCCATGTCTGAACTGGGGTGGCTGTGTTGGCTAAAGAACGGTGATGGATTAAACCCAGATCAGTTGACTGGGGGTGAGTGCTTGCAATGTTCAACACTCCGTCCATCATTTCCTTTGGTTTTTGCTTTGTTCGCCATAAGTTGGCAGGGTATGCTCAGACGTGAGTCCCTTGCTCAGTTTGCCACTGGATTCAAGCAAGCCTGGCTGAAGACGGCTGAAATGCCAGAAACCGGTCCTAGGAAGCTTGTTTCCGGTCCAGGGAAGACATGGCTTGGCAGTTCGGGCTGGACTGTTTCCATGAGACACAGGGTCAGACTGATTTGCATATGGCCATGTCTGAACTGGGGTGGCTGAGTGGGCTAAAGAACGGTGATGGATTAAACCCAGATCAGTTGACTGGGGTGAGTGCTTGCATTGTTCAACACTCCGTCCATCATTTCCTTTGGTTTTTGCTTTGTTCGCCATAAGTTGGCAGGGTATGCTCAGACGTGAGTCCCTTGCTCACTTTGCCACTGGATTCGAGCAAGCCTGGCTGAAGACGGCTGAAATGCCAGAAACCGGTCCTAGGAAGCTTGTTTCCGGTCCAGGGAAGACATGGCTTGGCAGTTCGGGCTGGACTGTTCCCATGAGGCACAGGGTCAGACTGATTTGCATATGGCCATGTCTGAACTGGAGTGGCTGAGTGGGCTAAAGAACGGTGATGGATTAAACCCAGATTAATTGACTGGGGGTGAGTGCGTGCAATGTTCAACACTCCGTCCATCATTTCCTTTGGTTTTTGCTTTGTTCGCCATAAGTTGGCAGGGTATGCTCAGACGTGAGTCCCTTGCTCACTTTGCCACTGGATTCAAGCAAGCCTGGCTGAAGACGGCTGAAATGCCAGAAACTGGTCCTAGGAAGGTTGTTTCCGGTCCAGGGAAGACATGGCTTGGCAGTTCAGGCTGGACTGTTCCCATGAGGCACAGGGTCAGACTGATTTGCATATGGCCATGTCTGAACTGGGGTGGCTGAGTGGGCTAAAGAACGGTGATGGATTAAACCCAGATCAGTTGACTGGGGGTGAGTGCTTGCAATGTTCAACACTCCGTCCATCATTTCCTTTGGTTTTTGCTTTGTTCGCCATAAGTTGGCAGGGTATGCTCAGACGTGAGTCCCTTGCTCACTTTGCCACTGGATTCAAGCAAGCCTGGCTGAAGACGGCTGAAATGCCAGAAACCGGTCCTAGGAAGCTTGTTTCCGGTCCAGGGAAGACATGGCTTGGCAGTTCGGGCTGGACTGGTCCCATGAGGCACAGGGTCAGACTGATTTGCATATGGCCATATCTGAACTGGGGTGGCTGAGTGGGCTAAAGAATGGTGATGGATTAAACCCAGATCAGTTGACTGGGGGTGAGTGCTTGCAATGTTCAACACTCCGTCCATCATTTCCTTTGGTTTTTGCTTTGTTCGCCATAAGTTGGCAGGGTATGCTCAGACGTGAGTCCCTTGCTCACTTTGCCACTGGATTCAAGCAAGCCTGGCTGAAGACGGCTGAAATGCCAGAAACCGGTCCTAGGAAGCTTGTTTCCGGTCCAGGGAAGACATGGCTTGGCAGTTCGGGCTGGACTGTTCCCATGAGGCACAGGGTCAGACTGATTTGCATATGGCCATGTCTGAACTGGGGTGGCTGAGTGGGCTAAAGAACGGTGATGGATTAAACCCAGATCAGTTGACTGGGGGTGAGCGCTTGCAATGTTCAACACTCCGTCCATCATTTCCTTTGGTTTTTGCTTTGTTCGCCATAAGTTGGCAGGGTATGCTCAGACGTGAGTCCCTCGCTCACTTTGCCACTGGTTTCAAGCAAGCCTGGCTGAAATGCCAGAAACCGGTCCTAGGAAGCTTATTTCCGGTCCAGGGAAGACATGGCTTGGCAGTTTGGGCTGGACTGTTCCCATGAGGCACAGGGTCAGACTGATTTGCATATGGCCATGTCTGAACTGGGGTGGCTGAGTGGGCTAATGAACGGTGATGGATTAAACCCAGATCAGTTGACTGGGGTTGAGATCTTGCAATGTTCAACACTCCGTCCATCATTTCCTTTGGTTTTTGCTTTGTTCGCCATAAGTTGGCAGGGTATGCTCAGACGTGAGTCCCCCCCACTTTGCCACTGGATTCAAGCAAGCCTGGCTGAAGACGGCTGAAATGCCAGAAACCGGTCCTAGGAAGCTTGTTTCCGGTCCAGGGAAGACATGGCTTGGCAGTTCGGGCTGGACTGTTCCCATGAGGCAGAGGGTCAGACTGATTTGCATATGGCCATGTCTGAACTGGGGTGGCTGAGTGTGCTAAAGAACGGTGATGGATTAAACCCAGATCAATTGACTGGGGGTGAGTGCGTGCAATGTTCAACACTCCGTCCATCATTTCCTTTGGTTTTTGCTTTGTTCGCCATAAGTTGGCAGGGTATGCTCAGACGTGAGTCCCTTGCTCACTTTGCCACTGGATTCAAGCAAGCCTGGCTGAAGACGGCTGAAATGCCAGAAACCGGTCCTAGGAAGCTTGTTTCCGGTCCAGGGAAGACATGGCTTGGCAGTTCGGGCTGGACTGTTCCCATGAGGCACAGGGTCAGATTGATTTGCATATGGCCATGTCTGAACTGGGGTGGCTGAGTGGGCTAAAGAATGGTGATGGATTAAACCCAGATCAGTTGACTGGGGTGAGTGCTTGCAATGTTCAACACTCCGTCCATCATTTCCTTTGGTTTTTGCTTTGTTCGCGATAAGTTGGCAGGGTATACTCAGACGTGAGTCCCTTGCTCACTTTGCCACTGGATTCAAGCAAGCCTGGCTGAAGACGGCTGAAATGCCAGAAACTGGTCCTAGGAAGCTTGTTTCCGGTCCAGGGAAGACATGGCTTGGCAGTTCGGGCTGGACTGTTCCCATGAGGCACAGGGTCAGACTGATTTGCATATGGCCATGTCTGAACTGGGGTGGCTGAGTGGGCTAAAGTACAGTGATGGATTAAACCCAGATCAGTTGACTGGGGGTGAGTGCTTGCAATGTTGAACACTCCGTCCATCATTTCCTTTGGTTTTTGCTTTGTTCGCCATAAGTTGGCAGGGTATGCTCAGACGTGAGTCCCTTGCTCACTTTGCCACTGGATTCAAGCAAGCCTGGCTGAAGATGGCTGAAATGCCAGAAACCGGTCCTAGGAAGCTTATTTCTGGTCCAGTGAAGACATGGTTTGGCTGTTCGGGCTGGACTGTTCCCATGAGGCACAGGGTCAGACAGATTTGCATATGGCCATGTCTGAACTGGGGTGGCTGAGTGGGCTAAAGAACGGTGATGGATTAAACCCAGATCAGTTGACTGGGGGTGAGTGCTTGCAATGTTCAACACTCCTTCCATCATTTTCTTTGGTTTTTGCTTTGTTTGCCATGAGTTGGCAGGGTATGCTCAGACGTGAGTCCCTTGCTCACTTTGCCACTGGATTCAAGGAAGCCTGGCTGAAGACGGCTGAAATGCCAGAAACCGGTCCTAGGAAGCTTGTTTCCGGTCCAGGAAAGACATGGCTTGGCAGTTCAGGCTGGACTGTTCCCATGAGGCACAGGGTCAGACTGATTTGCATACGGCCATGTCTGAACTGGGGTGGCTGAGTGGGCTAAAGAACGGTGATTGATTAAACCCAGATCAGTTGACTGGGGGTGAGTGCTTGCAATGTTCAACACTCCGTCCATCATTTCCTTTGGTTTTTGCTTTGTTCGCCATGAGTTGGCAGGGTATGCTCAGACGTGAGTCCCTTGCTCACTTTGCCACTGGATTCAAGCAAGCCTGGCTGAAGACGGCTGAAATGCCAGAATCCAGTTCTAGGAAGCTTGTTTCCGGTCCAGGGAAGACATGGCTTGGCAGTTCGGGCTGGACTGTTCCCATGAGGCACAGGGTCAGACTGATTTGCATATGGCCATGTCTGAACTGGGGTGGCTGAGTGGGCTAAAGAACGGTGATGGATTAAACCCAGATCAGTTGACTGGGGGTCAGTGCTTGCAATGTTCAACACTCAGTCCATCATTTCCTTTGGTTTTTGCTTTGTTCGCCATAAGTTGGCAGGGTATGCTCAGACGTGAGTCCCTTGCTCACTTTGCCACTGGATTCAAGCAAGCCTGACTGAAGACGGCTGAAATGCCAGAAACCGGTCCTAGGAAGCTTGTTTCCGGTCCAGGGAAGAAATGGCTTGGCAGTTCGGGCTGGACTGTTCCCATGAGGCACAGGGTCAGACTGATTTGCATATGGCCATGTCTGAACTGGGGTGGCTGAGTGGGCTAAAGAACGGTGATGGATTAAACCCAGATCAGTTGACTGGGGGTGAGTGCTTGCAATGTTCAACACTCCGTCCATCATTTCCTTTGGTTTTTGCTTTGTTCGCCATAAGTTGGCAGGGTATGCTCAGACGTGAGTCCCTTGCTCACTTTGCCACTGGATTCAAGCAAGCCTGGCTGAAGACGGCTGAAATGCCAGAAACCGGTCCTAGGAAGCTTGTTTCCGGTCCAGGAAAGACATGGCTTGGCAGTTCGGGCTGGACTGTTCCCATGAGGCACAGGGTCAGACTGATTTGCATATGGCCATGTCTGAACTGGGGTGGCTGAGTGGGCTAAAGAACGGTGATGGATTAAACCCAGATCAGTTGACTGGGGGTGAGCGCTTGCAATGTTCAACACTCCGTCCATCATTTCCTTTGGTTTTTGCTTTGTTCGCCATAAGTTGGCAGGGTATGCTCAGATATGAGTCACTTGCTCTCTTTGCCACTGGATTCAAGCAAGCCTGGTTGAAGACGGCTGAAATGCCAGAAACAGGTCCTAGGAAGCTTGTTTCCGGTCCAGGGAAGACATGGCTTGGCAATTCGGGCTGGACTGTTCCCATGAGGCACAGGGTCAGACTGATTTGCATATGGCCATGTCTGAACTGGGGTGGCTGAGTGGGCTAAAGAACGGTGATGGATTAAACCCAGATCAGTTGACTGGGGGTGAGTGCTTGCAATGTTCAACACTCCGTCCATCATTTCCTTTTGGTTTTTGCTTTGTTCGCCATAAGTTGGCAGGGTATGCTCAGATATGAGTCACTTGCTCTCTTTGCCACTGGATTCAAGCACGCCTGGTGGAAGACGGCTGAAATGCCAGAAACCGGTCCTAGGAAGCTTGTTTCTGGTCCAGGGAAGACATGGCTTGGCAGTTCGGGCTGGACTGTTCCCATGAGGCACAGGGTCAGACTGATTTGCATATGGCCATGTCTGAACTGGGGTGGATGAGTGGGCTAAAGAACGGTGATGGATTAAACCCAGATCAGTTGACTGGGGGGGAGTGCTTGCAATGTTCAACACTCCATCCATCATTTCCTTTGGTTTTTGCTTTGTTCGCCATAAGTTGGCAGGGTATGCTCAGACGTGAGTCCCTTGCTCACTTTGCCACTGGATTCAAGCAAGCCTGGCTGAAGACGGCTGAAATGCCAGAAACCGGTCCTAGGAAGCTTGTTTCCGGTCCAGGGAAGACATGGCTTGGCAGTTCGGGCTGGACTATTCCCATGAGGCACAGGGTCAGACTGATTTGCATATGGCCATGTCTGAACTGGGGTGGCTGTGTTGGCTAAAGAACGGTGATGGATTAAACCCAGATCAGTTGACTGGGGGTGAGTGCTTGCAATGTTCAACACTCCGTCCATCATTTCCTTTGGTTTTTGCTTTGTTCGCCATAAGTTGGCAGGGTATGCTCAGACGTGAGTCCCTTGCTCAGTTTGCCACTGGATTCAAGCAAGCCTGGCTGAAGACGGCTGAAATGCCAGAAACCGGTCCTAGGAAGCTTGTTTCCGGTCCAGGGAAGACATGGCTTGGCAGTTCGGGCTGGACTGTTCCCATGAGACACAGGGTCAGACTGATTTGCATATGGCCATGTCTGAACTGGGGTGGCTGAGTGGGCTAAAGAACGGTGATGGATTAAACCCAGATCAGTTGACTGGGGTGAGTGCTTGCATTGTTCAACACTCCGTCCATCATTTCCTTTGGTTTTTGCTTTGTTCGCCATAAGTTGGCAGGGTATGCTCAGACGTGAGTCCCTTGCTCACTTTGCCACTGGATTCGAGCAAGCCTGGCTGAAGACGGCTGAAATGCCAGAAACCGGTCCTAGGAAGCTTGTTTCCGGTCCAGGGAAGACATGGCTTGGCAGTTCGGGCTGGACTGTTCCCATGAGGCACAGGGTCAGACTGATTTGCATATGGCCATGTCTGAACTGGAGTGGCTGAGTGGGCTAAAGAACGGTGATGGATTAAACCCAGATTAATTGACTGGGGGTGAGTGCGTGCAATGTTCAACTCTCCGTCCATCATTTCCTTTGGTTTTTGCTTTGTTCGCCATAAGTTGGCAGGGTATGCTCAGACGTGAGTCCCTTGCTCACTTTGCCACTGGATTCAAGCAAGCCTGGCTGAAGACGGCTGAAATGCCAGAAACTGGTCCTAGGAAGGTTGTTTCCGGTCCAGGGAAGACATGGCTTGGCAGTTCAGGCTGGACTGTTCCCATGAGGCACAGGGTCAGACTGATTTGCATATGGCCATGTCTGAACTGGGGTGGCTGAGTGGGCTAAAGAACGGTGATGGATTAAACCCAGATCAGTTGACTGGGGGTGAGTGCTTGCAATGTTCAACACTCCGTCCATCATTTCCTTTGGTTTTTGCTTTGTTCGCCATAAGTTGGCAGGGTATGCTCAGACGTGAGTCCCTTGCTCACTTTGCCACTGGATTCAAGCAAGCCTGGCTGAAGACGGCTGAAATGCCAGAAACCGGTCCTAGGAAGCTTGTTTCCGGTCCAGGGAAGACATGGCTTGGCAGTTCGGGCTGGACTGGTCCCATGAGGCACAGGGTCAGACTGATTTGCATATGGCCATGTCTGAACTGGGGTGGCTGAGTGGGCTAAAGAATGGTGATGGATTAAACCCAGATCAGTTGACTGGGGGTGAGTGCTTGCAATGTTCAACACTCCGTCCATCATTTCCTTTGGTTTTTGCTTTGTTCGCCATAAGTTGGCAGGGTATGCTCAGACGTGAGTCCCTTGCTCACTTTGCCACTGGATTCAAGCAAGCCTGGCTGAAGACGGCTGAAATGCCAGAAACCGGTCCTAGGAAGCTTGTTTCCGGTCCAGGGAAGACATGGCTTGGCAGTTCGGGCTGGACTGGTCCCATGAGGCACAGGGTCAGACTGATTTGCATATGGCCATGTCTGAACTGGGGTGGCTGAGTGGGCTAAAGAATGGTGATGGATTAAACCCAGATCAGTTGACTGGGGGTGAGTGCTTGCAATGTTCAACACTCCGTCCATCATTTCCTTTGGTTTTTGCTTTGTTCGCCATGAGTTGGCAGGGTATGCTCAGACGTGAGTCCGTTACTCACTTTGCCACTGGATTCAAGCAAGCCTGGCTGAAGACGGCTGAAATGCCAGAATCCAGTTCTAGGAAGCTTGTTTCCGGTCCAGGGAAGACATGGCTTGGCAGTTCGGGCTGGACTGTTCCCATGAGGCACAGGGTCAGACTGATTTGCATATGGCCATGTCTGAACTGGGGTGGCTGAGTGGGCTAAAGAACGGTGATGGATTAAACCCAGATCAGTTGACTGGGGGTCAGTGCTTGCAATGTTCAACACTCAGTCTATCATTTCCTTTGGTTTTTGCTTTGTTCGCCATAAGTTGGCAGGGTATGCTCAGACGTGAGTCCCTTGCTCACTTTGCCACTGGATTCAAGCAAGCCTGACTGAAGACGGCTGAAATGCCAGAAACCGGTCCTAGGAAGCTTGTTTCCGGTCCAGGGAAGAAATGGCTTGGCAGTTCGGGCTGGACTGTTCCCATGAGGCACAGGGTCAGACTGATTTGCATATGGCCATGTCTGAACTGGGGTGGCTGAGTGGGCTAAAGAACGGTGATGGATTAAACCCAGATCAGTTGACTGGGGGTGAGCGCTTGCAATGTTCAACACTCCGTCCATCATTTCCTTTGGTTTTTGCTTTGTTCGCCATAAGTTGGCAGGGTATGCTCAGACGTGAGTCCCTTGCTCACTTTGCCACTGGATTCAAGCAAGCCTGGCTGAAGACTGCTGAAATGCTAGAAACCGGTCCTAGGAAGCTTGTTTCCGGTCCAGGGAAGACATGGCTTAGCAGGTCAGGCTGGACTATTCCCATGAGGCACAGGGTCAGACTGATTTGCATATGGCCATGTCTGAACTGGGGTGGCTGTGTTGGCTAAAGAACGGTGATGGATTAAACCCAGATCAGTTGTCTGGGGGTGAGTGCTTGCAATGTTCAACACTCCGTCCATCATTTCCTTTGGTTTTTGCTTTGTTCGCCATAAGTTGGCAGGGTATGCTCAGACGTGAGTCCCTTGCTCAGTTTGCCACTGGATTCAAGCAAGCCTGGCTGAAGACGGCTGAAATGCCAGAAACCGGTCCTAGGAAGCTTGTTTCCGGTCCAGGGAAGACATGGCTTGGCAGTTCGGGCTGGACTGTTTCCATGAGACACAGGGTCAGACTGATTTGCATATGGCCATGTCTGAACTGGGGTGGCTGAGTGGGCTAAAGAACGGTGATGGATTAAACCCAGATCAGTTGACTGGGGGTGAGTGCTTGAAATGTTCAACACTCCGTCCATCATTTCCTTTGGTTTTTGCTTTGTTCGCCATAGGTTGGCAGGGTATGCTCAGACGTGAGTCCCTTGCTCAATTTGCCACTGGATTCAAGCAAGCCTGGCTGAAGATGGCTGAAATGCCAGAAACCGGTCCTAGGAAGCTTGTTTCCGGTCCAGTGAAGACATGGCTTGGCTGTTCGGGCTGGACTGTTCCCATGAGGCACAGGGTCAGACAGATTTGCATATGGCCATGTCTGAACTGGGGTGGCTGAGTGGGCTAAAAAACGGTGATGGATTAAACCCAGATCAGTTGACTGGGGGTGAGTGCTTGCAATGTTCAACACTCCGTCCATCATTTCCTTTGGTTTTTGCTTTGTTCGCCATGAGTTGGCAGGGTATGCTCAGACGTGAGTCCCTTGCTCACTTTGCCACTGGATTCAAGCAAGCCTGGCTGAAGACTGCTGAAATGCCAGAAACCGGTCCTAGGAAGCTTGTTTCCGGTCCAGGCAAGACATGGCTTGGCAGTTCGGGCTGGACTGTTCCCATGAGGCACAGTGTCAGACTGATTTGCATATGGCCATGTGTGAACTGGGGTGGCTGAGTGGGCTAAAGAACAGTGATGGATTAAACCCAGATCAGTTGACTGGGGGTGAGTGCTTGCAATGTTCAATACTCCGTCCATCATTTCCTTTGGTTTTGCTTTGTTCGCCATAAGTTGGCAGGGTATGCTCAGACGTGAGTCCCTTGCTCACTTTGCCACTGGATTCAAGCAAGCCTGGCTGAAGACGGCTGAAATGCCAGAAACCGGTCCTAGGAAGCTTGTTTCCGGTCCAGGGAAGACATGGCTTGGCAGTTCGGGCCGGACTGTTCTTATGAGGCACAGGGTCAGACTGATTTGCATATGGCCATGTCTGAACTGGGGTTGCTGAGTGGGCTAAAGAACGGTGATGGATTAAACCCAGATCAGTTGACTGGGGGTGAGTGCTTGCAATGTTCAACACTCCGTCCATCATTTCCTTTGGTTTTTGCTTTGTTCGCCATAAGTTGGCAGGGTATGCTCAGACGTGAGTCCCTTGCTCACTTTGCCACTGGATTCAAGCAAGCCTGGCTGAAGACGGCTGAAATGCCAGAAACCGGTCCTAGGAAGCTTGTTTCCGGTCCAGGGAAGACATGGCTTGGCAGTTCGGGCTGGACTATTCCCATGAGGCACAGGGTCAGACTGATTTGCATATAGCCATGTCTGAACTGGGGTGGCTGTGTTGGCTAAAGAACGGTGATGGATTAAACCCAGATCAGTTGACTGGGGGTGAGTGCTTGCAATGTTCAACACTCCGTCCATCATTTCCTTTGGTTTTTGCTTTGTTCGCCATAAGTTGGCAGGGTATGCTCAGACGTGAGTCCCTTGCTCAGTTTGCCACTGGATTCAAGCAAGCCTGGCTGAAGACGGCTGAAATGCCAGAAACCGGTCCTAGGAAGCTTGTTTCCGGTCCAGGGAAGACATGGTTTGGCAGTTCGGGCTGGACTGTTCCCATGAGACACAGGGTCAGACTGATTTGCATATGGCCATGTCTGAACTGGGGTGGCTGAGTGGGCTAAAGAACGGTGATGGATTAAACCCAGATCAGTTGACTGGGGTGAGTGCTTGCATTGTTCAACACTCCGTCCATCATTTCCTTTGGTTTTTGCTTTGTTCGCCATAAGTTGGCAGGGTATGCTCAGACGTGAGTCCCTTGCTCACTTTGCCACTGGATTCGAGCAAGCCTGGCTGGAGACGGCTGAAATGCCAGAAAGCGGTCCTAGGAAGCTTGTTTCCGGTCCAGGGAAGACATGGCTTGGCAGTTCGGGCTGGACTGTTCCCATGAGGCACAGGGTCAGACAGATTTGCATATGGCCATGTCTGAACTGGAGTGGCTGAGTGGGCTAAAGAACGGTGATGGATTAAACCCAGATTAATTGACTGGGGGTGAGTGCGTGCAATGTTCAACACTCCGTCCATCATTTCCTTTGGTTGTTGCTTTGTTCGCCATAAGTTGGCAGGGTATGCTTAGACGTGAGTCCCTTGCTCACTTTGCCGCTGGATTCAAGCAAGCCTGACTGAAGACGGCTGAAATGCCAGAAACCGGTCCCAGGAAGCTTGTTTCCGGTCCAGGGAAGAAATGGCTTGGCAGTTCAGGCTGGGCTGTTCCCATGAGGCACAGGGTCAGACTGATTTGCATATGGCCATGTCTGAACTGGGGTGGCTGAGTGGGCTAAAGAACGGTGATGGATTAAACCCAGATCAGTTGACTGGGGGTGAGTGCTTGCAATGTTCAACACTCCGTCCATCATTTCCTTTGGTTTTTGCTTTGTTCGCCATAAGTTGGCAGGGTATGCTCAGACGTGAGTCCCTTGCTCACTTTGCCACTGGATTCAAGCAAGCCTGGCTGAAGACGGCTGAAATGCCAGAAACCGGTACTAGGAAGCTTGTTTCCGGTCCAGGGAAGACATGGCTTGGCAGTTCGGGCTGGACTGTTCCCATGAGGCACAGGGTCAGACAGATTTGCATATGGCCATGTCTGAACTGAGGTGGCTGAGTGGGCTAAAGATCGGTGATGGATTAAACCCAGATCAGTTGACTGGGGGTGAGCGCTTGCAATGTTCAACACTCCGTCCATCATTTCCTTTGGTTTTTGCTTTGTTCGCCATAAGTTGGCAGGGTATGCTCAGACATGAGTCACTTGCTCTCTTTGCCACTGGGTTCAAGCAAGCCTGGTTGAAGACGGCTGAAATGCCAGAAACAGGTCTTAGGAAGCTTGTTTCCGGTCCAGGGAAGACATGGCTTGGCAATTCGGGCTGGACTGTTCCCATGAGGCACAGGGTCAGACTGATTTGCATATGGCCATGTCTGAACTGGGGTGGCTGAGTGGGCTAAAGAACGGTGATGGATTAAACCCAGATCAGTTGACTGGGGGTGAGTGCTTGCAATGTTCAACACTCCGTCCATCATTTCCTTTGGTTTTTGCTTTGTTCGCCATAAGCTGGCAGGGTATGCTCTGACGTGAGTCTTTTGCTCACTTTGCCACTGGATTCAAGCAAGCCTGGCTGAAGACGGCTGAAATGCCAGAAACCGGTCCTAGGAAGCTTGTTTCCGGTCCAGGAAAGACATGGCTTGGCAGTTCGGGCTGGACTGTTCCCATGAGGCAGAGGGTCAGACTGATTTGCATATGGCCATGTCTGAACTGGGGTGGCTGAGTGTGCTAAAGAACGGTGATGGATTAAACCCAGATCAATTGACTGGGGGTGAGTGCGTGCAATGTTCAACACTCCGTCCATCATTTCCTTTGGTTTTTGCTTTGTTCGCCATAAGTTGGCAGGGTATGCTCAGACGTGAGTCCCTTGCTCACTTTGCCACTGGATTCAAGCAAGCCTGGCTGAAGACGGCTGAAATGCCAGAAACCGGTCCTAGGAAGCTTGTTTCCGGTCCAGGGAAGACATGGCTTGGCAGTTCAGGCTGGACTGTTCCCATGAGGCACAGGGTCAGACTGATTTGCATATGGCCATGTCTGAACTGGGGTGGCTGAGTGGGCTAAAGAATGGTGATGGATTAAACCCAGATCAGTTGCCTGGGGGTGAGTGCTTGCAATGTTCAACACTCCGTTCATCATTTCCTTTGGTTTTTGCTTTGTTCGCCATAAGTTGACAGGGTATGCTCAGACGTGAGTCCCTTGCTCACTTTGCCACTGGATTCAAGCAAGCCTGGCTGAAGACGGCTGAAATGCCAGAAACCGGTACTAGGAAGCTTGTTTCCGGTCCAGGGAAGACATGGCTTGGCAGTTCGGGCTGGACTGTTCCCATGAGGCACAGGGTCAGACTGATTTGCATATGGCCATGTCTGAACTGGGGTGGCTGAGTGGGCTAAAGAACGGTGATGGATTAAACCCAGATCAGTTGACTGGGGGTGAGTGCTTGCAATGTTCAACACTCCGTCCATCATTTCCTTTGGTTTTTGCTTTGTTCGCCATAAGTTGGCAGGGTATGCTCAGACGTGAGTCCCTTGCTCACTTTGCCACTGGATTCAAGCAAGCCTGGCTGAAGACGGCTGAAATGCCAGAAACCGGTCCTAGGAAGCTTGTTTCCGGTCCAGGAAAGACATGGCTTGGCAGTTCGGGCTGGACTGTTCCCATGAGGCACAGGGTCAGACTGATTTGCATATGGCCATGTCTGAACTGGGGTGGCTGAGTGGGCTAAAGAACGGTGATGGATTAAACCCAGATCAGTTGACTGGGGGTGAGCGCTTGCAATGTTCAACACTCCGTCCATCATTTCCTTTGGTTTTTGCTTTGTTCGCCATAAGTTGGCAGGGTATGCTCAGATATGAGTCACTTGCTCTCTTTGCCACTGGATTCAAGCAAGCCTGGTTGAAGACGGCTGAAATGCCAGAAACAGGTCCTAGGAAGCTTGTTTCCGGTCCAGGGAAGACATGGCTTGGCAATTCGGGCTGGACTGTTCCCATGAGGCACAGGGTCAGACTGATTTGCATATGGCCATGTCTGAACTGGGGTGGCTGAGTGGGCTAAAGAACGGTGATGGATTAAACCCAGATCAGTTGACTGGGGGTGAGTGCTTGCAATGTTCAACACTCCGTCCATCATTTCCTTTTGGTTTTTGCTTTGTTCGCCATAAGTTGGCAGGGTATGCTCAGATATGAGTCACTTGCTCTCTTTGCCACTGGATTCAAGCACGCCTGGTGGAAGACGGCTGAAATGCCAGAAACCGGTCCTACGAAGCTTGTTTCTGGTCCAGGGAAGACATGGCTTGGCAGTTCGGGCTGGACTGTTCCCATGAGGCACAGGGTCAGACTGATTTGCATATGGCCATGTCTGAACTGGGGTGGATGAGTGGGCTAAAGAACGGTGATGGATTAAACCCAGATCAGTTGACTGGGGGGGAGTGCTTGCAATGTTCAACACTCCGTCCATCATTTCCTTTGGTTTTTGCTTTGTTCGCCATAAGTTGGCAGGGTATGCTCAGACGTGAGTCCCTTTGCTCACTTTGCCACTGGATTCAAGCAAGCCTGGCTGAAGACGGCTGAAATGCCAGAAACCGGTCCTAGGAAGCTTGTTTCCGGTCCAGGGAAGACATGGCTTGGCAGTTCGGGCTGGACTATTCCCATGAGGCACAGGGTTAGACTGATTTGCATATGGCCATGTCTGAACTGGGGTGGCTGTGTTGGCTAAAGAACGGTGATGGATTAAACCCAGATCAGTTGACTGGGGGTGAGTGCTTGCAATGTTCAACACTCCGTCCATCATTTCCTTTGGTTTTTGCTTTGTTCGCCATAAGTTGGCAGGGTATGCTCAGACGTGAGTCCCTTGCTCAGTTTGCCACTGGATTCAAGCAAGCCTGGCTGAAGACGGCTGAAATGCCAGAAACCGGTCCTAGGAAGCTTGTTTCCGGTCCAGGGAAGACATGGCTTGGCAGTTCGGGCTGGACTGTTCCCATGAGACACAGGGTCAGACTGATTTGCATATGGCCATGTCTGAACTGGGGTGGCTGAGTGGGCTAAAGAACGGTGATGGATTAAACCCAGATCAGTTGACTGGGGTGAGTGCTTGCATTGTTCAACACTCCGTCCATCATTTCCTTTGGTTTTTGCTTTGTTCGCCATAAGTTGGCAGGGTATGCTCAGACGTGAGTCCCTTGCTCACTTTGCCACTGGATTCGAGCAAGCCTGGCTGAAGACGGCTGAAATGCCAGAAACCGGTCCTAGGAAGCTTGTTTCCGGTCCAGGGAAGACATGGCTTGGCAGTTCGGGCTGGACTGTTCCCATGAGGCACAGGGTCAGACTGATTTGCATATGGCCATGTCTGAACTGGAGTGGCTGAGTGGGCTAAAGAACGGTGATGGATTAAACCCAGATTAATTGACTGGGGGTGAGTGAGTGCGTGCAATGTTCAACACTCCGTCCATCATTTCCTTTGGTTTTTGCTTTGTTCGCCATAAGTTGGCAGGGTATGCTCAGACGTGAGTCCCTTGCTCACTTTGCCACTGGATTCAAGCAAGCCTGGCTGAAGACGGCTGAAATGCCAGAAACTGGTCCTAGGAAGGTTGTTTCCGGTCCAGGGAAGACATGGCTTGGCAGTTCAGGCTGGACTGTTCCCATGAGGCACAGGGTCAGACTGATTTGCATATGGCCATGTCTGAACTGGGGTGGCTGAGTGGGCTAAAGAACGGTGATGGATTAAACCCAGATCAGTTGACTGGGGGTGAGTGCTTGCAATGTTCAACACTCCGTCCATCATTTCCTTTGGTTTTTGCTTTGTTCGCCATAAGTTGGCAGGGTATGCTCAGACGTGAGTCCCTTGCTCACTTTGCCACTGGATTCAAGCAAGCCTGGCTGAAGACGGCTGAAATGCCAGAAACCGGTCCTAGGAAGCTTGTTTCCGGTCCAGGGAAGACATGGCTTGGCAGTTCGGGCTGGACTGTTCCCATGAGACACAGGGTCAGACTGATTTGCATATGGCCATGTCTGAACTGGGGTGGCTGAGTGGGCTAAAGAACGGTGATGGATTAAACCCAGATCAGTTGACTGGGGTGAGTGCTTGCATTGTTCAACACTCCGTCCATCATTTCCTTTGGTTTTTGCTTTGTTCGCCATAAGTTGGCAGGGTATGCTCAGACGTGAGTCCCTTGCTCACTTTGCCACTGGATTCGAGCAAGCCTGGCTGAAGACGGCTGAAATGCCAGAAACCGGTCCTAGGAAGCTTGTTTCCGGTCCAGGGAAGACATGGCTTGGCAGTTCGGGCTGGACTGTTCCCATGAGGCACAGGGTCAGACTGATTTGCATATGGCCATGTCTGAACTGGAGTGGCTGAGTGGGCTAAAGAACGGTGATGGATTAAACCCAGATTAATTGACTGGGGGTGAGTGAGTGCGTGCAATGTTCAACACTCCGTCCATCATTTCCTTTGGTTTTTGCTTTGTTCGCCATAAGTTGGCAGGGTATGCTCAGACGTGAGTCCCTTGCTCACTTTGCCACTGGATTCAAGCAAGCCTGGCTGAAGACGGCTGAAATGCCAGAAACTGGTCCTAGGAAGGTTGTTTCCGGTCCAGGGAAGACATGGCTTGGCAGTTCAGGCTGGACTGTTCCCATGAGGCACAGGGTCAGACTGATTTGCATATGGCCATGTCTGAACTGGGGTGGCTGAGTGGGCTAAAGAACGGTGATGGATTAAACCCAGATCAGTTGACTGGGGGTGAGTGCTTGCAATGTTCAACACTCCGTCCATCATTTCCTTTGGTTTTTGCTTTGTTCGCCATAAGTTGGCAGGGTATGCTCAGACGTGAGTCCCTTGCTCACTTTGCCACTGGATTCAAGCAAGCCTGGCTGAAGACGGCTGAAATGCCAGAAACCGGTCCTAGGAAGCTTGTTTCCGGTCCAGGGAAGACATGGCTTGGCAGTTCGGGCTGGACTGGTCCCATGAGGCACAGGGTCAGACTGATTTGCATATGGTCATGTCTGAACTGGGGTGGCTGAGTGGGCTAAAGAATGGTGATGGATTAAACCCAGATCAGTTGACTGGGGGTGAGTGCTTGCAATGTTCAACACTCCGTCCATCATTTCCTTTGGTTTTTGCTTTGTTCGCCATAAGTTGGCAGGGTATGCTCAGACGTGAGTCCCTTGCTCACTTTGCCACTGGATTCAAGCAAGCCTGGCTGAAGACGGCTGAAATGCCAGAAACCGGTCCTAGGAAGCTTGTTTCCGGTCCAGGGAAGACATGGCTTGGCAGTTCGGGCTGGACTGGTCCCATGAGGCACAGGGTCAGACTGATTTGCATATGGCCATGTCTGAACTGGGGTGGCTGAGTGGGCTAAAGAATGGTGATGGATTAAACCCAGATCAGTTGACTGGGGGTGAGTGCTTGCAATGTTCAACACTCCGTCCATCATTTCCTTTGGTTTTTGCTTTGTTCGCCATGAGTTGGCAGGGTATGCTCAGACGTGAGTCCGTTACTCACTTTGCCACTGGATTCAAGCAAGCCTGGCTGAAGACGGCTGAAATGCCAGAATCCAGTTCTAGGAAGCTTGTTTCCGGTCCAGGGAAGACATGGCTTGGCAGTTCGGGCTGGACTGTTCCCATGAGGCACAGGGTCAGACTGATTTGCATATGGCCATGTCTGAACTGGGGTGGCTGAGTGGGCTAAAGAACGGTGATGGATTAAACCCAGATCAGTTGACTGGGGGTCAGTGCTTGCAATGTTCAACACTCAGTCTATCATTTCCTTTGGTTTTTGCTTTGTTCGCCATAAGTTGGCAGGGTATGCTCAGACGTGAGTCCCTTGCTCACTTTGCCACTGGATTCAAGCAAGCCTGACTGAAGACGGCTGAAATGCCAGAAACCGGTCCTAGGAAGCTTGTTTCCGGTCCAGGGAAGAAATGGCTTGGCAGTTCGGGCTGGACTGTTCCCATGAGGCACAGGGTCAGACTGATTTGCATATGGCCATGTCTGAACTGGGGTGGCTGAGTGGGCTAAAGAACGGTGATGGATTAAACCCAGATCAGTTGACTGGGGGTGAGCGCTTGCAATGTTCAACACTCCGTCCATCATTTCCTTTGGTTTTTGCTTTGTTCGCCATAAGTTGGCAGGGTATGCTCAGACGTGAGTCCCTTGCTCACTTTGCCACTGGATTCAAGCAAGCCTGGCTGAAGACTGCTGAAATGCTAGAAACCGGTCCTAGGAAGCTTGTTTCCGGTCCAGGGAAGACATGGCTTAGCAGGTCAGGCTGGACTATTCCCATGAGGCACAGGGTCAGACTGATTTGCATATGGCCATGTCTGAACTGGGGTGGCTGTGTTGGCTAAAGAACGGTGATGGATTAAACCCAGATCAGTTGACTGGGGGTGAGTGCTTGCAATGTTCAACACTCCGTCCATCATTTCCTTTGGTTTTTGCTTTGTTCGCCATAAGTTGGCAGGGTATGCTCAGACGTGAGTCCCTTGCTCAGTTTGCCACTGGATTCAAGCAAGCCTGGCTGAAGACGGCTGAAATGCCAGAAACCGGTCCTAGGAAGCTTGTTTCCGGTCCAGGGAAGACATGGCTTGGCAGTTCGGGCTGGACTGTTTCCATGAGACACAGGGTCAGACTGATTTGCATATGGCCATGTCTGAACTGGGGTGGCTGAGTGGGCTAAAGAACGGTGATGGATTAAACCCAGATCAGTTGACTGGGGTGAGTGCTTGCATTGTTCAACACTCCGTCCATCATTTCCTTTGGTTTTTGCTTTGTTCGCCATAAGTTGGCAGGGTATGCTCAGACGTGAGTCCCTTGCTCACTTTGCCACTGGATTCGAGCAAGCCTGGCTGAAGACGGCTGAAATGCCAGAAACCGGTCCTAGGAAGCTTGTTTCCGGTCCAGGGAAGACATGGCTTGGCAGTTCGGGCTGGACTGTTCCCATGAGGCACAGGGTCAGACTGATTTGCATATGGCCATGTCTGAACTGGAGTGGCTGAGTGGGCTAAAGAACGGTGATGGATTAAACCCAGATTAATTGACTGGGGGTGAGTGCGTGCAATGTTCAACACTCCGTCCATCATTTCCTTTGGTTTTTGCTTTGTTCGCCATAAGTTGGCAGGGTATGCTCAGACGTGAGTCCCTTGCTCACTTTGCCACTGGATTCAAGCAAGCCTGGCTGAAGACGGCTGAAATGCCAGAAACTGGTCCTAGGAAGGTTGTTTCCGGTCCAGGGAAGACATGGCTTGGCAGTTCAGGCTGGACTGTTCCCATGAGGCACAGGGTCAGACTGATTTGCATATGGCCATGTCTGAACTGGGGTGGCTGAGTGGGCTAAAGAACGGTGATGGATTAAACCCAGATCAGTTGACTGGGGGTGAGTGCTTGCAATGTTCAACACTCCGTCCATCATTTCCTTTGGTTTTTGCTTTGTTCGCCATAAGTTGGCAGGGTATGCTCAGACGTGAGTCCCTTGCTCACTTTGCCACTGGATTCAAGCAAGCCTGGCTGAAGACGGCTGAAATGCCAGAAACCGGTCCTAGGAAGCTTGTTTCCGGTCCAGGGAAGACATGGCTTGGCAGTTCGGGCTGGACTGGTCCCATGAGGCACAGGGTCAGACTGATTTGCATATGGCCATGTCTGAACTGGGGTGGCTGAGTGGGCTAAAGAATGGTGATGGATTAAACCCAGATCAGTTGACTGGGGGTGAGTGCTTGCAATGTTCAACACTCCGTCCATCATTTCCTTTGGTTTTTGCTTTGTTCGCCATAAGTTGGCAGGGTATGCTCAGACGTGAGTCCCTTGCTCACTTTGCCACTGGATTCAAGCAAGCCTGGCTGAAGACGGCTGAAATGCCAGAAACCGGTCCTAGGAAGCTTGTTTCCGGTCCAGGGAAGACATGGCTTGGCAGTTCGGGCTGGACTGTTCCCATGAGGCACAGGGTCAGACTGATTTGCATATGGCCATGTCTGAACTGGGGTGGCTGAGTGGGCTAAAGAACGGTGATGGATTAAACCCAGATCAGTTGACTGGGGGTGAGCGCTTGCAATGTTCAACACTCCGTCCATCATTTCCTTTGGTTTTTGCTTTGTTCGCCATAAGTTGGCAGGGTATGCTCAGACGTGAGTCCCTCGCTCACTTTGCCACTGGTTTCAAGCAAGCCTGGCTGAAATGCCAGAAACCGGTCCTAGGAAGCTTATTTCCGGTCCAGGGAAGACATGGCTTGGCAGTTTGGGCTGGACTGTTCCCATGAGGCACAGGGTCAGACTGATTTGCATATGGCCATGTCTGAACTGGGGTGGCTGAGTGGGCTAATGAACGGTGATGGATTAAACCCAGATCAGTTGACTGGGGTTGAGATCTTGCAATGTTCAACACTCCGTCCATCATTTCCTTTGGTTTTTGCTTTGTTCGCCATAAGTTGGCAGGGTATGCTCAGACGTGAGTCCCCCCCACTTTGCCACTGGATTCAAGCAAGCCTGGCTGAAGACGGCTGAAATGCCAGAAACCGGTCCTAGGAAGCTTGTTTCCGGTCCAGGGAAGACATGGCTTGGCAGTTCGGGCTGGACTGTTCCCATGAGGCAGAGGGTCAGACTGATTTGCATATGGCCATGTCTGAACTGGGGTGGCTGAGTGTGCTAAAGAACGGTGATGGATTAAACCCAGATCAATTGACTGGGGGTGAGTGCGTGCAATGTTCAACACTCCGTCCATCATTTCCTTTGGTTTTTGCTTTGTTCGCCATAAGTTGGCAGGGTATGCTCAGACGTGAGTCCCTTGCTCACTTTGCCACTGGATTCAAGCAAGCCTGGCTGAAGACGGCTGAAATGCCAGAAACCGGTCCTAGGAAGCTTGTTTCCGGTCCAGGGAAGACATGGCTTGGCAGTTCGGGCTGGACTGTTCCCATGAGGCACAGGGTCAGATTGATTTGCATATGGCCATGTCTGAACTGGGGTGGCTGAGTGGGCTAAAGAATGGTGATGGATTAAACCCAGATCAGTTGACTGGGGTGAGTGCTTGCAATGTTCAACACTCCGTCCATCATTTCCTTTGGTTTTTGCTTTGTTCGCGATAAGTTGGCAGGGTATACTCAGACGTGAGTCCCTTGCTCACTTTGCCACTGGATTCAAGCAAGCCTGGCTGAAGACGGCTGAAATGCCAGAAACTGGTCCTAGGAAGCTTGTTTCCGGTCCAGGGAAGACATGGCTTGGCAGTTCGGGCTGGACTGTTCCCATGAGGCACAGGGTCAGACTGATTTGCATATGGCCATGTCTGAACTGGGGTGGCTGAGTGGGCTAAAGTACAGTGATGGATTAAACCCAGATCAGTTGACTGGGGGTGAGTGCTTGCAATGTTGAACACTCCGTCCATCATTTCCTTTGGTTTTTGCTTTGTTCGCCATAAGTTGGCAGGGTATGCTCAGACGTGAGTCCCTTGCTCACTTTGCCACTGGATTCAAGCAAGCCTGGCTGAAGATGGCTGAAATGCCAGAAACCGGTCCTAGGAAGCTTATTTCTGGTCCAGTGAAGACATGGTTTGGCTGTTCGGGCTGGACTGTTCCCATGAGGCACAGGGTCAGACAGATTTGCATATGGCCATGTCTGAACTGGGGTGGCTGAGTGGGCTAAAGAACGGTGATGGATTAAACCCAGATCAGTTGACTGGGGGTGAGTGCTTGCAATGTTCAACACTCCTTCCATCATTTTCTTTGGTTTTTGCTTTGTTTGCCATGAGTTGGCAGGGTATGCTCAGACGTGAGTCCCTTGCTCACTTTGCCACTGGATTCAAGGAAGCCTGGCTGAAGACGGCTGAAATGCCAGAAACCGGTCCTAGGAAGCTTGTTTCCGGTCCAGGAAAGACATGGCTTGGCAGTTCAGGCTGGACTGTTCCCATGAGGCACAGGGTCAGACTGATTTGCATACGGCCATGTCTGAACTGGGGTGGCTGAGTGGGCTAAAGAACGGTGATTGATTAAACCCAGATCAGTTGACTGGGGGTGAGTGCTTGCAATGTTCAACACTCCGTCCATCATTTCCTTTGGTTTTTGCTTTGTTCGCCATGAGTTGGCAGGGTATGCTCAGACGTGAGTCCCTTGCTCACTTTGCCACTGGATTCAAGCAAGCCTGGCTGAAGACGGCTGAAATGCCAGAATCCAGTTCTAGGAAGCTTGTTTCCGGTCCAGGGAAGACATGGCTTGGCAGTTCGGGCTGGACTGTTCCCATGAGGCACAGGGTCAGACTGATTTGCATATGGCCATGTCTGAACTGGGGTGGCTGAGTGGGCTAAAGAACGGTGATGGATTAAACCCAGATCAGTTGACTGGGGGTCAGTGCTTGCAATGTTCAACACTCAGTCCATCATTTCCTTTGGTTTTTGCTTTGTTCGCCATAAGTTGGCAGGGTATGCTCAGACGTGAGTCCCTTGCTCACTTTGCCACTGGATTCAAGCAAGCCTGACTGAAGACGGCTGAAATGCCAGAAACCGGTCCTAGGAAGCTTGTTTCCGGTCCAGGGAAGAAATGGCTTGGCAGTTCGGGCTGGACTGTTCCCATGAGGCACAGGGTCAGACTGATTTGCATATGGCCATGTCTGAACTGGGGTGGCTGAGTGGGCTAAAGAACGGTGATGGATTAAACCCAGATCAGTTGACTGGGGGTGAGTGCTTGCAATGTTCAACACTCCGTCCATCATTTCCTTTGGTTTTTGCTTTGTTCGCCATAAGTTGGCAGGGTATGCTCAGACGTGAGTCCCTTGCTCACTTTGCCACTGGATTCAAGCAAGCCTGGCTGAAGACGGCTGAAATGCCAGAAACCGGTCCTAGGAAGCTTGTTTCCGGTCCAGGAAAGACATGGCTTGGCAGTTCGGGCTGGACTGTTCCCATGAGGCACAGGGTCAGACTGATTTGCATATGGCCATGTCTGAACTGGGGTGGCTGAGTGGGCTAAAGAACGGTGATGGATTAAACCCAGATCAGTTGACTGGGGGTGAGCGCTTGCAATGTTCAACACTCCGTCCATCATTTCCTTTGGTTTTTGCTTTGTTCGCCATAAGTTGGCAGGGTATGCTCAGATATGAGTCACTTGCTCTCTTTGCCACTGGATTCAAGCAAGCCTGGTTGAAGACGGCTGAAATGCCAGAAACAGGTCCTAGGAAGCTTGTTTCCGGTCCAGGGAAGACATGGCTTGGCAATTCGGGCTGGACTGTTCCCATGAGGCACAGGGTCAGACTGATTTGCATATGGCCATGTCTGAACTGGGGTGGCTGAGTGGGCTAAAGAACGGTGATGGATTAAACCCAGATCAGTTGACTGGGGGTGAGTGCTTGCAATGTTCAACACTCCGTCCATCATTTCCTTTTGGTTTTTGCTTTGTTCGCCATAAGTTGGCAGGGTATGCTCAGATATGAGTCACTTGCTCTCTTTGCCACTGGATTCAAGCACGCCTGGTGGAAGACGGCTGAAATGCCAGAAACCGGTCCTAGGAAGCTTGTTTCTGGTCCAGGGAAGACATGGCTTGGCAGTTCGGGCTGGACTGTTCCCATGAGGCACAGGGTCAGACTGATTTGCATATGGCCATGTCTGAACTGGGGTGGATGAGTGGGCTAAAGAACGGTGATGGATTAAACCCAGATCAGTTGACTGGGGGGGAGTGCTTGCAATGTTCAACACTCCGTCCATCATTTCCTTTGGTTTTTGCTTTGTTCGCCATAAGTTGGCAGGGTATGCTCAGACGTGAGTCCCTTGCTCACTTTGCCACTGGATTCAAGCAAGCCTGGCTGAAGACGGCTGAAATGCCAGAAACCGGTCCTAGGAAGCTTGTTTCCGGTCCAGGGAAGACATGGCTTGGCAGTTCGGGCTGGACTATTCCCATGAGGCACAGGGTCAGACTGATTTGCATATGGCCATGTCTGAACTGGGGTGGCTGTGTTGGCTAAAGAACGGTGATGGATTAAACCCAGATCAGTTGACTGGGGGTGAGTGCTTGCAATGTTCAACACTCCGTCCATCATTTCCTTTGGTTTTTGCTTTGTTCGCCATAAGTTGGCAGGGTATGCTCAGACGTGAGTCCCTTGCTCAGTTTGCCACTGGATTCAAGCAAGCCTGGCTGAAGACGGCTGAAATGCCAGAAACCGGTCCTAGGAAGCTTGTTTCCGGTCCAGGGAAGACATGGCTTGGCAGTTCGGGCTGGACTGTTCCCATGAGACACAGGGTCAGACTGATTTGCATATGGCCATGTCTGAACTGGGGTGGCTGAGTGGGCTAAAGAACGGTGATGGATTAAACCCAGATCAGTTGACTGGGGTGAGTGCTTGCATTGTTCAACACTCCGTCCATCATTTCCTTTGGTTTTTGCTTTGTTCGCCATAAGTTGGCAGGGTATGCTCAGACGTGAGTCCCTTGCTCACTTTGCCACTGGATTCGAGCAAGCCTGGCTGAAGACGGCTGAAATGCCAGAAACCGGTCCTAGGAAGCTTGTTTCCGGTCCAGGGAAGACATGGCTTGGCAGTTCGGGCTGGACTGTTCCCATGAGGCACAGGGTCAGACTGATTTGCATATGGCCATGTCTGAACTGGAGTGGCTGAGTGGGCTAAAGAACGGTGATGGATTAAACCCAGATTAATTGACTGGGGGTGAGTGCGTGCAATGTTCAACTCTCCGTCCATCATTTCCTTTGGTTTTTGCTTTGTTCGCCATAAGTTGGCAGGGTATGCTCAGACGTGAGTCCCTTGCTCACTTTGCCACTGGATTCAAGCAAGCCTGGCTGAAGACGGCTGAAATGCCAGAAACTGGTCCTAGGAAGGTTGTTTCCGGTCCAGGGAAGACATGGCTTGGCAGTTCAGGCTGGACTGTTCCCATGAGGCACAGGGTCAGACTGATTTGCATATGGCCATGTCTGAACTGGGGTGGCTGAGTGGGCTAAAGAACGGTGATGGATTAAACCCAGATCAGTTGACTGGGGGTGAGTGCTTGCAATGTTCAACACTCCGTCCATCATTTCCTTTGGTTTTTGCTTTGTTCGCCATAAGTTGGCAGGGTATGCTCAGACGTGAGTCCCTTGCTCACTTTGCCACTGGATTCAAGCAAGCCTGGCTGAAGACGGCTGAAATGCCAGAAACCGGTCCTAGGAAGCTTGTTTCCGGTCCAGGGAAGACATGGCTTGGCAGTTCGGGCTGGACTGGTCCCATGAGGCACAGGGTCAGACTGATTTGCATATGGCCATGTCTGAACTGGGGTGGCTGAGTGGGCTAAAGAATGGTGATGGATTAAACCCAGATCAGTTGACTGGGGGTGAGTGCTTGCAATGTTCAACACTCCGTCCATCATTTCCTTTGGTTTTTGCTTTGTTCGCCATAAGTTGGCAGGGTATGCTCAGACGTGAGTCCCTTGCTCACTTTGCCACTGGATTCAAGCAAGCCTGGCTGAAGACGGCTGAAATGCCAGAAACCGGTCCTAGGAAGCTTGTTTCCGGTCCAGGGAAGACATGGCTTGGCAGTTCGGGCTGGACTGGTCCCATGAGGCACAGGGTCAGACTGATTTGCATATGGCCATGTCTGAACTGGGGTGGCTGAGTGGGCTAAAGAATGGTGATGGATTAAACCCAGATCAGTTGACTGGGGGTGAGTGCTTGCAATGTTCAACACTCCGTCCATCATTTCCTTTGGTTTTTGCTTTGTTCGCCATGAGTTGGCAGGGTATGCTCAGACGTGAGTCCGTTACTCACTTTGCCACTGGATTCAAGCAAGCCTGGCTGAAGACGGCTGAAATGCCAGAATCCAGTTCTAGGAAGCTTGTTTCCGGTCCAGGGAAGACATGGCTTGGCAGTTCGGGCTGGACTGTTCCCATGAGGCACAGGGTCAGACTGATTTGCATATGGCCATGTCTGAACTGGGGTGGCTGAGTGGGCTAAAGAACGGTGATGGATTAAACCCAGATCAGTTGACTGGGGGTCAGTGCTTGCAATGTTCAACACTCAGTCTATCATTTCCTTTGGTTTTTGCTTTGTTCGCCATAAGTTGGCAGGGTATGCTCAGACGTGAGTCCCTTGCTCACTTTGCCACTGGATTCAAGCAAGCCTGACTGAAGACGGCTGAAATGCCAGAAACCGGTCCTAGGAAGCTTGTTTCCGGTCCAGGGAAGAAATGGCTTGGCAGTTCGGGCTGGACTGTTCCCATGAGGCACAGGGTCAGACTGATTTGCATATGGCCATGTCTGAACTGGGGTGGCTGAGTGGGCTAAAGAACGGTGATGGATTAAACCCAGATCAGTTGACTGGGGGTGAGCGCTTGCAATGTTCAACACTCCGTCCATCATTTCCTTTGGTTTTTGCTTTGTTCGCCATAAGTTGGCAGGGTATGCTCAGACGTGAGTCCCTTGCTCACTTTGCCACTGGATTCAAGCAAGCCTGGCTGAAGACTGCTGAAATGCTAGAAACCGGTCCTAGGAAGCTTGTTTCCGGTCCAGGGAAGACATGGCTTAGCAGGTCAGGCTGGACTATTCCCATGAGGCACAGGGTCAGACTGATTTGCATATGGCCATGTCTGAACTGGGGTGGCTGTGTTGGCTAAAGAACGGTGATGGATTAAACCCAGATCAGTTGTCTGGGGGTGAGTGCTTGCAATGTTCAACACTCCGTCCATCATTTCCTTTGGTTTTTGCTTTGTTCGCCATAAGTTGGCAGGGTATGCTCAGACGTGAGTCCCTTGCTCAGTTTGCCACTGGATTCAAGCAAGCCTGGCTGAAGACGGCTGAAATGCCAGAAACCGGTCCTAGGAAGCTTGTTTCCGGTCCAGGGAAGACATGGCTTGGCAGTTCGGGCTGGACTGTTTCCATGAGACACAGGGTCAGACTGATTTGCATATGGCCATGTCTGAACTGGGGTGGCTGAGTGGGCTAAAGAACGGTGATGGATTAAACCCAGATCAGTTGACTGGGGTGAGTGCTTGCATTGTTCAACACTCCGTCCATCATTTCCTTTGGTTTTTGCTTTGTTCGCCATAAGTTGGCAGGGTATGCTCAGACGTGAGTCCCTTGCTCACTTTGCCACTGGATTCGAGCAAGCCTGGCTGAAGACGGCTGAAATGCCAGAAACCGGTCCTAGGAAGCTTGTTTCCGGTCCAGGGAAGACATGGCTTGGCAGTTCGGGCTGGACTGTTCCCATGAGGCACAGGGTCAGACTGATTTGCATATGGCCATGTCTGAACTGGAGTGGCTGAGTGGGCTAAAGAACGGTGATGGATTAAACCCAGATTAATTGACTGGGGGTGAGTGCGTGCAATGTTCAACACTCCGTCCATCATTTCCTTTGGTTTTTGCTTTGTTCGCCATAAGTTGGCAGGGTATGCTCAGACGTGAGTCCCTTGCTCACTTTGCCACTGGATTCAAGCAAGCCTGGCTGAAGACGGCTGAAATGCCAGAAACTGGTCCTAGGAAGGTTGTTTCCGGTCCAGGGAAGACATGGCTTGGCAGTTCAGGCTGGACTGTTCCCATGAGGCACAGGGTCAGACTGATTTGCATATGGCCATGTCTGAACTGGGGTGGCTGAGTGGGCTAAAGAACGGTGATGGATTAAACCCAGATCAGTTGACTGGGGGTGAGTGCTTGCAATGTTCAACACTCCGTCCATCATTTCCTTTGGTTTTTGCTTTGTTCGCCATAAGTTGGCAGGGTATGCTCAGACGTGAGTCCCTTGCTCACTTTGCCACTGGATTCAAGCAAGCCTGGCTGAAGACGGCTGAAATGCCAGAAACCGGTCCTAGGAAGCTTGTTTCCGGTCCAGGGAAGACATGGCTTGGCAGTTCGGGCTGGACTGGTCCCATGAGGCACAGGGTCAGACTGATTTGCATATGGCCATGTCTGAACTGGGGTGGCTGAGTGGGCTAAAGAATGGTGATGGATTAAACCCAGATCAGTTGACTGGGGGTGAGTGCTTGCAATGTTCAACACTCCGTCCATCATTTCCTTTGGTTTTTGCTTTGTTCGCCATAAGTTGGCAGGGTATGCTCAGACGTGAGTCCCTTGCTCACTTTGCCACTGGATTCAAGCAAGCCTGGCTGAAGACGGCTGAAATGCCAGAAACCGGTCCTAGGAAGCTTGTTTCCGGTCCAGGGAAGACATGGCTTGGCAGTTCGGGCTGGACTGGTCCCATGAGGCACAGGGTCAGACTGATTTGCATATGGCCATGTCTGAACTGGGGTGGCTGAGTGGGCTAAAGAACGGTGATGGATTAAACCCAGATCAGTTGACTGGGGGTCAGTGCTTGCAATGTTCAACACTCAGTCCATCATTTCCTTTGGTTTTTGCTTTGTTCGCCATAAGTTGGCAGGGTATGCTCAGACGTGAGTCCCTTGCTCACTTTGCCACTGGATTCAAGCAAGCCTGACTGAAGACGGCTGAAATGCCAGAAACCAGTCCTAGGAAGCTTGTTTCCGGTCCAGGGAAGAAATGGCTTGGCAGTTCGGGCTGGACTGTTCCCATGAGGCACAGGGTCAGACTGATTTGCATATGGCCATGTCTGAACTGGGGTGGCTGAGTGGGCTAAAGAACGGTGATGGATTAAACCCAGATCAGTTGACTGGGGGTGAGTGCTTGCAATGTTCAACACTCCGTCCATCATTTCCTTTGGTTTTTGCTTTGTTCGCCATAAGTTGGCAGGGTATGCTCAGACGTGAGTCCCTTGCTCACTTTGCCACTGGATTCAAGCAAGCCTGGCTGAAGACGGCTGAAATGCCAGAAACCGGTCCTAGGAAGCTTGTTTCCGGTCCAGGGAAGACATGGCTTGGCAGTTCGGGCTGGACTGTTCCCATGAGGCACAGGGTCAGACTGATTTGCATATGGCCATGTCTGAACTGGGGTGGCTGAGTGGGCTAAAGAACGGTGATGGATTAAACACAGATCAGTTGACTGGGGGTGAGCGCTTGCAATGTTCAACACTCCGTCCATCATTTCCTTTGGTTTTTGCTTTGTTCGCCATAAGTTGGCAGGGTATGCTCAGATATGAGTCACTTGCTCTCTTTGCCACTGGATTCAAGCAAGCCTGGTTGAAGACGGCTGAAATGCCAGAAACAGGTCCTAGGAAGCTTGTTTCCGGTCCAGGGAAGACATGGCTTGGCAATTCGGGCTGGACTGTTCCCATGAGGCACAGGGTCAGACTGATTTGCATATGGCCATGTCTGAACTGGGGTGGCTGAGTGGGCTAAAGAATGGTGATGGATTAAACCCAGATCAGTTGACTGGGGGTGAGCGCTTGCAATGTTCAACACTCCGTCCATCATTTCCTTTGGTTTTTGCTTTGTTCGCCATAAGTTGGCAGGGTATGCTCAGACGTGAGTCCCTTGCTCACTTTGCCACTGGATTCAAGCAAGCCTGGCTGAAGACTGCTGAAATGCTAGAAACCGGTCCTAGGAAGCTTGTTTCCGGTCCAGGGAAGACATGGCTTAGCAGGTCAGGCTGGACTGTTCCCATGAGGCACAGGGTCAGACTGATTTGCATATGGCCATGTCTGAACTGGGGTGGCTGAGTGGGCTAAAGAACGGTGATGGATTAAACCCAGATCAGTTGACTGGGGGGGAGTGCTTGCAATGTTCAACACTCCGTCCATCATTTCCTTTGGTTTTTGCTTTGTTCGCCATAAGTTGGCAGGGTATGCTCAGACGTGAGTGCCTTGCTCACTTTGCCACTGGATTCAAGCAAGCCTGGCTGAAGATGGCTGAAATGCCAGAAACCGGTCCTAGGAAGCTTGTTTCCGGTCCAGGGAAGACATGGCTTGGCAGTTCGGGCTGGACTATTCCCATGAGGCACAGGGTCAGACTGATTTGCATATGGCCATGTCTGAACTGGGGTGGCTGTGTTGGCGAAAGAACGGTGATGGATTAAACCCAGATCAGTTGACTGGGGGTGAGTGCTTGGAATGTTCAACACTCCGTCCATCATTTCCTTTGGTTTTTGCTTTGTTCGCCATAAGTTGGCAGGGTATGCTCAGACGTGAGTCCCTTGCTCAGTTTGCCACTGGATTCAAGCAAGCCTGGCTGAAGACGGCTGAAATGCCAGAAACCGGTCCTAGGAAGCTTGTTTCCGGTCCAGGGAAGACATGGCTTGGCAGTTCGGGCTGGACTGTTCCCATGAGATACAGGGTCAGACTGATTTGCATATGGCCATGTCTGAACTGGGGTGGCTGAGTGGGCTAAAGAACGGTGATGGATTAAACCCAGATCAGTTGACTGGGGTGAGTGCTTGCATTGTTCAACACTCCGTCCATCATTTCCTTTGGTTTTTGCTTTGTTCGCCATAAGTTGGCAGGGTATGCTCAGACGTGAGTCCCTTGCTCACTTTGCCACTGGATTCGAGCAAGCCTGGCTGAAGACGGCTGAAATGCCAGAAACCGGTCCTAGGAAGCTTGTTTCCGGTCCAGGGAAGACATGGCTTGGCAGTTCGGGCTGGACTGTTCCCATGAGGCACAGGGTCAGACTGATTTGCATATGGCCATGTCTGAACTGGAGTGGCTGAGTGGGCTAAAGAACGGTGATGGATTAAACCCAGATTAATTGACTGGGGGTGAGTGCGTGCAATGTTCAACACTCCGTCCATCATTTCCTTTGGTTTTTGCTTTGTTCGCCATAAGTTGGCAGGGTATGCTCAGACGTGAGTCCCTTGCTCACTTTGCCACTGGATTCAAGCAAGCCTGGCTGAAGACGGCTGAAATGCCAGAAACCGGTCCTAGGAAGCTTGTTTCCGGTCCAGGGAAGAAATGGCTTGGCAGTTCGGGCTGGACTGTTCCCATGAGGCACAGGGTCAGACTGATTTGCATATGGCCATGTCTGAACTGGGGTGGCTGAGTGGGCTAAAGAACGGTGATGGATTAAACCCAGATCAGAGTTGACTGGGGGTGAGTGCTTGAAATGTTCAACACTCCGTCCATCATTTCCTTTGGTTTTTGCTTTGTTCGCCATAGGTTGGCAGGGTATGCTCAGACGTGAGTCCCTTGCTCAATTTGCCACTGGATTCAAGCAAGCCTGGCTGAAGATGGCTGAAATGCCAGAAACCGGTCCTAGGAAGCTTGTTTCCGGTCCAGTGAAGACATGGCTTGGCTGTTCGGGCTGGACTGTTCCCATGAGGCACAGGGTCAGACAGATTTGCATATGGCCATGTCTGAACTGGGGTGGCTGAGTGGGCTAAAAAACGGTGATGGATTAAACCCAGATCAGTTGACTGGGGGTGAGTGCTTGCAATGTTCAACACTCCGTCCATCATTTCCTTTGGTTTTTGCTTTGTTCGCCATGAGTTGGCAGGGTATGCTCAGACGTGAGTCCCTTGCTCACTTTGCCACTGGATTCAAGCAAGCCTGGCTGAAGACTGCTGAAATGCCAGAAACCGGTCCTAGGAAGCTTGTTTCCGGTCCAGGCAAGACATGGCTTGGCAGTTCGGGCTGGACTGTTCCCATGAGGCACAGTGTCAGACTGATTTGCATATGGCCATGTGTGAACTGGGGTGGCTGAGTGGGCTAAAGAACAGTGATGGATTAAACCCAGATCAGTTGACTGGGGGTGAGTGCTTGCAATGTTCAATACTCCGTCCATCATTTCCTTTGGTTTTGCTTTGTTCGCCATAAGTTGGCAGGGTATGCTCAGACGTGAGTCCCTTGCTCACTTTGCCACTGGATTCAAGCAAGCCTGGCTGAAGACGGCTGAAATGCCAGAAACCGGTCCTAGGAAGCTTGTTTCCGGTCCAGGGAAGACATGGCTTGGCAGTTCGGGCTGGACTGTTCCCATGAGGCACAGGGTCAGACTGATTTGCATATGGCCATGTCTGAACTGGGGTGGCTGAGTGGGCTAAAGAACGGTGATGGATTAAACCCAGATCAGTTGACTGGGGGTGAGTGCTTGCAATGTTCAACACTCCGTCCATCATTTCCTTTGGTTTTTGCTTTGTTCGCCATAAGTTGGCAGGGTATGCTCAGACGTGAGTCCCTTGCTCACTTTGCCACTGGATTCAAGCAAGCCTGGCTGAAGACGGCTGAAATGCCAGAAACCGGTCCTAGGAAGCTTGTTTCCGGTCCAGGGAAGACATGGCTTGGCAGTTCGGGCTGGACTATTCCCATGAGGCACAGGGTCAGACTGATTTGCATATGGCCATGTCTGAACTGGGGTGGCTGAGTGGGCTAAAGAATGGTGATGGATTAAACCCAGATCAGTTGACTGGGGGTGAGCGCTTGCAATGTTCAACACTCCGTCCATCATTTCCTTTGGTTTTTGCTTTGTTCGCCATAAGTTGGCAGGGTATGCTCAGACGTGAGTCCCTTGCTCACTTTGCCACTGGATTCAAGCAAGCCTGGCTGAAGACTGCTGAAATGCTAGAAACCGGTCCTAGGAAGCTTGTTTCCGGTCCAGGGAAGACATGGCTTAGCAGGTCAGGCTGGACTGTTCCCATGAGGCACAGGGTCAGACTGATTTGCATATGGCCATGTCTGAACTGGGGTGGCTGAGTGGGCTAAAGAACGGTGATGGATTAAACCCAGATCAGTTGACTGGGGGGGAGTGCTTGCAATGTTCAACACTCCGTCCATCATTTCCTTTGGTTTTTGCTTTGTTCGCCATAAGTTGGCAGGGTATGCTCAGACGTGAGTGCCTTGCTCACTTTGCCACTGGATTCAAGCAAGCCTGGCTGAAGATGGCTGAAATGCCAGAAACCGGTCCTAGGAAGCTTGTTTCCGGTCCAGGGAAGACATGGCTTGGCAGTTCGGGCTGGACTATTCCCATGAGGCACAGGGTCAGACTGATTTGCATATGGCCATGTCTGAACTGGGGTGGCTGTGTTGGCGAAAGAACGGTGATGGATTAAACCCAGATCAGTTGACTGGGGGTGAGTGCTTGGAATGTTCAACACTCCGTCCATCATTTCCTTTGGTTTTTGCTTTGTTCGCCATAAGTTGGCAGGGTATGCTCAGACGTGAGTCCCTTGCTCAGTTTGCCACTGGATTCAAGCAAGCCTGGCTGAAGACGGCTGAAATGCCAGAAACCGGTCCTAGGAAGCTTGTTTCCGGTCCAGGGAAGACATGGCTTGGCAGTTCGGGCTGGACTGTTCCCATGAGATACAGGGTCAGACTGATTTGCATATGGCCATGTCTGAACTGGGGTGGCTGAGTGGGCTAAAGAACGGTGATGGATTAAACCCAGATCAGTTGACTGGGGTGAGTGCTTGCATTGTTCAACACTCCGTCCATCATTTCCTTTGGTTTTTGCTTTGTTCGCCATAAGTTGGCAGGGTATGCTCAGACGTGAGTCCCTTGCTCACTTTGCCACTGGATTCGAGCAAGCCTGGCTGAAGACGGCTGAAATGCCAGAAACCGGTCCTAGGAAGCTTGTTTCCGGTCCAGGGAAGACATGGCTTGGCAGTTCGGGCTGGACTGTTCCCATGAGGCACAGGGTCAGACTGATTTGCATATGGCCATGTCTGAACTGGAGTGGCTGAGTGGGCTAAAGAACGGTGATGGATTAAACCCAGATTAATTGACTGGGGGTGAGTGCGTGCAATGTTCAACACTCCGTCCATCATTTCCTTTGGTTTTTGCTTTGTTCGCCATAAGTTGGCAGGGTATGCTCAGACGTGAGTCCCTTGCTCACTTTGCCACTGGATTCAAGCAAGCCTGGCTGAAGACGGCTGAAATGCCAGAAACCGGTCCTAGGAAGCTTGTTTCCGGTCCAGGGAAGAAATGGCTTGGCAGTTCGGGCTGGACTGTTCCCATGAGGCACAGGGTCAGACTGATTTGCATATGGCCATGTCTGAACTGGGGTGGCTGAGTGGGCTAAAGAACGGTGATGGATTAAACCCAGATCAGAGTTGACTGGGGGTGAGTGCTTGAAATGTTCAACACTCCGTCCATAATTTCCTTTGGTTTTTGCTTTGTTCGCCATAGGTTGGCAGGGTATGCTCAGACGTGAGTCCCTTGCTCAATTTGCCACTGGATTCAAGCAAGCCTGGCTGAAGATGGCTGAAATGCCAGAAATCGGTCCTAGGAAGCTTGTTTCCGGTCCAGTGAAGACATGGCTTGGCTGTTCGGGCTGGACTGTTCCCATGAGGCACAGGGTCAAACAGATTTGCATATGGCCATGTCTGAACTGGGGTGGCTGAGTGGGCTAAAAAACGGTGATGGATTAAACCCAGATCAGTTGACTGGGGGTGAGTGCTTGCAATGTTCAACACTCCGTCCATCATTTCCTTTGGTTTTTGCTTTGTTCGCCATGAGTTGGCAGGGTATGCTCAGACGTGAGTCCCTTGCTCACTTTGCCACTGGATTCAAGCAAGCCTGGCTGAAGACTGCTGAAATGCCAGAAACCGGTCCTAGGAAGCTTGTTTCCGGTCCAGGCAAGACATGGCTTGGCAGTTCGGGCTGGACTGTTCCCATGAGGCACAGTGTCAGACTGATTTGCATATGGCCATGTGTGAACTGGGGTGGCTGAGTGGGCTAAAGAACAGTGATGGATTAAACCCAGATCAGTTGACTGGGGGTGAGTGCTTGCAATGTTCAATACTCCGTCCATCATTTCCTTTGGTTTTGCTTTGTTCGCCATAAGTTGGCAGGGTATGCTCAGACGTGAGTCCCTTGCTCACTTTGCCACTGGATTCAAGCAAGCCTGGCTGAAGACGGCTGAAATGCCAGAAACCGGTCCTAGGAAGCTTGTTTCCGGTCCAGGGAAGACATGGCTTGGCAGTTCGGGCTGGACTGTTCCCATGAGGCACAGGGTCAGACTGATTTGCATATGGCCATGTCTGAACTGGGGTGGCTGAGTGGGCTAAAGAACGGTGATGGATTAAACCCAGATCAGTTGACTGGGGGTGAGTGCTTGCAATGTTCAACACTCCGTCCATCATTTCCTTTGGTTTTTGCTTTGTTCGCCATAAGTTGGCAGGGTATGCTCAGACGTGAGTCCCTTGCTCACTTTGCCACTGGATTCAAGCAAGCCTGGCTGAAGACGGCTGAAATGCCAGAAACCGGTCCTAGGAAGCTTGTTTCCGGTCCAGGGAAGACATGGCTTGGCAGTTCAGGCTGGACTATTCCCATGAGGCACAGGGTCAGACTGATTTGCATATAGCCATGTCTGAACTGGGGTGGCTGTGTTGGCTAAAGAACGGTGATGGATTAAACCCAGATCAGTTGACTGGGGGTGAGTGCTTTCAATGTTCAACACTCCGTCCATCATTTCCTTTGGTTTTTGCTTTGTTCGCCATAAGTTGGCAGGGTATGCTCAGACGTGAGTCCCTTGCTCAGTTTGCCACTGGATTCAAGCAAGCCTGGCTGAAGACGGCTGAAATGCCAGAAACCGGTCCTAGGAAGCTTGTTTCCGGTCCAGGGAAGACATGGTTTGGCAGTTCGGGCTGGACTGTTCCCATGAGACACAGGGTCAGACTGATTTGCATATGGCCATGTCTGAACTGGGGTGGCTGAGTGGGCTAAAGAACGGTGATGGATTAAACCCAGATCAGTTGACTGGGGTGAGTGCTTGCATTGTTCAACACTCCGTCCATCATTTCCTTTGGTTTTTGCTTTGTTCGCCATAAGTTGGCAGGGTATGCTCAGACGTGAGTCCCTTGCTCACTTTGCCACTGGATTCGAGCAAGCCTGGCTGGAGACGGCTGAAATGCCAGAAACCGGTCCTAGGAAGCTTGTTTCCGGTCCAGGGAAGACATGGCTTGGCAGTTCGGGCTGGACTGTTCCCATGAGGCACAGGGTCAGACTGATTTGCATATGGCCATGTCTGAACTGGAGTGGCTGAGTGGGCTAAAGAACGGTGATGGATTAAACCCAGATTAATTGACTGGGGGTGAGTGCGTGCAATGTTCAACACTCCGTCCATCATTTCCTTTGGTTGTTGCTTTGTTCGCCATAAGTTGGCAGGGTATGCTTAGACGTGAGTCCCTTGCTCACTTTGCCACTGGATTCAAGCAAGCCTGACTGAAGACGGCTGAAATGCCAGAAACCGGTCCCAGGAAGCTTGTTTCCGGTCCAGGGAAGAAATGGCTTGGCAGTTCAGGCTGGGCTGTTCCCATGAGGCACAGGGTCAGACTGATTTGCATATGGCCATGTCTGAACTGGGGTGGCTGAGTGGGCTAAAGAACGGTGATGGATTAAACCCAGATCAGTTGACTGGGGGTGAGTGCTTGCAATGTTCAACACTCCGTCCATCATTTCCTTTGGTTTTTGCTTTGTTCGCCATAAGTTGGCAGGGTATGCTCAGACGTGAGTCCCTTGCTCACTTTGCCACTGGATTCAAGCAAGCCTGGCTGAAGACGGCTGAAATGCCAGAAACCGGTACTAGGAAGCTTGTTTCCGGTCCAGGGAAGACATGGCTTGGCAGTTCGGGCTGGACTGTTCCCATGAGGCACAGGGTCAGACAGATTTGCATATGGCCATGTCTGAACTGAGGTGGCTGAGTGGGCTAAAGAACGGTGATGGATTAAACCCAGATCAGTTGACTGGGGGTGAGCGCTTGCAATGTTCAACACTCCGTCCATCATTTCCTTTGGTTTTTGCTTTGTTCGCCATAAGTTGGCAGGGTATGCTCAGACATGAGTCACTTGCTCTCTTTGCCACTGGGTTCAAGCAAGCCTGGTTGAAGACGGCTGAAATGCCAGAAACAGGTCTTAGGAAGCTTGTTTCCGGTCCAGGGAAGACATGGCTTGGCAATTCGGGCTGGACTGTTCCCATGAGGCACAGGGTCAGACTGATTTGCATATGGCCATGTCTGAACTGGGGTGGCTGAGTGGGCTAAAGAACGGTGATGGATTAAACCCAGATCAGTTGACTGGGGGTGAGTGCTTGCAATGTTCAACACTCCGTCCATCATTTCCTTTGGTTTTTGCTTTGTTCGCCATAAGTTGGCAGGGTATGCTCAGACGTGAGTCCCTTGCTCACTTTGCCACTGGATTCAAGCAAGCCTGGCTGAAGACGGCTGAAATGCCAGAAACCGGTCCTAGGAAGCTTGTTTCCGGTCCAGGGAAGACATGGCTTGGCAGTTCGGGCTGGACTGTTCCCATGAGGCACAGGGTCAGACTGATTTGCATATGGCCATGTCTGAACTGGGGTGGCTGAGTGGGCTAAAGAACGGTGATGGATTAAACCCAGATCAGTTGACTGGGGGTGAGTGCTTGCAATGTTCAACACTCCGTCCATCATTTCCTTTGGTTTTTGCTTTGTTCGCCATAAGTTGGCAGGGTATGCTCAGACGTGAGTCCCTTGCTCACTTTGCCACTGGATTCAAGCAAGCCTGGCTGAAGACGGCTGAAATGCCAGAAACCGGTCCTAGGAAGCTTGTTTCCGGTCCAGGGAAGACATGGCTTGGCAGTTCAGGCTGGACTATTCCCATGAGGCACAGGGTCAGACTGATTTGCATATAGCCATGTCTGAACTGGGGTGGCTGTGTTGGCTAAAGAACGGTGATGGATTAAACCCAGATCAGTTGACTGGGGGTGAGTGCTTGCAATGTTCAACACTCCGTCCATCATTTCCTTTGGTTTTTGCTTTGTTCGCCATAAGTTGGCAGGGTATGCTCAGACGTGAGTCCCTTGCTCAGTTTGCCACTGGATTCAAGCAAGCCTGGCTGAAGACGGCTGAAATGCCAGAAACCGGTCCTAGGAAGCTTGTTTCCGGTCCAGGGAAGACATGGTTTGGCAGTTCGGGCTGGACTGTTCCCATGAGACACAGGGTCAGACTGATTTGCATATGGCCATGTCTGAACTGGGGTGGCTGAGTGGGCTAAAGAACGGTGATGGATTAAACCCAGATCAGTTGACTGGGGTGAGTGCTTGCATTGTTCAACACTCCGTCCATCATTTCCTTTGGTTTTTGCTTTGTTCGCCATAAGTTGGCAGGGTATGCTCAGACGTGAGTCCCTTGCTCACTTTGCCACTGGATTCGAGCAAGCCTGGCTGGAGACGGCTGAAATGCCAGAAACCGGTCCTAGGAAGCTTGTTTCCGGTCCAGGGAAGACATGGCTTGGCAGTTCGGGCTGGACTGTTCCCATGAGGCACAGGGTCAGACTGATTTGCATATGGCCATGTCTGAACTGGAGTGGCTGAGTGGGCTAAAGAACGGTGATGGATTAAACCCAGATTAATTGACTGGGGGTGAGTGCGTGCAATGTTCAACACTCCGTCCATCATTTCCTTTGGTTGTTGCTTTGTTCGCCATAAGTTGGCAGGGTATGCTTAGACGTGAGTCCCTTGCTCACTTTGCCACTGGATTCAAGCAAGCCTGACTGAAGACGGCTGAAATGCCAGAAACCGGTCCCAGGAAGCTTGTTTCCGGTCCAGGGAAGAAATGGCTTGGCAGTTCAGGCTGGGCTGTTCCCATGAGGCACAGGGTCAGACTGATTTGCATATGGCCATGTCTGAACTGGGGTGGCTGAGTGGGCTAAAGAACGGTGATGGATTAAACCCAGATCAGTTGACTGGGGGTGAGTGCTTGCAATGTTCAACACTCCGTCCATCATTTCCTTTGGTTTTTGCTTTGTTCGCCATAAGTTGGCAGGGTATGCTCAGACGTGAGTCCCTTGCTCACTTTGCCACTGGATTCAAGCAAGCCTGGCTGAAGACGGCTGAAATGCCAGAAACCGGTACTAGGAAGCTTGTTTCCGGTCCAGGGAAGACATGGCTTGGCAGTTCGGGCTGGACTGTTCCCATGAGGCACAGGGTCAGACAGATTTGCATATGGCCATGTCTGAACTGAGGTGGCTGAGTGGGCTAAAGAACGGTGATGGATTAAACCCAGATCAGTTGACTGGGGGTGAGCGCTTGCAATGTTCAACACTCCGTCCATCATTTCCTTTGGTTTTTGCTTTGTTCGCCATAAGTTGGCAGGGTATGCTCAGACATGAGTCACTTGCTCTCTTTGCCACTGGGTTCAAGCAAGCCTGGTTGAAGACGGCTGAAATGCCAGAAACAGGTCTTAGGAAGCTTGTTTCCGGTCCAGGGAAGACATGGCTTGGCAATTCGGGCTGGACTGTTCCCATGAGGCACAGGGTCAGACTGATTTGCATATGGCCATGTCTGAACTGGGGTGGCTGAGTGGGCTAAAGAACGGTGATGGATTAAACCCAGATCAGTTGACTGGGGGTGAGTGCTTGCAATGTTCAACACTCCGTCCATCATTTCCTTTGGTTTTTGCTTTGTTCGCCATAAGCTGGCAGGGTATGCTCTGACGTGAGTCTTTTGCTCACTTTGCCACTGGATTCAAGCAAGCCTGGCTGAAGACGGCTGAAATGCCAGAAACCGGTCCTAGGAAGCTTGTTTCCGGTCCAGGGAAGACATGGCTTGGCAGTTCGGGCTGGACTGTTCCCATGAGGCAGAGGGTCAGACTGATTTGCATATGGCCATGTCTGAACTGGGGTGGCTGAGTGTGCTAAAGAACGGTGATGGATTAAACCCAGATCAATTGACTGGGGGTGAGTGCGTGCAATGTTCAACACTCCGTCCATCATTTCCTTTGGTTTTTGCTTTGTTCGCCATAAGTTGGCAGGGTATGCTCAGACGTGAGTCCCTTGCTCACTTTGCCACTGGATTCAAGCAAGCCTGGCTGAAGACGGCTGAAATGCCAGAAACCGGTCCTAGGAAGCTTGTTTCCGGTCCAGGGAAGACATGGCTTGGCAGTTCAGGCTGGACTGTTCCCATGAGGCACAGGGTCAGACTGATTTGCATATGGCCATGTCTGAACTGGGGTGGCTGAGTGGGCTAAAGAATGGTGATGGATTAAACCCAGATCAGTTGCCTGGGGGTGAGTGCTTGCAATGTTCAACACTCCGTTCATCATTTCCTTTGGTTTTTGCTTTGTTCGCCATAAGTTGGCAGGGTATGCTCAGACGTGAGTCCCTTGCTCACTTTGCCACTGGATTCAAGCAAGCCTGGCTGAAGACGGCTGAAATGCCAGAAACCGGTACTAGGAAGCTTGTTTCCGGTCCAGGGAAGACATGGCTTGGCAGTTCGGGCTGGACTGTTCCCATGAGGCACAGGGTCAGACTGATTTTCATATGGCCATGTCTGAACTGGGGTGGCTGAGTGGGCTAAAGAATGGTGATGGATTAAACCCTGATCAGTTGCCTGGGGGTGAGTACTTGCAATGTTCAACACTCCGTTCATCATTTCCTTTGGTTTTTGCTTTGTTCGCCATAAGTTGGCAGGGTATGCTCAGACGTGAGTCCCTTGCTCACTTTGCCACTGGATTCAAGCAAGCCTGGCTGAAGACGGCTGAAATGCCAGAAACAGGTCCTAGGAAGCTTGTTTCCGGTCCAGGGAAGACATGGCTTGGCAGTTCGGGCTGGACTGTTCCCATGAGGCACAGGGTCAGACTGATTTGCATATGGCCATGTCTGAACTGGGGTGGCTGAGTGGGCTAAAGTACGGTGATGGATTAAACCCAGATCAGTTGACTGGGGGTGAGTGCTTGCAATGTTCAACACTCCGTCCATCATTTCCTTTGGTTTTTGCTTTGTTCGCCATAAGTTGGCAGGGTATGCTCAGACGTGAGTCCCTTGCTCACTTTGCCACTGGATTCAAGCAAGCCTGGCTGAAGATGGCGGAAATGCCAGAAACCGGTCCTAGGAAGCTTGTTTCCGGTCCAGTGAAGACATGGCTTGGCTGTTCGGGCTGGACTGTTCCCATGAGGCACAGGGTCAGACAGATTTGCATATGGCCATGTCTGAACTGGGGTGGCTGAGTGGGCTAAAAAACGGTGATGGATTAAACCCAGATCAGTTGACTGGGGGTGAGTGCTTGCAATGTTCAACACTCCGTCCATCATTTCCTTTGGTTTTTGCTTTGTTCGCCATGAGTTGGCAGGGTATGCTCAGACGTGAGTCCCTTGCTCACTTTGCCACTGGATTCAAGCAAGCCTGGCTGAAGACTGCTGAAATGCCAGAAACCGGTCCTAGGAAGCTTGTTTCCGGTCCAGGCAAGACATGGCTTGGCAGTTCGGGCTGGACTGTTCCCATGAGGCACAGTATCAGACTGATTTGCATATGGCCATGTGTGAACTGGGGTGGCTGAGTGGGCTAAAGAACAGTGATGGATTAAACCCAGATCAGTTGACTGTGGGTGAGTGCTTGCAATGTTCAATACTCCGTCCATCATTTCCTTTGGTTTTGCTTTGTTCGCCATAAGTTGGCAGGGTATGCTCAGACGTGAGTCCCTTGCTCACTTTGCCACTGGATTCAAGCAAGCCTGGCTGAAGACGGCTGAAATGCCAGAAACCGGTCCTAGGAAGCTTGTTTCCGGTCCAGGGAAGACATGGCTTGGCAGTTCGGGCTGGACTGTTCCCATGAGGCACAGGGTCAGACTGATTTGCATATGGCCATGTCTGAACTGGGGTGGCTGAGTGGGCTAAAGAACGGTGATGGATTAAACCCAGATCAGTTGACTGGGGGTGAGCGCTTGCAATGTTCAACACTCCGTCCATCATTTCCTTTGGTTTTTGCTTTGTTCGCCATAAGTTGGCAGGGTATGCTCAGACGTGAGTCCCTCGCTCACTTTGCCACTGGTTTCAAGCAAGCCTGGTTGAAATGCCAGAAACCGGTCCTAGGAAGCTTATTTCCGGTCCAGGGAAGACATGGCTTGGCAGTTTGGGCTGGACCCATGAGGCACAGGGTCAGACTGATTTGCATATGGCCATGTCTGAACTGGGGTGGCTGAGTGGGCTAATGAACGGTGATGGATTAAACCCAGATCAGTTGACTGGGGTTGAGATCTTGCAATGTTCAACACTCCGTCCATCATTTCCTTTGGTTTTTGCTTTGTTCGCCATAAGTTGGCAGGGTATGCTCAGACGTGAGTCCCCCTCACTTTGCCACTGGATTCAAGCAAGCCTGGCTAAAGACGGCTGAAATGCCAGAAACCGGTCCTAGGAACCTTGTTTCCGGTCCAGGGAAGACATGGCTTGGCAGTAAGGGCTGGACTCTTCCCATGAGGCACAGGGTCAGACTGATTTGCATATGGCCATGTCTGAACTGGGGTGGCTGAGTGGGCTAAAGAACGGTGATGGATTAAACCCAGATCAGTTGACTGGGGGTCAGTGCTTGCAATGTTCAACACTCCGTCCATCATTTCCTTTGGTTGTTGCTTTGTTCGCCATAAGTTGGCAGGGTATGCTTAGACGTGAGTCCCTTGCTCACTTTGCCACTGGATTCAAGCAAGCCTGACTGAAGACGGCTGAAATGCCAGAAACTGGTCCTAGGAAGCTTGTTTCCGGTCCAGGGAAGAAATGGCTTGGCAGTTCAGGCTGGACTGTTCCCATGAGGCACAGGGTCAGACTGATTTGCATATGGCCATGTCTGAACTGGGGTGGCTGAGTGGGCTAAAGAACGGTGATGGATTAAACCCAGATCAGTTGACTGGGGGTGAGTGCTTGCAATGTTCAACACTCCGTCCATCATTTCCTTTGGTTTTTGCTTTGTTCGCCATAAGTTGGCAGGGTATGCTCAGACGTGAGTCCCTTGCTCACTTTGCCACTGGATTCAAGCAAGCCTGGCTGAAGACGGCTGAAATGCCAGAAACCGGTACTAGGAAGCTTGTTTCCGGTCCAGGGAAGACATGGCTTGGCAGTTCGGGCTGGACTGTTCCCATGAGGCACAGGGTCAGACAGATTTGCATATGGCCATGTCTGAACTGAGGTGGCTGAGTGGGCTAAAGAACGGTGATGGATTAAACCCAGATCAGTTGACTGGGGGTGAGCGCTTGCAATGTTCAACACTCCGTCTATCATTTCCTTTGGTTTTTGCTTTGTTCGCCATAAGTTGGCAGGGTATGCTCAGACATGAGTCACTTGCTCTCTTTGCCACTGGATTCAAGCAAGCCTGGTTGAAGACGGCTGAAATGCCAGAAACAGGTCTTAGGAAGCTTGTTTCCGGTCCAGGGAAGACATGGCTTGGCAATTCGGGCTGGACTGTTCCCATGAGGCACAGGGTCAGACTGATTTGCATATGGCCATGTCTGAACTGGGGTGGCTGAGTGGGCTAAAGAACGGTGATGGATTAAACCCAGATCAGTTGACTGGGGGTGAGTGCTTGCAATGTTCAACACTCCGTCCATCATTTCCTTTGGTTTTTGCTTTGTTCGCCATAAGTTGGCAGGGTATGCTCTGACGTGAGTCTTTTGCTCACTTTGCCACTGGATTCAAGCAAGCCTGGCTGAAGACGGCTGAAATGCCAGAAACCGGTCCTAGGAAGCTTGTTTCCGGTCCAGGGAAGACATGGCTTGGCAGTTCGGGCTGGACTGTTCCCATGAGGCAGAGGGTCAGACTGATTTGCATATGGCCATGTCTGAACTGGGGTGGCTGAGTGTGCTAAAGAACAGTGATGGATTAAACCCAGATCAATTGACTGGGGGTGAGTGCGTGCAATGTTCAACACTCCGTCCATCATTTCCTTTGGTTTTTGCTTTGTTCGCCATAAGTTGGCAGGGTATGCTCAGACGTGAGTCCTTTGCTCACTTTGCCACTGGATTCAAGCAAGCCTGGCTGAAGACGGCTGAAATGCCAGAAACCGGTCCTAGGAAGCTTGTTTCCGGTCCAGGGAAGACATGGCTTGGCAGTTCAGGCTGGACTGTTCCCATGAGGCACAGGGTCAGACCGATTTGCATATGGCAATGTCTGAACTGGGGTGGCTGAGTGGGCTAAAGAATGGTGATGGATTAAACCCAGATCAGTTGCCTGGGGGTGAGTGCTTGCAATGTTCAACACTCCGTTCATCATTTCCTTTGGTTTTTGCTTTGTTCGCCATAAGTTGGCAGGGTATGCTCAGACGTGAATCCCTTGCTCACTTTGCCACTGGATTCAAGCAAGCCTGGCTGAAGACGGCTGAAATGCCAGAAACCGGTACTAGGAAGCTTGTTTCCGGTCCAGGGAAGACATGGCTTGGCAGTTCGGGCTGGACTGTTCCCATGAGGCACAGGGTCAGACTGATTTGCATATGGCCATGTCTGAACTGGGGTGGCTGAGTGGGCTAAAGAATGGTGATGGATTAAACCCTGATCAGTTGCCTGGGGGTGAGTGCTTGCAATGTTCAACACTCCGTTCATCATTTCCTTTGGTTTTTGCTTTGTTCGCCATAAGTTGGCAGGGTATGCTCAGACGTGAGTCCCTTGCTCACTTTGCCACTGGATTCAAGCAAGCCTGGCTGAAGACGGCTGAAATGCCAGAAACCGGTCCTAGGAAGCTTGTTTCCGGTCCAGGGAAGACATGGCTTGGCAGTTCGGGCTAGACTGTTCCCATGAGGCACAGGGTCAGACTGATTTGCATATGGCCATGTCTGAACTGGGGTGGCTGAGTGGGCTAAAGAATGGTGATGGATTAAACCCAGATCAGTTGACTGGGGTGAGTGCTTGCAATGTTCAACACTCCGTCCATCATTTCCTTTGGTTTTTGCTTTGTTCGCGATAAGTTGGCAGGGTATGCTCAGACGTGAGTCCCTTGCTCACTTTGCCACTGGATTCAAGCAAGCCTGGCTGAAGACGGCTGAAATGCCAGAAACAGGTCCTAGGAAGCTTGTTTCCGGTCCAGGGAAGACATGGCTTGGCAGTTCGGGCTGGACTGTTCCCATGAGGCACAGGGTCAGACTGATTTGCATATGGCCATGTCTGAACTGGGGTGGCTGAGTGGGCTAAAGTACGGTGATGGATTAAACCCAGATCAGTTGACTGGGGGTGAGTGCTTGCAATGTTCAACATTCCTTCAATCATTTTCTTTGGTTTTTGCTTTGTTCGCCATGAGTTGGCTCGGTATGCTCAGACGTGAGTCCCTTGCTCACTTTGCCACTGGATTCAAGCAAGCCTGGCTGAAGACGGCTGAAATGCCAGAAACCGGTCCTAGGAAGCTTGTTTCCGGTCCAGGAAAGACATGGCTTGGCAGTTCAGGCTGGACTGTTCCCATGAGGCACAGGGTCAGACTGATTTGCATATGGCCATGTCTGAACTGGGGTGGCTGAGTGGGCTAAAGAACGGTGATGGATTAAACCCCGATCAGTTGACTGGGGGTGAGTGCTTGCAATGTTCAACACTCCGTCCATCATTTCCTTTGGTTTTTGCTTTGTTCGCCATAAGTTGGCAGGGTATGCTCAGACGTTAGTCCCTTGCTCACTTTGCCACTGGATTCAAGCAAGCCTGGCTGAAGACGGCTAAAATGCCAGAAACCGGTCCTAGGAAGCTTGTTTCCGGTCCAGGGAAGACATGGCTTGGCAGTTCGGGCTGGACTGGTCCCATGAGGCACAGGGTCAGACTGATTTGCATATGGCCATGTCTGAACTGGGGTGGCTGAGTGGGCTAAAGAACGGTGATGGATTAAACCCAGATCAGTTGACTGGGGGTGAGTGCTTGCAATGTTCAACACTCCGTCCATCATTTCCTTTGGTTGTTGCTTTGTTCGCCATAAGTTGGCAGGGTATGCTCAGACGTGAGTCCCTTGCTCACTTTGCCACTGGATTCAAGCAAGCCTGACTGAAGACGGCTGAAATGCCAGAAACCGGTCCTAGGAAGCTTGTTTCCGGTCCAGGGAAAAAAATGGCTTGGCAGTTCGGGCTGGACTGTTCCCATGAGGCACAGGGTCAGACTGATTTGCATATGGCCATGTCTGAACTGACGTGGCTGAGTGGGCTAAAGAACGGTGATGGGTTAAACCCAGATCAGTTGACTGGGGGTGAGTGCTTGCAATGTTCAACACTCCGTCCATCATTTCCTTTGGTTTTTGCTTTGTTCGCCATAAGTTGGCAGGGTATGCTCAGACGTGAGTCCCTCGCTCACTTTGCCACTGGTTTCAAGCAAGCCTGGCTGAAATGCCAGAAACCGGTCCTAGGAAGCTTGTTTCCGGTCCAGGGAGGACATGGCTTGGCAGTAAGGGCTGGACTCTTCCCATGAGGCACAGGGTCAGACTGATTTGCATATGGCCATGTCTGAACTGGGGTGGCTGAGTGGGCTAAAGAACGGTGATGGATTAAACCCAGATCAGTTGACTGGGGGTCAGTGCTTGCAATGTTCAACACACCGTCCATCATTTCCTTTGGTTGTTGCTTTGTTCGCCATAAGTTGGCAGGGTATGCTCAGACGTGAGTCCCTTGCTCACTTTGCCACTGGATTCAAGCAAGCCTGACTGAAGACGGCTGAAATGCCAGAAACCGGTCCTAGGAAGCTTGTTTCCGGTCCAGGGAAAAAAATGGCTTGGCAGTTCGGGCTGGACTGTTCCCATGAGGCACAGGGTCAGACTGATTTGCATATGGCCATGTCTGAACTGACGTGGCTGAGTGGGCTAAAGAGCGGTGATGGGTTAAACCCAGATCAGTTGACTGGGGGTGAGTGCTTGCAATGTTCAACACTCCGTCCATCATTTCCTTTGGTTTTTGCTTTGTTCGCCATAAGTTGGCAGGGTATGCCCAGACGTGAGTCCCTTGCTCACTTTGCCACTGGATTCAAGCAAGCCTGGCTGAAGACGGCTGAAATGCCAGAAACCGGTCCTAGGAAGCTTGTTTCCGGTCCAGGGAAGACATGGCTTGGCAGTTCGGGCTGGACTGTTCCCATGAGGCACAGGGTCAGACTGATTTGCATATGGCCATGTCTGAACTGAGGTGGCTGAGTGGGCTAAAGAATGGAGATGGATTAAACCCAGATCAGTTGACTGGGGGTGAGCGCTTGCAATGTTCAACACTCCGTCCATCATTTCCTTTGGTTTTTGCTTTGTTCGCCATAAGTTGGCAGGGTATGCTCAGACGTTAGTCCCTTGCTCACTTTGCCACTGGATTCAAGCAAGCCTGGCTGAAGACGGCTAAAATGCCAGAAACCGGTCCTAGGAAGCTTGTTTCCGGTCCAGGGAAGACATGGCTTGGCAGTTCGGGCTGGACTGGTCCCATGAGGCACAGGGTCAGACTGATTTGCATATGGCCATGTCTGAACTGGGGTGGCTGAGTGGGCTAAAGAACGGTGATGGATTAAACCCAGATCAGTTGACTGGGGGTGAGTGCTTGCAATGTTCAACAGTCCGTCCATCATTTCCTTTGGTTGTTGCTTTGTTCGCCATAAGTTGGCAGGGTATGCTCAGACGTGAGTCCCTTGCTCACTTTGCCACTGGATTCAAGCAAGCCTGACTGAAGACGGCTGAAATGCCAGAAACCGGTCCTAGGAAGCTTGTTTCCGGTCCAGGGAAAAAAATGGCTTGGCAGTTCGGGCTGGACTGTTCCCATGAGGCACAGGGTCAGACTGATTTGCATATGGCCATGTCTGAACTGACGTGGCTGAGTGGGCTAAAGAACGGTGATGGGTTAAACCCAGATCAGTTGACTGGGGGTGAGTGCTTGCAATGTTCAACACTCCGTCCATCATTTCCTTTGGTTTTTGCTTTGTTCGCCATAAGTTGGCAGGGTATGCTCAGACGTGAGTCCCTCGCTCACTTTGCGACTGGTTTCAAGCAAGCCTGGCTGAAATGCCAGAAACCGGTCCTAGGAAGCTTGTTTCCGGTCCAGGGAGGACATGGCTTGGCAGTAAGGGCTGGACTCTTCCCATGAGGCACAGGGTCAGACTGATTTGCATATGGCCATGTCTGAACTGGGGTGGCTGAGTGGGCTAAAGAACGGTGATGGATTAAACCCAGATCAGTTGACTGGGGGTCAGTGCTTGCAATGTTCAACACTCCGTCCATCATTTCCTTTGGTTGTTGCTTTGTTCGCCATAAGTTGGCAGGGTATGCTCAGACGTGAGTCCCTTGCTCACTTTGCCACTGGATTCAAGCAAGCCTGACTGAAGACGGCTGAAATGCCAGAAACCAGTCCTAGGAAGCTTGTTTCCGGTCCAGGGAAAAAAATGGCTTGGCAGTTCGGGCTGGACTGTTCCCATGAGGCACAGGGTCAGACTGATTTGCATATGGCCATGTCTGAACTGACGTGGCTGAGTGGGCTAAAGAACGGTGATGGGTTAAACCCAGATCAGTTGACTGGGGGTGAGTGCTTGCAATGTTCAACACTCCGTCCATCATTTCCTTTGGTTTTTGCTTTGTTCGCCATAAGTTGGCAGGGTATGCTCAGACGTGAGTCCCTTGCTCACTTTGCCACTGGATTCAAGCAAGCCTGGCTGAAGACGGCTGAAATGCCAGAAACCGGTCCTAGGAAGCTTGTTTCCGGTCCAGGGAAGACATGGCTTGGCAGTTCGGGCTGGACTGTTCCCATGAGGCACAGGGTCAGACTGATTTGCATATGGCCATGTCTGAACTGAGGTGGCTGAGTGGGCTAAAGAACGGAGATGGATTAAACCCAGATCAGTTGACTGGGGGTGAGCGCTTGCAATGTTCAACACTCCGTCCATCATTTCCTTTGGTTTTTGCTTTGTTCGCCATAAGTTGGCAGGGTATGCTCAGACATGAGTCACTTGCACTCTTTGCCACTGGATTCAAGCAAGCCTGGTTGAAGAGGGCTGAAATGCCAGAAACAGGTCCTAGGAAGCTTGTTTCCGGTCCAGGGAAGACATGGCTTGGCAATTCGGGCTGGACTGTTCCCATGAGGCACACGGTCAGACTGATTTGCATATGGCCATGTCTGAACTGGGGTGGCTGAGTGGGCTAAAGAACGGTGATGGATTAAACCCAGATCAGTTGACTGGGGGTGAGTGCTTGCAATGTTCAACACTCCTTCCATCATTTTCTTTGGTTTTTGCTTTGTTCGCCATGAGTTGGCAGGGTATGCTCAGACGTGAGTCCCTTGCTCACTTTGCCACTGGATTCAAGCAAGCCTGGCTGAAGACGGCTGAAATGCCAGAAACCGGTCCTAGGAAGCTTGTTTCCGGTCCAGGAAAGACATGGCTTGGCAGTTCAGGCTGGACTGTTCCCATGAGGCACAGGGTCAGACTGATTTGCATATGGCCATGTCTGAACTGGGGTGGCTGAGTGGGCTAAAGAACGGTGATGGATTAAACCCCGATCAGTTGACTGGGGGTGAGTGCTTGCAATGTTCAACACTCCGTCCATCATTTCCTTTGGTTTTTGCTTTGTTCGCCATAAGTTGGCAGGGTATGCTCAGACGTGAGTCCCTTGCTCACTTTGCCACTGGATTCAAGCAAGCCTGGCTGAAGACGGCTGAAATGCCAGAAACCGGTCCTAGGAAGCTTGTTTCCGGTCCAGGAAAGACATGGCTTGGCAGTTCAGGCTGGACTGTTCCCATGAGGCACAGGGTCAGACTGATTTGCATATGGCCATGTCTGAACTGGGGTGGCTGAGTGGGCTAAAGAACGGTGATGGATTAAACCCCGATCAGTTGACTGGGGGTGAGTGCTTGCAATGTTCAACACTCCGTCCATCATTTCCTTTGGTTTTTGCTTTGTTCGCCATAAGTTGGCAGGGTATGCTCAGACGTGAGTCCCTTGCTCACTTTGCCACTGGATTCAAGCAAGCCTGGCTGAAGACGGCTGAAATGATAGAAACCGGTCCTAGGAAGCTTGTTTCCGGTCCAGGGAAGACATGGCTTGGCTGTTCGGGCTGGACTGTTCTCATGAGGCACAGGGTCAGACAGATTTGCATATGGCCATGTCTGAACTGGGGTGGCTGAGTGGGCTAAAGAACGGTGATGGATTAAACCCAGATCAGTTGACTGGGGGTGAGCGCTTGCAATGTTCAACACTCCGTCCATCATTTCCTTTGGTTTTTGCTTTGTTCGCCATAAGTTGGCAGGGTATGCTCAGACGTGAGTCCCTCGCTCACTTTGCCACTGGTTTCAAGCAAGCCTGGCTGAAATGCCAGAAACCGGTCCTAGGAAGCTTGTTTCCGGTCCAGGGAAGACATGGCTTGGCAGTAAGGGCTGGACTCTTCCCATGAGGCACAGGGTCAGACTGATTTGCATATGGCCATGTCTGAACTTGGGTGGCCGAGTGGGCTAAAGAACGGTGATGGATTAAACCCAGATCAGTTGACTGGGGGTCAGTGCTTGCAATGTTCAACACTCCGTCCATCATTTCCTTTGGTTTTTGCTTTGTTCGCCATAAGTTGGCAGGGTATGCTCAGACGTGAGTCCCTTGCTCAGTTTGCCACTGGATTCAAGCAAGCCTGGCTGAAGACGGCTGAAATGCCAGAAACCGGTCCTAGGAAGCTTGTTTCCGGTCCAGGGAAGACATGGCTTGGCAGTTCGGGCTGGACTGTTCCCATGAGATACAGGGTCAGACTGATTTGCATATGGCCATGTCTGAACTGGGGTGGCTGAGTGGGCTAAAGAACGGTGATGGATTAAACCCAGATCAGTTGACTGGGGTGAGTGCTTGCATTGTTCAACACTCCGTCCATCATTTCCTTTGGTTTTTGCTTTGTTCGCCATAAGTTGGCAGGGTATGCTCAGACGTGAGTCCCTTGCTCACTTTGCCACTGGATTCGAGCAAGCCTGGCTGAAGACGGCTGAAATGCCAGAAACCGGTCCTAGGAAGCTTGTTTCCGGTCCAGGGAAGACATGGCTTGGCAGTTCGGGCTGGACTGTTCCCATGAGGCACAGGGTCAGACTGATTTGCATATGGCCATGTCTGAACTGGAGTGGCTGAGTGGGCTAAAGAACGGTGATGGATTAAACCCAGATTAATTGACTGGGGGTGAGTGCGTGCAATGTTCAACACTCCGTCCATCATTTCCTTTGGTTTTTGCTTTGTTCGCCATAAGTTGGCAGGGTATGCTCAGACGTGAGTCCCTTGCTCACTTTGCCACTGGATTCAAGCAAGCCTGGCTGAAGACGGCTGAAATGCCAGAAACCGGTCCTAGGAAGCTTGTTTCCGGTCCAGGGAAGAAATGGCTTGGCAGTTCGGGCTGGACTGTTCCCATGAGGCACAGGGTCAGACTGATTTGCATATGGCCATGTCTGAACTGGGGTGGCTGAGTGGGCTAAAGAACGGTGATGGATTAAACCCAGATCAGAGTTGACTGGGGGTGAGTGCTTGAAATGTTCAACACTCCGTCCATAATTTCCTTTGGTTTTTGCTTTGTTCGCCATAGGTTGGCAGGGTATGCTCAGACGTGAGTCCCTTGCTCAATTTGCCACTGGATTCAAGCAAGCCTGGCTGAAGATGGCTGAAATGCCAGAAATCGGTCCTAGGAAGCTTGTTTCCGGTCCAGTGAAGACATGGCTTGGCTGTTCGGGCTGGACTGTTCCCATGAGGCACAGGGTCAAACAGATTTGCATATGGCCATGTCTGAACTGGGGTGGCTGAGTGGGCTAAAAAACGGTGATGGATTAAACCCAGATCAGTTGACTGGGGGTGAGTGCTTGCAATGTTCAACACTCCGTCCATCATTTCCTTTGGTTTTTGCTTTGTTCGCCATGAGTTGGCAGGGTATGCTCAGACGTGAGTCCCTTGCTCACTTTGCCACTGGATTCAAGCAAGCCTGGCTGAAGACTGCTGAAATGCCAGAAACCGGTCCTAGGAAGCTTGTTTCCGGTCCAGGCAAGACATGGCTTGGCAGTTCGGGCTGGACTGTTCCCATGAGGCACAGTGTCAGACTGATTTGCATATGGCCATGTGTGAACTGGGGTGGCTGAGTGGGCTAAAGAACAGTGATGGATTAAACCCAGATCAGTTGACTGGGGGTGAGTGCTTGCAATGTTCAATACTCCGTCCATCATTTCCTTTGGTTTTGCTTTGTTCGCCATAAGTTGGCAGGGTATGCTCAGACGTGAGTCCCTTGCTCACTTTGCCACTGGATTCAAGCAAGCCTGGCTGAAGACGGCTGAAATGCCAGAAACCGGTCCTAGGAAGCTTGTTTCCGGTCCAGGGAAGACATGGCTTGGCAGTTCGGGCTGGACTGTTCCCATGAGGCACAGGGTCAGACTGATTTGCATATGGCCATGTCTGAACTGGGGTGGCTGAGTGGGCTAAAGAACGGTGATGGATTAAACCCAGATCAGTTGACTGGGGGTGAGTGCTTGCAATGTTCAACACTCCGTCCATCATTTCCTTTGGTTTTTGCTTTGTTCGCCATAAGTTGGCAGGGTATGCTCAGACGTGAGTCCCTTGCTCACTTTGCCACTGGATTCAAGCAAGCCTGGCTGAAGACGGCTGAAATGCCAGAAACCGGTCCTAGGAAGCTTGTTTCCGGTCCAGGGAAGACATGGCTTGGCAGTTCAGGCTGGACTATTCCCATGAGGCACAGGGTCAGACTGATTTGCATATAGCCATGTCTGAACTGGGGTGGCTGTGTTGGCTAAAGAACGGTGATGGATTAAACCCAGATCAGTTGACTGGGGGTGAGTGCTTGCAATGTTCAACACTCCGTCCATCATTTCCTTTGGTTTTTGCTTTGTTCGCCATAAGTTGGCAGGGTATGCTCAGACGTGAGTCCCTTGCTCAGTTTGCCACTGGATTCAAGCAAGCCTGGCTGAAGACGGCTGAAATGCCAGAAACCGGTCCTAGGAAGCTTGTTTCCGGTCCAGGGAAGACATGGTTTGGCAGTTCGGGCTGGACTGTTCCCATGAGACACAGGGTCAGACTGATTTGCATATGGCCATGTCTGAACTGGGGTGGCTGAGTGGGCTAAAGAACGGTGATGGATTAAACCCAGATCAGTTGACTGGGGTGAGTGCTTGCATTGTTCAACACTCCGTCCATCATTTCCTTTGGTTTTTGCTTTGTTCGCCATAAGTTGGCAGGGTATGCTCAGACGTGAGTCCCTTGCTCACTTTGCCACTGGATTCGAGCAAGCCTGGCTGGAGACGGCTGAAATGCCAGAAACCGGTCCTAGGAAGCTTGTTTCCGGTCCAGGGAAGACATGGCTTGGCAGTTCGGGCTGGACTGTTCCCATGAGGCACAGGGTCAGACTGATTTGCATATGGCCATGTCTGAACTGGAGTGGCTGAGTGGGCTAAAGAACGGTGATGGATTAAACCCAGATTAATTGACTGGGGGTGAGTGCGTGCAATGTTCAACACTCCGTCCATCATTTCCTTTGGTTGTTGCTTTGTTCGCCATAAGTTGGCAGGGTATGCTTAGACGTGAGTCCCTTGCTCACTTTGCCACTGGATTCAAGCAAGCCTGACTGAAGACGGCTGAAATGCCAGAAACCGGTCCCAGGAAGCTTGTTTCCGGTCCAGGGAAGAAATGGCTTGGCAGTTCAGGCTGGGCTGTTCCCATGAGGCACAGGGTCAGACTGATTTGCATATGGCCATGTCTGAACTGGGGTGGCTGAGTGGGCTAAAGAACGGTGATGGATTAAACCCAGATCAGTTGACTGGGGGTGAGTGCTTGCAATGTTCAACACTCCGTCCATCATTTCCTTTGGTTTTTGCTTTGTTCGCCATAAGTTGGCAGGGTATGCTCAGACGTGAGTCCCTTGCTCACTTTGCCACTGGATTCAAGCAAGCCTGGCTGAAGACGGCTGAAATGCCAGAAACCGGTACTAGGAAGCTTGTTTCCGGTCCAGGGAAGACATGGCTTGGCAGTTCGGGCTGGACTGTTCCCATGAGGCACAGGGTCAGACAGATTTGCATATGGCCATGTCTGAACTGAGGTGGCTGAGTGGGCTAAAGAACGGTGATGGATTAAACCCAGATCAGTTGACTGGGGGTGAGCGCTTGCAATGTTCAACACTCCGTCCATCATTTCCTTTGGTTTTTGCTTTGTTCGCCATAAGTTGGCAGGGTATGCTCAGACATGAGTCACTTGCTCTCTTTGCCACTGGGTTCAAGCAAGCCTGGTTGAAGACGGCTGAAATGCCAGAAACAGGTCTTAGGAAGCTTGTTTCCGGTCCAGGGAAGACATGGCTTGGCAATTCGGGCTGGACTGTTCCCATGAGGCACAGGGTCAGACTGATTTGCATATGGCCATGTCTGAACTGGGGTGGCTGAGTGGGCTAAAGAACGGTGATGGATTAAACCCAGATCAGTTGACTGGGGGTGAGTGCTTGCAATGTTCAACACTCCGTCCATCATTTCCTTTGGTTTTTGCTTTGTTCGCCATAAGCTGGCAGGGTATGCTCTGACGTGAGTCTTTTGCTCACTTTGCCACTGGATTCAAGCAAGCCTGGCTGAAGACGGCTGAAATGCCAGAAACCGGTCCTAGGAAGCTTGTTTCCGGTCCAGGGAAGACATGGCTTGGCAGTTCGGGCTGGACTGTTCCCATGAGGCAGAGGGTCAGACTGATTTGCATATGGCCATGTCTGAACTGGGGTGGCTGAGTGTGCTAAAGAACGGTGATGGATTAAACCCAGATCAATTGACTGGGGGTGAGTGCGTGCAATGTTCAACACTCCGTCCATCATTTCCTTTGGTTTTTGCTTTGTTCGCCATAAGTTGGCAGGGTATGCTCAGACGTGAGTCCCTTGCTCACTTTGCCACTGGATTCAAGCAAGCCTGGCTGAAGACGGCTGAAATGCCAGAAACCGGTCCTAGGAAGCTTGTTTCCGGTCCAGGGAAGACATGGCTTGGCAGTTCAGGCTGGACTGTTCCCATGAGGCACAGGGTCAGACTGATTTGCATATGGCCATGTCTGAACTGGGGTGGCTGAGTGGGCTAAAGAATGGTGATGGATTAAACCCAGATCAGTTGCCTGGGGGTGAGTGCTTGCAATGTTCAACACTCCGTTCATCATTTCCTTTGGTTTTTGCTTTGTTCGCCATAAGTTGGCAGGGTATGCTCAGACGTGAGTCCCTTGCTCACTTTGCCACTGGATTCAAGCAAGCCTGGCTGAAGACGGCTGAAATGCCAGAAACCGGTACTAGGAAGCTTGTTTCCGGTCCAGGGAAGACATGGCTTGGCAGTTCGGGCTGGACTGTTCCCATGAGGCACAGGGTCAGACTGATTTTCATATGGCCATGTCTGAACTGGGGTGGCTGAGTGGGCTAAAGAATGGTGATGGATTAAACCCTGATCAGTTGCCTGGGGGTGAGTACTTGCAATGTTCAACACTCCGTTCATCATTTCCTTTGGTTTTTGCTTTGTTCGCCATAAGTTGGCAGGGTATGCTCAGACGTGAGTCCCTTGCTCACTTTGCCACTGGATTCAAGCAAGCCTGGCTGAAGACGGCTGAAATGCCAGAAACAGGTCCTAGGAAGCTTGTTTCCGGTCCAGGGAAGACATGGCTTGGCAGTTCGGGCTGGACTGTTCCCATGAGGCACAGGGTCAGACTGATTTGCATATGGCCATGTCTGAACTGGGGTGGCTGAGTGGGCTAAAGTACGGTGATGGATTAAACCCAGATCAGTTGACTGGGGGTGAGTGCTTGCAATGTTCAACACTCCGTCCATCATTTCCTTTGGTTTTTGCTTTGTTCGCCATAAGTTGGCAGGGTATGCTCAGACGTGAGTCCCTTGCTCACTTTGCCACTGGATTCAAGCAAGCCTGGCTGAAGATGGCGGAAATGCCAGAAACCGGTCCTAGGAAGCTTGTTTCCGGTCCAGTGAAGACATGGCTTGGCTGTTCGGGCTGGACTGTTCCCATGAGGCACAGGGTCAGACAGATTTGCATATGGCCATGTCTGAACTGGGGTGGCTGAGTGGGCTAAAAAACGGTGATGGATTAAACCCAGATCAGTTGACTGGGGGTGAGTGCTTGCAATGTTCAACACTCCGTCCATCATTTCCTTTGGTTTTTGCTTTGTTCGCCATGAGTTGGCAGGGTATGCTCAGACGTGAGTCCCTTGCTCACTTTGCCACTGGATTCAAGCAAGCCTGGCTGAAGACTGCTGAAATGCCAGAAACCGGTCCTAGGAAGCTTGTTTCCGGTCCAGGCAAGACATGGCTTGGCAGTTCGGGCTGGACTGTTCCCATGAGGCACAGTATCAGACTGATTTGCATATGGCCATGTGTGAACTGGGGTGGCTGAGTGGGCTAAAGAACAGTGATGGATTAAACCCAGATCAGTTGACTGGGGGTGAGTGCTTGCAATGTTCAATACTCCGTCCATCATTTCCTTTGGTTTTGCTTTGTTCGCCATAAGTTGGCAGGGTATGCTCAGACGTGAGTCCCTTGCTCACTTTGCCACTGGATTCAAGCAAGCCTGGCTGAAGACGGCTGAAATGCCAGAAACCGGTCCTAGGAAGCTTGTTTCCGGTCCAGGGAAGACATGGCTTGGCAGTTCGGGCTGGACTGTTCCCATGAGGCACAGGGTCAGACTGATTTGCATATGGCCATGTCTGAACTGGGGTGGCTGAGTGGGCTAAAGAACGGTGATGGATTAAACCCAGATCAGTTGACTGGGGGTGAGCGCTTGCAATGTTCAACACTCCGTCCATCATTTCCTTTGGTTTTTGCTTTGTTCGCCATAAGTTGGCAGGGTATGCTCAGACGTGAGTCCCTCGCTCACTTTGCCACTGGTTTCAAGCAAGCCTGGTTGAAATGCCAGAAACCGGTCCTAGGAAGCTTATTTCCGGTCCAGGGAAGACATGGCTTGGCAGTTTGGGCTGGACCCATGAGGCACAGGGTCAGACTGATTTGCATATGGCCATGTCTGAACTGGGGTGGCTGAGTGGGCTAATGAACGGTGATGGATTAAACCCAGATCAGTTGACTGGGGTTGAGATCTTGCAATGTTCAACACTCCGTCCATCATTTCCTTTGGTTTTTGCTTTGTTCGCCATAAGTTGGCAGGGTATGCTCAGACGTGAGTCCCCCTCACTTTGCCACTGGATTCAAGCAAGCCTGGCTAAAGACGGCTGAAATGCCAGAAACCGGTCCTAGGAACCTTGTTTCCGGTCCAGGGAAGACATGGCTTGGCAGTAAGGGCTGGACTCTTCCCATGAGGCACAGGGTCAGACTGATTTGCATATGGCCATGTCTGAACTGGGGTGGCTGAGTGGGCTAAAGAACGGTGATGGATTAAACCCAGATCAGTTGACTGGGGGTCAGTGCTTGCAATGTTCAACACTCCGTCCATCATTTCCTTTGGTTGTTGCTTTGTTCGCCATAAGTTGGCAGGGTATGCTTAGACGTGAGTCCCTTGCTCACTTTGCCACTGGATTCAAGCAAGCCTGACTGAAGACGGCTGAAATGCCAGAAACTGGTCCTAGGAAGCTTGTTTCCGGTCCAGGGAAGAAATGGCTTGGCAGTTCAGGCTGGACTGTTCCCATGAGGCACAGGGTCAGACTGATTTGCATATGGCCATGTCTGAACTGGGGTGGCTGAGTGGGCTAAAGAACGGTGATGGATTAAACCCAGATCAGTTGACTGGGGGTGAGTGCTTGCAATGTTCAACACTCCGTCCATCATTTCCTTTGGTTTTTGCTTTGTTCGCCATAAGTTGGCAGGGTATGCTCAGACGTGAGTCCCTTGCTCACTTTGCCACTGGATTCAAGCAAGCCTGGCTGAAGACGGCTGAAATGCCAGAAACCGGTACTAGGAAGCTTGTTTCCGGTCCAGGGAAGACATGGCTTGGCAGTTCGGGCTGGACTGTTCCCATGAGGCACAGGGTCAGACAGATTTGCATATGGCCATGTCTGAACTGAGGTGGCTGAGTGGGCTAAAGAACGGTGATGGATTAAACCCAGATCAGTTGACTGGGGGTGAGCGCTTGCAATGTTCAACACTCCGTCTATCATTTCCTTTGGTTTTTGCTTTGTTCGCCATAAGTTGGCAGGGTATGCTCAGACATGAGTCACTTGCTCTCTTTGCCACTGGATTCAAGCAAGCCTGGTTGAAGACGGCTGAAATGCCAGAAACCGGTCCTAGGAAGCTTGTTTCCGGTCCAGGGAAGACATGGCTTGGCAGTTCAGGCTGGACTGTTCCCATGAGGCACAGGGTCAGACTGATTTGCATATGGCAATGTCTGAACTGGGGTGGCTGAGTGGGCTAAAGAATGGTGATGGATTAAACCCAGATCAGTTGCCTGGGGGTGAGTGCTTGCAATGTTCAACACTCCGTTCATCATTTCCTTTGGTTTTTGCTTTGTTCGCCATAAGTTGGCAGGGTATGCTCAGACGTGAATCCCTTGCTCACTTTGCCACTGGATTCAAGCAAGCCTGGCTGAAGACGGCTGAAATGCCAGAAACCGGTACTAGGAAGCTTGTTTCCGGTCCAGGGAAGACATGGCTTGGCAGTTCGGGCTGGACTGTTCCCATGAGGCACAGGGTCAGACTGATTTGCATATGGCCATGTCTGAACTGGGGTGGCTGAGTGGGCTAAAGAATGGTGATGGATTAAACCCTGATCAGTTGCCTGGGGGTGAGTGCTTGCAATGTTCAACACTCCGTTCATCATTTCCTTTGGTTTTTGCTTTGTTCGCCATAAGTTGGCAGGGTATGCTCAGACGTGAGTCCCTTGCTCACTTTGCCACTGGATTCAAGCAAGCCTGGCTGAAGACGGCTGAAATGCCAGAAACCGGTCCTAGGAAGCTTGTTTCCGGTCCAGGGAAGACATGGCTTGGCAGTTCGGGCTAGACTGTTCCCATGAGGCACAGGGTCAGACTGATTTGCATATGGCCATGTCTGAACTGGGGTGGCTGAGTGGGCTAAAGAATGGTGATGGATTAAACCCAGATCAGTTGACTGGGGTGAGTGCTTGCAATGTTCAACACTCCGTCCATCATTTCCTTTGGTTTTTGCTTTGTTCGCGATAAGTTGGCAGGGTATGCTCAGACGTGAGTCCCTTGCTCACTTTGCCACTGGATTCAAGCAAGCCTGGCTGAAGACGGCTGAAATGCCAGAAACAGGTCCTAGGAAGCTTGTTTCCGGTCCAGGGAAGACATGGCTTGGCAGTTCGGGCTGGACTGTTCCCATGAGGCACAGGGTCAGACTGATTTGCATATGGCCATGTCTGAACTGGGGTGGCTGAGTGGGCTAAAGTACGGTGATGGATTAAACCCAGATCAGTTGACTGGGGGTGAGTGCTTGCAATGTTCAACATTCCTTCAATCATTTTCTTTGGTTTTTGCTTTGTTCGCCATGAGTTGGCAGGGTATGCTCAGACGTGAGTCCCTTGCTCACTTTGCCACTGGATTCAAGCAAGCCTGGCTGAAGACGGCTGAAATGCCAGAAACCGGTCCTAGGAAGCTTGTTTCCGGTCCAGGGAAGACATGGCTTGGCAGTTCGGGCTGGACTGGTCCCATGAGGCACAGGGTCAGACTGATTTGCATATGGCCATGTCTGAACTGGGGTGGCTGAGTGGGCTAAAGAACGGTGATGGATTAAACCCAGATCAGTTGACTGGGGGTGAGTGCTTGCAATGTTCAACACTCCGTCCATCATTTCCTTTGGTTGTTGCTTTGTTCGCCATAAGTTGGCAGGGTATGCTCAGACGTGAGTCCCTTGCTCACTTTGCCACTGGATTCAAGCAAGCCTGACTGAAGACGGCTGAAATGCCAGAAACCGGTCCTAGGAAGCTTGTTTCCGGTCCAGGGAAAAAAATGGCTTGGCAGTTCGGGCTGGACTGTTCCCATGAGGCACAGGGTCAGACTGATTTGCATATGGCCATGTCTGAACTGACGTGGCTGAGTGGGCTAAAGAACGGTGATGGGTTAAACCCAGATCAGTTGACTGGGGGTGAGTGCTTGCAATGTTCAACACTCCGTCCATCATTTCCTTTGGTTTTTGCTTTGTTCGCCATAAGTTGGCAGGGTATGCTCAGACGTGAGTCCCTCGCTCACTTTGCCACTGGTTTCAAGCAAGCCTGGCTGAAATGCCAGAAACCGGTCCTAGGAAGCTTGTTTCCGGTCCAGGGAGGACATGGCTTGGCAGTAAGGGCTGGACTCTTCCCATGAGGCACAGGGTCAGACTGATTTGCATATGGCCATGTCTGAACTGGGGTGGCTGAGTGGGCTAAAGAACGGTGATGGATTAAACCCAGATCAGTTGACTGGGGGTCAGTGCTTGCAATGTTCAACACACCGTCCATCATTTCCTTTGGTTGTTGCTTTGTTCGCCATAAGTTGGCAGGGTATGCTCAGACGTGAGTCCCTTGCTCACTTTGCCACTGGATTCAAGCAAGCCTGACTGAAGACGGCTGAAATGCCAGAAACCGGTCCTAGGAAGCTTGTTTCCGGTCCAGGGAAAAAAATGGCTTGGCAGTTCGGGCTGGACTGTTCCCATGAGGCACAGGGTCAGACTGATTTGCATATGGCCATGTCTGAACTGACGTGGCTGAGTGGGCTAAAGAACGGTGATGGGTTAAACCCAGATCAGTTGACTGGGGGTGAGTGCTTGCAATGTTCAACACTCCGTCCATCATTTCCTTTGGTTTTTGCTTTGTTCGCCATAAGTTGGCAGGGTATGCCCAGACGTGAGTCCCTTGCTCACTTTGCCACTGGATTCAAGCAAGCCTGGCTGAAGACGGCTGAAATGCCAGAAACCGGTCCTAGGAAGCTTGTTTCCGGTCCAGGGAAGACATGGCTTGGCAGTTCGGGCTGGACTGTTCCCATGAGGCACAGGGTCAGACTGATTTGCATATGGCCATGTCTGAACTGAGGTGGCTGAGTGGGCTAAAGAATGGAGATGGATTAAACCCAGATCAGTTGACTGGGGGTGAGCGCTTGCAATGTTCAACACTCCGTCCATCATTTCCTTTGGTTTTTGCTTTGTTCGCCATAAGTTGGCAGGGTATGCTCAGACGTTAGTCCCTTGCTCACTTTGCCACTGGATTCAAGCAAGCCTGGCTGAAGACGGCTAAAATGCCAGAAACCGGTCCTAGGAAGCTTGTTTCCGGTCCAGGGAAGACATGGCTTGGCAGTTCGGGCTGGACTGGTCCCATGAGGCACAGGGTCAGACTGATTTGCATATGGCCATGTCTGAACTGGGGTGGCTGAGTGGGCTAAAGAACGGTGATGGATTAAACCCAGATCAGTTGACTGGGGGTGAGTGCTTGCAATGTTCAACAGTCCGTCCATCATTTCCTTTGGTTGTTGCTTTGTTCGCCATAAGTTGGCAGGGTATGCTCAGACGTGAGTCCCTTGCTCACTTTGCCACTGGATTCAAGCAAGCCTGACTGAAGACGGCTGAAATGCCAGAAACCGGTCCTAGGAAGCTTGTTTCCGGTCCAGGGAAAAAAATGGCTTGGCAGTTCGGGCTGGACTGTTCCCATGAGGCACAGGGTCAGACTGATTTGCATATGGCCATGTCTGAACTGACGTGGCTGAGTGGGCTAAAGAACGGTGATGGGTTAAACCCAGATCAGTTGACTGGGGGTGAGTGCTTGCAATGTTCAACACTCCGTCCATCATTTCCTTTGGTTTTTGCTTTGTTCGCCATAAGTTGGCAGGGTATGCTCAGACGTGAGTCCCTCGCTCACTTTGCGACTGGTTTCAAGCAAGCCTGGCTGAAATGCCAGAAACCGGTCCTAGGAAGCTTGTTTCCGGTCCAGGGAGGACATGGCTTGGCAGTAAGGGCTGGACTCTTCCCATGAGGCACAGGGTCAGACTGATTTGCATATGGCCATGTCTGAACTGGGGTGGCTGAGTGGGCTAAAGAACGGTGATGGATTAAACCCAGATCAGTTGACTGGGGGTCAGTGCTTGCAATGTTCAACACTCCGTCCATCATTTCCTTTGGTTGTTGCTTTGTTCGCCATAAGTTGGCAGGGTATGCTCAGACGTGAGTCCCTTGCTCACTTTGCCACTGGATTCAAGCAAGCCTGACTGAAGACGGCTGAAATGCCAGAAACCAGTCCTAGGAAGCTTGTTTCCGGTCCAGGGAAAAAAATGGCTTGGCAGTTCGGGCTGGACTGTTCCCATGAGGCACAGGGTCAGACTGATTTGCATATGGCCATGTCTGAACTGACGTGGCTGAGTGGGCTAAAGAACGGTGATGGGTTAAACCCAGATCAGTTGACTGGGGGTGAGTGCTTGCAATGTTCAACACTCCGTCCATCATTTCCTTTGGTTTTTGCTTTGTTCGCCATAAGTTGGCAGGGTATGCTCAGACGTGAGTCCCTTGCTCACTTTGCCACTGGATTCAAGCAAGCCTGGCTGAAGACGGCTGAAATGCCAGAAACCGGTCCTAGGAAGCTTGTTTCCGGTCCAGGGAAGACATGGCTTGGCAGTTCGGGCTGGACTGTTCCCATGAGGCACAGGGTCAGACTGATTTGCATATGGCCATGTCTGAACTGAGGTGGCTGAGTGGGCTAAAGAACGGAGATGGATTAAACCCAGATCAGTTGACTGGGGGTGAGCGCTTGCAATGTTCAACACTCCGTCCATCATTTCCTTTGGTTTTTGCTTTGTTCGCCATAAGTTGGCAGGGTATGCTCAGACATGAGTCACTTGCACTCTTTGCCACTGGATTCAAGCAAGCCTGGTTGAAGAGGGCTGAAATGCCAGAAACAGGTCCTAGGAAGCTTGTTTCCGGTCCAGGGAAGACATGGCTTGGCAATTCGGGCTGGACTGTTCCCATGAGGCACACGGTCAGACTGATTTGCATATGGCCATGTCTGAACTGGGGTGGCTGAGTGGGCTAAAGAACGGTGATGGATTAAACCCAGATCAGTTGACTGGGGGTGAGTGCTTGCAATGTTCAACACTCCTTCCATCATTTTCTTTGGTTTTTGCTTTGTTCGCCATGAGTTGGCAGGGTATGCTCAGACGTGAGTCCCTTGCTCACTTTGCCACTGGATTCAAGCAAGCCTGGCTGAAGACGGCTGAAATGCCAGAAACCGGTCCTAGGAAGCTTGTTTCCGGTCCAGGAAAGACATGGCTTGGCAGTTCAGGCTGGACTGTTCCCATGAGGCACAGGGTCAGACTGATTTGCATATGGCCATGTCTGAACTGGGGTGGCTGAGTGGGCTAAAGAACGGTGATGGATTAAACCCCGATCAGTTGACTGGGGGTGAGTGCTTGCAATGTTCAACACTCCGTCCATCATTTCCTTTGGTTTTTGCTTTGTTCGCCATAAGTTGGCAGGGTATGCTCAGACGTGAGTCCCTTGCTCACTTTGCCACTGGATTCAAGCAAGCCTGGCTGAAGACGGCTGAAATGCCAGAAACCGGTCCTAGGAAGCTTGTTTCCGGTCCAGGAAAGACATGGCTTGGCAGTTCAGGCTGGACTGTTCCCATGAGGCACAGGGTCAGACTGATTTGCATATGGCCATGTCTGAACTGGGGTGGCTGAGTGGGCTAAAGAACGGTGATGGATTAAACCCCGATCAGTTGACTGGGGGTGAGTGCTTGCAATGTTCAACACTCCGTCCATCATTTCCTTTGGTTTTTGCTTTGTTCGCCATAAGTTGGCAGGGTATGCTCAGACGTGAGTCCCTTGCTCACTTTGCCACTGGATTCAAGCAAGCCTGGCTGAAGACGGCTGAAATGATAGAAACCGGTCCTAGGAAGCTTGTTTCCGGTCCAGGGAAGACATGGCTTGGCTGTTCGGGCTGGACTGTTCTCATGAGGCACAGGGTCAGACAGATTTGCATATGGCCATGTCTGAACTGGGGTGGCTGAGTGGGCTAAAGAACGGTGATGGATTAAACCCAGATCAGTTGACTGGGGGTGAGCGCTTGCAATGTTCAACACTCCGTCCATCATTTCCTTTGGTTTTTGCTTTGTTCGCCATAAGTTGGCAGGGTATGCTCAGACGTGAGTCCCTCGCTCACTTTGCCACTGGTTTCAAGCAAGCCTGGCTGAAATGCCAGAAACCGGTCCTAGGAAGCTTGTTTCCGGTCCAGGGAAGACATGGCTTGGCAGTAAGGGCTGGACTCTTCCCATGAGGCACAGGGTCAGACTGATTTGCATATGGCCATGTCTGAACTTGGGTGGCCGAGTGGGCTAAAGAACGGTGATGGATTAAACCCAGATTAGTTGACTGGGGGTCAGTGCTTGCAATGTTCAACACTCCGTCCATCATTTCCTTTGGTTTTTGCTTTGTTCGCCATAAGTTGGCAGGGTATGCTCAGACGTGAGTCCCTTGCTCACTTTGCCACTGGATTCAAGCAAGCCTGGCTGAAGACGGCTGAAATGCCAGAAACCGGTCCTAGGAAGCTTGTTTCCGGTCCAGGGAAGACATGGCTTGGCAATTCGGGCTGGACTGTTCCCATGAGGCACACGGTCAGACTGATTTGCATATGGCCATGTCTGAACTGGGGTGGCTGAGTGGGCTAAAGAACGGTGATGGATTAAACCCAGATCAGTTGACTGGGGGTGAGTGCTTGCAATGTTCAACACTCCGTCCATCATTTCCTTTGGTTTTTGCTTTGTTCGCCATAAGTTGGCAGGGTATGCTCTGACGTGAGTCTTTTGCTCACTTTGCCACTGGATTCAAGCAAGCCTGGCTGAAGACGGCTGAAATGCCAGAAACCGGTCCTAGGAAGCTTGTTTCCGGTCCAGGGAAGACATGGCTTGGCAGTTCGGGCTGGACTGTTCCCATGAGGCAGAGGGTCAGACTGATTTGCATATGGCCATGTCTGAACTGGGGTGGCTGAGTGTGCTAAAGAACGGTGATGGATTAAACCCAGATCAGTTGACTGGGGGTGAGTGCTTGCAATGTTCAACACTCAGTCCATCATTTCCTTTGGTTTTTGCTTTGTTCGCCATGAGTTGGCAGGGTATGCTCAGACGTGAGTCCCTTGCTCACTTTGCCACTGGATTCAAGCAAGCCTGGCTGAAGACGGCTGAAATGCCAGAAACCCGTCCTAGGAAGCTTGTTTCCGGTCCAGGGAAGACATGGCTTGGCAGTTCGGGCTGGACTGTTCCCATGAGGCACAGGGTCAGACTGATTTGCATATGGCCATGTCTGAACTGGGGTGGCTGAGTGGGCTAAAGAATGGTGATGGATTAAACCCAGATCAGTTGACTGGGGTGAGTGCTTGCAATGTTCAACACTCCGTCCATCATTTCCTTTGGTTTTTGCTTTGTTCGCCATGAGTTGGCAGGGTATGCTCAGACGTGAGTCCCTTGCTCACTTTGCCACTGGATTCAAGCAAGCCTGGCTGAAGACGGCTGAAATGCCAGAAACCGGTCCTAGGAAGCTTGTTTCCGGTCCAGGGAAGACATGGCTTGGCAGTTCGGGCTGGACTGTTCCCATGAGGCACAGGGTCAGACTGATTTGCATATGGCCATGTCTGAACTGGGGTGGCTGAGTGGGCTAAAGTACGGTGATGGATTAAACCCAGATCAGTTGACTGGAGGTGAGTGCTTGCAATGTTCAACACTCCGTCCATCATTTCCTTTGGTTTTTGCTTTGTTCGCCATAAGTTGGCAGGGTATGCTCAGACGTGAGTCCCTTGCTCACTTTGCCACTGGATTCAAGCAAGCCTGGCTGAAGACGGCTGAAATGCCAGAAACCGGTCCTAGGAAGCTTGTTTCCGGTCCAGGGAAGACATGGCTTGGCAGTTCGGGCTGGACTGTTCCCATGAGGCACAGGGTCAGATTGATTTGCATATGGCCATGTCTGAACTGGGGTGGCTGAGTGGGCTAAAGAATGGTGATGGATTAAACCCAGATCAGTTGACTGGGGTGAGTGCTTGCAATGTTCAACACTCCGTCCATCATTTCCTTTGGTTTTTGCTTTGTTCGCGATAAGTTGGCAGGGTATGCTCAGACGTGAGTCCCTTGCTCACTTTGCCACTGGATTCAAGCAAGCCTGGCTGAAGACGGCTGAAATGCCAGAAACCGGTCCTAGGAAGCTTGTTTCCGGTCCAGGGAAGACATGGCTTGGCAGTTCGGGCTGGACTGTTCCCATGAGGCACAGGGTCAGACTGATTTGCATATGGCCATGTCTGAACTGGGGTGGCTGAGTGGGCTAAAGTACGGTATTGGATTAAACCCAGATCAGTTGACTGGGGGTGAGTGCTTGCAATGTTCAACACTCCGTCCATCATTTCCTTTGGTTTTTGCTTTGTTCGCCATAAGTTGGCAGGGTATGCTCAGACGTGAGTCCCTTGCTCACTTTGCCACTGGATTCAAGCAAGCCTGGCTGAAGATGGCTGAAATGCCAGAAACCGGTCCTAGGAAGCTTATTTCTGGTCCAGTGAAGACATGGCTTGGCTGTTCGGGCTGGACTGTTCCCATGAGGCACAGGGTCAGACAGATTTGCATATGGCCATGTCTGAACTGGGGTGGCTGAGTGGGCTAAAGAACGGTGATGGATTAAACCCAGATCAGTTGACTGGGGGTGAGTGCTTGCAATGTTCAACACTCCGTCCATCATTTCCTTTGGTTTTTGCTTTGTTCGCCATAAGTTGGCAGGGTATGCTCTGACGTGAGTCTTTTGCTCACTTTGCCACTGGATTCAAGCAAGCCTGGCTGAAGACGGCTGAAATGCCAGGAACCGGTCCTAGGAAGCTTGTTTCCGGTCCAGGGAAGACATGGCTTGGCAGTTCGGGCTGGACTGTTCCCATGAGGCAGAGGGTCAGACTGATTTGCATATGGCCATGTCTGAACTGGGGTGGCTGAGTGTGCTAAAGAACGGTGATGGATTAAACCCAGATCAATTGACTGGGGGTGAGTGCTTGCAATGTTCAACACTCCGTCCATCATTTCCTTTGGTTTTTGCTTTGTTCGCCATAAGTTGGCAGGGTATGCTCAGACGTGAGTCCCTTGCTCACTTTGCCACTGGATTCAAGCAAGCCTGGCTGAAGACGGCTGAAATGCTAGAAACCGGTCCTAGGAAGCCTGTTTCCGGTCCAGGGAAGACATGGCTTGGCAGTTCAGGCTGGACTGTTCCCATGAGGCACAGGGTCAGACTGATTTGCATATGGCCATGTCTGAACTGGGGTGGCTGAGTGGGCTAAAGAACGGTGATGGATTCAACCCGGATCAGTTGCCTGGGGGTGAGTGCTTGCAATGTTCAACACTCCGTTCATCATTTCCTTTGGTTTTTGCTATGTTCGCCATAAGTTGGCAGGGTATGCTCAGACGTGAGTCCCTTGCTCACTTTGCCACTGGATTCAAGCAAGCCTGGCTGAAGACGGCTGAAATGCCAGAAACCGGTCCTAGGAAGCTTGTTTCCGGTCCAGGGAAGACATGGCTTGGCAGTTCGGGCTGGACTGTTCCCATGAGGCACAGGGTCAGACTGATTTGCATATGGCCATGTCTGAACTGGGGTGGCTGAGTGGGCTAAAGTACGGTGATGGATTAAACCCAGATCAGTTGACTGGGGGTGAGTGCTTGCAATGTTCAACACTCCGTCCATCATTTCCTTTGGTTTTTGCTTTGTTCGACATAAGTTGGCAGGGTATGCTCAGACGTGAGTCCCTTGCTCACTTTGCCACTGGATTCAAGCAAGCCTGGCTGAAGATGGCTGAAATGCCAGAAACCGGTCCTAGGAAGCTTACTTCTGGTCCAGTGAAGACATGGCTTGGCTGTTCGGGCTGGACTGTTCCCATGAGGCACAGGGTCAGACAGATTTGCATATGGCCATGTCTGAACTGGGGTGGCTGAGTGGGCTAAAGAACGGTGATGGATTAAACCCAGATCAGTTGACTGGGGGTGAGTGCTTGCAATGTTCAACACTCCTTCCATCATTTTCTTTGGTTTTTGCTTTGTTCGCCATGAGTTGGCAGGGTATGCTCAGACGTGAGTCCCTTGCTCACTTTGCCACTGGATTCAAGCAAGCCTGGCTGAAGACGGCTGAAATGCCAGAAACCGGTCCTAGGAAGCTTGTTTCCGGTCCAGGAAAGACATGGCTTGGCAGTTCAGGCTGGACTGTTCCCATGAGGCACAGGGTCAGACTGATTTGCATATGGCCATGTCTGAACTGGGGTGGCTGAGTGGGCTTAAGAACGGTGATGGATTAAACCCAGATCAGTTGACTGGGGGTGAGTGCTTGCAATGTTCAACACTCCGTCCATCATTTCCTTTGGTTTTTGCTTTGTTCGCCATAAGTTGGCAGGGTATGCTCAGACGTGAGTCCCTTGCTCACTTTGCCACTGGATTCAAGCAAGCCTGGCTGAAGACGGCTGAAATGCTAGAAACCGGTCCTAGGAAGCTTGTTTCCGGTCCAGGGAAGACATGGCTTGGCAGTTCGGGCTGGACTGGTCCCATGAGTCACAGGGTCAGACTGATTTGCATATGGCCATGTCTGAACTGGGGTGGCTGAGTGGGCTAAAGAATGGTGATGGATTAAACCCAGATCAGTTGACTGGGGGTGAGTGCTTACAATGTTCAACACTCCGTCCATCATTTCCTTTGGTTTTTGCTTTGTTCGCCATAAGTTGGCAGGGTATGCTCAGACGTGAGTCCCTTGCTCACTTTGCCACTCGATTCAAGCAAGCCTGGCTGAAGACGGCTGAAATGCCAGAAACCGGTCCTAGGAAGCTTGTTTCCGGTCCAGGGAAGACATGGCTTGGCAGTTCGGGCTGGACTGTTCCCATGAGGCACAGGGTCAGACTGATTTGCATATGGCCATGTCTGAACTGGTGTGGCTGAGTGGGCTAAAGTACGGTGATGGATTAAACCCAGATCAGTTGACTGGGGGTGAGTGCTTGCAATGTTCAACACTCCGTCCATCATTTCCTTTGGTTTTTGCTTTGTTCGCCATAAGTTGGCAGGGTATGCTCAGACGTGAGTCCCTTGCTCACTTTGCCACTGGATTCAAGCAAGCCTGGCTGAAGATGGCTGAAATGCCAGAAACCGGTCCTAGGAAGCTTATTTCTGGTCCAGTGAAGACATGGCTTGGCTGTTCGGGCTGGACTGTTCCCATGAGGCACAGGGTCAGACAGATTTGCATATGGCCATGTCTGAACTGGGGTGGCTGAGTGGGCTAAAGAACGGTGATGGATTAAACCCAGATCAGTTGACTGGGGGTGAGTGCTTGCAATGTTCAACACTCCTTCCATCATTTTCTTTGGTTTTTGCTTTGTTCGCCATGAGTTGGCAGGGTATGCTCAGACGTGAGTCCCTTGCTCACTTTGCCACTGGATTCAAGCAAGCCTGGCTGAAGACGGCTGAAATGCCAGAACCCGGTCCTAGGAAGCTTGTTTCCGGTCCAGGAAAGACATGGCTTGGCAGTTCAGGCTGGACTGTTCCAATGAGGCACAGGGTCAGACTGATTTGCATATGGCCATGTCTGAACTGGGGTGGCTGAGTGGGCTAAAGAACGGTGATGGATTAAACCCAGATCAGTTGACTGGGGGTGAGTGCTTGCAATGTTCAACACTCCGTCCATCATTTCCTTTGGTTTTTGCTTTGTTCGCCATAAGTTGGCAGGGTATGCTCAGACGTGAGTCCCTTGCTCACTTTGCCACTGGATTCAAGCAAGCCTGGCTGAAGACGGCTGAAATGCCAGAAACCGGTCCTAGGAAGCTTGTTTCCGGTCCAGGGAAGACATGGCTTGGCAATTCGGGCTGGACTGTTCCCATGAGGCACACGGTCAGACTGATTTGCATATGGCCATGTCTGAACTGGGGTGGCTGAGTGGGCTAAAGAACGGTGATGGATTAAACCCAGATCAGTTGACTGGGGGTGAGTGCTTGCAATGTTCAACACTCCGTCCATCATTTCCTTTGGTTTTTGCTTTGTTCGCCATAAGTTGGCAGGGTATGCTCTGACGTGAGTCTTTTGCTAACTTTGCCACTGGATTCAAGCAAGCCTGGCTGAAGACGGCTGAAATGCCAGAAACCGGTCCTAGGAAGCTTGTTTCCGGTCTAGGGAAGACATGGCTTGGCAGTTCGGGCTGGACTGTTCCCATGAGGCAGAGGGTCAGACTGATTTGCATATGGCCATGTCTGAACTGTGGTGGCTGAGTGTGCTAAAGAACGGTGATGGATTAAACCCAGATCAGTTGACTGGGGGTGAGTGCTTGCAATGTTCAACACTCAGTCCATCATTTCCTTTGGTTTTTGCTTTGTTCGCCATGAGTTGGCAGGGTATGCTCAGACGTGAGTCCCTTGCTCACTTTGCCACTGGATTCAAGCAAGCCTGGCTGAAGACGGCTGAAATGCCAGAAACCGGTCCTAGGAAGCTTGTTTCCGGTCCAGGGAAGACATGGCTTGGCAGTTCGGGCTGGACTGTTCCCATGAGGCACAGGGTCAGACTGATTTGCATATGGCCATGTCTGAACTGGGGTGGCTGAGTGGGCTAAAGAATGGTGATGGATTAAACCCAGATCAGTTGACTGGGGTGAGTGCTTGCAATGTTCAACACTCCGTCCATCATTTCCTTTGGTTTTTGCTTTGTTCGCCATGAGTTGGCAGGGTATGCTCAGACGTGAGTCCCTTGCTCACTTTGCCACTGGATTCAAGCAAGCCTGGCTGAAGACGGCTGAAATGCCAGAAACCGGTCCTAGGAAGCTTGTTTCCGGTCCAGGGAAGACATGGCTTGGCAGTTCGGGCTGGACTGTTCCCATGAGGCACAGGGTCAGACTGATTTGCATATGGCCATGTCTGAACTGGGGTGGCTGAGTGGGCTAAAGAATGGTGATGGATTAAACCCAGATCAGTTGACTGGGGGTGAGTGCTTGCAATGTTCAACACTCCGTCCATCATTTCCTTTGGTTTTTGCTTTGTTCGCGATAAGTTGGCAGGGTATGCTCAGACGTGAGTCCCTTGCTCACTTTGCCACTGGAATCAAGCAAGCCTGGCTGAAGACGGCTGAAATGCCAGAAACCGGTCCTAGGAAGCTTGTTTCCGGTCCAGGGAAGACATGGCTTGGCAGTTCGGGCTGGACTGTTCCCATGAGGCACAGGGTCAGACTGATTTGCATATGGCCATGTCTGAACTGGGGTGGCTGAGTGGGCTAAAGTACGGTGATGGATTAAACCCAGATCAGTTGACTGGGGGTGAGTGCTTGCAATGTTCAACACTCCGTCCATCATTTCCTTTGGTTTTTGCTTTGTTCGCCATAAGTTGGCAGGGTATGCTCAGACGTGAGTCCCTTGCTCACTTTGCCACTGGATTCAAGCAAGCCTGGCTGAAGATGGCTGAAATGCCAGAAACCGGTCCTAGGAAGCTTATTTCTGGTCCAGTGAAGACATGGCTTGGCTGTTCGGGCTGGACTGTTCCCATGAGGCACAGGGTCAGACAGATTTGCATATGGCCATGTCTGAACTGGGGTGGCTGAGTGGCCTAAAGAACGGTGATGGATTAAACCCAGATCAGTTGACTGGGGGTGAGTGCTTGCAATGTTCAACACTCCGTCCATCATTTCCTTTGGTTTTTGCTTTGTTCGCCATAAGTTGGCAGGGTATGCTCTGACGTGAGTCTTTTGCTCACTTTGCCACTGGATTCAAGCAAGCCTGGCTGAAGACGGCTGAAATGCCAGGAACCGGTCCTAGGAAGCTTGTTTCCGGTCCAGGGAAGACATGGCTTGGCAGTTCGGGCTGGACTGTTCCCATGAGGCAGAGGGTCAGACTGATTTGCATATGGCCATGTCTGAACTGGGGTGGCTGAGTGTGCTAAAGAACGGTGATGGATTAAACCCAGATCAATTGACTGGGGGTGAGTGCTTGCAATGTTCAACACTCCGTCCATCATTTCCTTTGGTTTCTGCTTTGTTCGCCATAAGTTGGCAGGGTATGCTCAGACGTGAGTCCCTTGCTCACTTTGCCACTGGATTCAAGCAAGCCTGGCTGAAGACGGCTGAAATGCCAGAAACCGGTCCTAGGAAGCCTGTTTCCGGTCCAGGGAAGACATGGCTTGGCAGTTCAGGCTGGACTGTTCCCATGAGGCACAGGGTCAGACTGATTTGCATATGGCCATGTCTGAACTGGGGTGGCTGAGTGGGCTAAAGAACGGTGATGGATTAAACCCAGATCAGTTGCCTGGGGGTGAGTGCTTGCAATGTTCAACACTCCGTTCATCATTTCCTTTGGTTTTTGCTATGTTCGCCATAAGTTGGCAGGGTATGCTCAGACGTGAGTCCCTTGCTCACTTTGCCACTGGATTCAAGCAAGCCTGGCTGAAGACGGCTGAAATGCCAGAAACCGGTCCTAGGAAGCTTGTTTCCGGTCCAGGGAAGACATGGCTTGGCAGTTCGGGCTGGACTGTTCCCATGAGGCACAGGGTCAGACTGATTTGCATATGGCCATGTCTGAACTGGGGTGGCTGAGTGGGCTAAAGTACGGTGATGGATTAAACCCAGATCAGTTGACTGGGGGTGAGTGCTTGCAATGTTCAACACTCCGTCCATCATTTCCTTTGGTTTTTGCTTTGTTCGCCATAAGTTAGCAGGGTATGCTCAGACGTGAGTCCCTTGCTCACTTTGCCACTGGATTCAAGCAAGCCTGGCTGAAGATGGCTGAAATGCCAGAAACCGGTCCTAGGAAGCTTATTTCTGGTCCAGTGAAGACATGGCTTGGCTGTTCGGGCTGGACTGTTCCCATGAGGCACAGGGTCAGACAGATTTGCATATGGCCATGTCTGAACTGGGGTGGCTGAGTGGGCTAAAGAACGGTGATGGATTAAACCCAGATCAGTTGACTGGGGGTGAGTGCTTGCAATGTTCAACACTCCTTCCATCATTTTCTTTGGTTTTTGCTTTGTTCGCCATGAGTTGGCAGGGTATGCTCAGACGTGAGCCCCTTGCTCACTTTGCCACTGGATTCAAGCAAGCCTGGCTGAAGACGGCTGAAATGCCAGAAACCGGTCCTAGGAAGCTTGTTTCCGGTCCAGGAAAGACATGGCTTGGTAGTTCGGGCTGGACTTGTCCCATGAGGCACAGGGTCAGACTGATTTGCATATGGCCATGTCTGAACTGGGGTGGCTGAGTGGGCTAATGAATGGTGATGGATTAAACCCAGATCAGTTGACTGGGGGTGAGTGCTTGCAATGTTCAACACTCCGTCCATCATTTCCTTTGGTTTTTGCTTTGTTGGCCATAAGTTGGCAGGGTATGCTCAGACGTGAGTCCCTTGCTCACTTTGCCACTGGATTCAAGCAAGCCTGGCTGAAGATGGCTGAAATGCCAGAAACCGGTCCTAGGAAGATTGTTTCCGGTCCAGTGAAGACATGGCTTGACTGTTCGGGCTGGACTGTTCCCATGAGGCACAGGGTCAGACAGATTTGCATATGGCCATATCTGAACTGGGGTGGCTGAGTGGGCTAAAGAACGGTGATGGATTAAACCCAGATCAGTTGACTGGGGGTGAGTGCTTGCAATGTTCAACACTCCGTCCATCATTTCCTTTGGTTTTTGCTTTGTTCGCCATGAGTTGGCAGGGTATGCTCAGACGTGAGTCCCTTGCTCACTTTGCCACTGGATTCAAGCAAGCCTGGCTGAAGACGGCTGAAATGCCAGAATCCAGTTCTAGGAAGCTTGTTTCCGGTCCAGGGAAGACATGGCTTGGCAGTTCGGGCTGGACTGTTCCCATGAGGCACAGGGTCAGACTGATTTGCATATGGCCATGTCTGAACTGGGGTGGCTGAGTGGGCTAAAGAACGGTGATGGATTAAACCCAGATCAGTTGACTGGGGGTCAGTGCTTGCAATGTTCAACACTCAGTCCATCATTTCCTTTGGTTTTTGCTTTGTTCGCCATAAGTTGGCAGGGTATGCTCAGACGTGAGTCCCTTGCTCACTTTGCCACTGGATTCAAGCAAGCCTGACTGAATACGGCTGAAATGCCAGAAACCGGTCCTAGGAAGCTTGTTTCCGGTCCAGGGAAGAAATGGCTTGGCAGTTCGGGCTGGACTGTTCCCATGAGGCACAGGGTCAGACTGATTTGCATATGGCCATGTCTGAACTGGGGTGGCTGAGTGGGCTAAAGAACGGTGATGGATTAAACCCAGATCAGTTGACTGGGGGTGAGTGCTTGCAATGTTCAACACTCCGTCCATCATTTCCTTTGGTTTTTGCTTTGTTCGACATAAGTTGGCAGGGTATGCTCAGACGTGAGTCCCTTGCTCACTTTGCCACTGGATTCAAGCAAGCCTGGCTGAAGACGGCTGAAATGCCAGAAACCGGTCCTAGGAAGCTTGTTTCCGGTCCAGGGAAGACATGGCTTGGCAGTTCGGGCTGGACTGTTCCCTTGAGGCACAGGGTCAGACTGATTTGCATATGGCCATGTCTGAACTGGGGTGGCTGAGTGGGCTAAAGAACGGTGATGGATTAAACCCAGATCAGTTGACTGGTGGTGAGCGCTTGCAATGTTCAACACTCCGTCCACCATTTCCTTTGGTTCTTGCTTTGTTCGCCATAAGTTGGCAGGGTATGCTCAGATATGAGTCACTTGCTCTCTTTGCCACTGGATTCAAGCAAGCCTGGTTCAAGACGGCTGAAATGCCAGAAACAGGTCCTAGGAAGCTTGTTTCCGGTCCAGGGAAGACATGGCTTGGCAATTCGGGCTGGACTGTTCCCATGAGGCACAGGGTCAGACTGATTTGCATATGGCCATGTCTGAACTGGGGTGGCTGAGTGGGCTAAAGAACGGTGATGGATTAAACCCAGATCAGTTGACTGGGGGTGAGTGCTTGCAATGTTCAACACTCCGTCCATCATTTCCTTTGGTTTTTGCTTTGTTCGCCATAAGTTGGCAGGGTATGCTCTGACGTGAGTCTTTTGCTCACTTTGCCACTGGATTCAAGCAAGCCTGGCTGAAGACGGCTGAAATGCCAGAAACCGGTCCTAGGAAGCTTGTTTCCGGTCCAGGGAAGACATGGCTTGGCAGTTCGGGCTGGACTGTTCCCATGAGGCACAGGGTCAGACTGATTTGCATATGGCCATGTCTGAACTGGGGTGGCTGAGTGTGCTAAAGAACGGTGATGGATTAAACCCAGATCAATTGACTGGGGGTGAGTGCGTGCAATGTTCAACACTCCGTCCATCATTTCCTTTGGTTTTTGCTTTGTTCGCCATAAGTTGGCAGGGGATGCTCAGACGTGAGTCCCTTGCTCACTTTGCCACTGGATTCAAGCAAGCCTGGCTGAAGACGGCTGAAATGCCAGAAACCGGTTCTAGGAAGCTTGTTTCCGGTCCAGGGAAGACATGGCTTGGCAGTTCGGGCTGGACTGTTCCCATGAGGCACAGGGTCAGACTGATTTGCATATGGCTATGTCTGAACTGGGGTGGCTGAGTGGGCTAAAGAACGGTGATGGATTAAACCCAGATCAGTTGACTGGGGGTGAGTGCTTGCAATGTTCAACACTCCGTCCATCATTTCCTTTGGTTTTTGCTTTGTTCGCCATAAGTTGGCAGGGTATGCTCAGACGTGAGTCCCTTGCTCACTTTGCCACTGGATTCAAGCAAGCCTGGCTGAAGACTGCTGAAATACCAGAAACCGGTCCAAGGAAGCTTGTTTCCGGTCCAGGGAAGACATGGCTTGGCAGTTCGAGCTGGACTGTTCTCATGAGGCACAGGGTCAGACTGATTTGCATATGGCCATGTCTGAACTGGGGTGGCTGAGTGGGCTAAAGAACGGTGATGGATTAAACCCAGATCAGTTCACTGGGGGTGAGTGCTTGCAATGTTCAACACTCCGTCCATCATTTCCTTTGGTTTTTGCTTTGTTCGCGATAAGTTGGCAGGGTATGCTCAGACGTGAGTCCCTTGCTCACTTTGCCACTGGATTCAAGCAAGCCTGGCTGAAGACGGCTGAAATGCCAGAAACCGGTCCTAGGAAGCTTGTTTCTGGTCCAGGGAAGACATGGCTTGGCAGTTCGGGCTGGACTGTTCCCATGAGGCACAGGGTCAGACTGATTTGCATATGGCCATGTCTGAACTGGGGTGGCTGAGTGGGCTAAAGAATGGTGATGGATTAAACCCAGATCAGTTGACTGGGGGTGAGTGCTTGCAATGTTCAACACTCCGTCCATCATTTCCTTTGGTTTTTGCTTTGTTGGCCATAAGTTGGCAGGGTATGCTCAGACGTGAGTCCCTTGCTCACTTTGCCACTGGATTCAAGCAAGCCTGGCTGAAGATGGCTGAAATGCCAGAAACCGGTCCTAGGAAGCTTGTTTCCGGTCCAGTGAAGACATGGCTTGGCTGTTCGGGCTGGACTGTTCCCATGAGGCACAGGGTCAGACAGATTTGCATATGGACATATCTGAACTGGGGTGGCTGAGTGGGCTAAAGAACGGTGATGGATTAAACCCAGATCAGTTGACTGGGGGTGAGTGCTTGCAATGTTCAACACTCCGTCCATCATTTCCTTTGGTTTTTGCTTTGTTCGCCATAAGTTGGCAGGGTATGCTCAGACGTGAGTCCCTTGCTCACTTTGCCACTGGATTCAAGCAAGCCTGGCTGAAGACGGCTGAAATGCCAGAAACCGGTCCTAGGAAGCTTGTTTCCGGTCCAGGGAAGACATGGCTTGGCAGTTCGGGCTGGACTGTTCCCATGAGGCACAGGGTCAGACTGATTTGCATATGGCCATGTCTGAACTGGGGTGGCTGAGTGGGCTAAAGAACGGTGATGAATTAAACCCAGATCAGTTGACTGGGGGTGAGCGCTTGCAATGTTCAACACTCCGTCCATCATTTCCTTTGGTTTTTGCTTTGTTCGCCATAAGTTGGCAGGGTATGCTCAGATATGAGTCACTTGCTCTCTTTGCCACTGGATTCAAGCAAGCCTGGTTGAAGACGGCTGAAATGCCAGAAACAGGTCCTAGGAAGCTGGTTTCCGGTCCAGGGAAGACATGGCTTGGAAATTCGGGCTGGACTGTTCCCATGAGGCACAGGGTCAGACTGATTTGCATATGGCCATGTCTGAACTGGGGTGGCTGAGTGGGCTAAAGTACGGTGATGGATTAAACCCAGATCAGTTGACTGGGGGTGAGTGCTTGCAATGTTCAACACTCCGTCCATCATTTCCTTTGGTTTTTGCTTTGTTCGACATAAGTTGGCAGGGTATGCTCAGACGTGAGTCCCTTGCTCACTTTGCCACTGGATTCAAGCAAGCCTGGCTGAAGATGGCTGAAATGCCAGAAACCGGTCCTAGGAAGCTTACTTCTGGTCCAGTGAAGACATGGCTTGGCTGTTCGGGCTGGACTGTTCCCATGAGGCACAGGGTCAGACAGATTTGCATATGGCCATGTCTGAACTGGGGTGGCTGAGTGGGCTAAAGAACGGTGATGGATTAAACCCAGATCAGTTGACTGGGGGTGAGTGCTTGCAATGTTCAACACTCCTTCCATCATTTTCTTTGGTTTTTGCTTTGTTCGCCATGAGTTGGCAGGGTATGCTCAGACGTGAGTCCCTTGCTCACTTTGCCACTGGATTCAAGCAAGCCTGGCTGAAGACGGCTGAAATGCCAGAAACCGGTCCTAGGAAGCTTGTTTCCGGTCCAGGAAAGACATGGCTTGGCAGTTCAGGCTGGACTGTTCCCATGAGGCACAGGGTCAGACTGATTTGCATATGGCCATGTCTGAACTGGGGTGGCTGAGTGGGCTTAAGAACGGTGATGGATTAAACCCAGATCAGTTGACTGGGGGTGAGTGCTTGCAATGTTCAACACTCCGTCCATCATTTCCTTTGGTTTTTGCTTTGTTCGCCATAAGTTGGCAGGGTATGCTCAGACGTGAGTCCCTTGCTCACTTTGCCACTGGATTCAAGCAAGCCTGGCTGAAGACGGCTGAAATGCTAGAAACCGGTCCTAGGAAGCTTGTTTCCGGTCCAGGGAAGACATGGCTTGGCAGTTCGGGCTGGACTGGTCCCATGAGGCACAGGGTCAGACTGATTTGCATATGGCCATGTCTGAACTGGGGTGGCTGAGTGGGCAAAAGAATGGTGATGGATTAAACCCAGATCAGTTGACTGGGGGTGAGTGCTTACAATGTTCAACACTCCGTCCATCATTTCCTTTGGTTTTTGCTTTGTTCGCCATAAGTTGGCAGGGTATGCTCAGACGTGAGTCCCTTGCTCACTTTGCCACTCGATTCAAGCAAGCCTGGCTGAAGACGGCTGAAATGCCAGAAACCGGTCCTAGGAAGCTTGTTTCCGGTCCAGGGAAGACATGGCTTGGCAGTTCGGGCTGGACTGTTCCCATGAGGCACAGGGTCAGACTGATTTGCATATGGCCATGTCTGAACTGGGGTGGCTGAGTGGGCTAAAGTACGGTGATGGATTAAACCCAGATCAGTTGACTGGGGGTGAGTGCTTGCAATGTTCAACACTCCGTCCATCATTTCCTTTGGTTTTTGCTTTGTTCGCCATAAGTTGGCAGGGTATGCTCAGACGTGAGTCCCTTGCTCACTTTGCCACTGGATTCAAGCAAGCCTGGCTGAAGATGGCTGAAATGCCAGAAACCGGTCCTAGGAAGCTTATTTCTGGTCCAGTGAAGACATGGCTTGGCTGTTCGGGCTGGACTGTTCCCATGAGGCACAGGGTCAGACAGATTTGCATATGGCCATGTCTGAACTGGGGTGGCTGAGTGGGCTAAAGAACGGTGATGGATTAAACCCAGATCAGTTGACTGGGGGTGAGTGCTTGCAATGTTCAACACTCCTTCCATCATTTTCTTTGGTTTTTGCTTTGTTCGCCATGAGTTGGCAGGGTATGCTCAGACGTGAGTCCCTTGCTCACTTTGCCACTGGATTCAAGCAAGCCTGGCTGAAGACGGCTGAAATGCCAGAACCCGGTCCTAGGAAGCTTGTTTCCGGTCCAGGAAAGACATGGCTTGGCAGTTCAGGCTTGGCTGTTCCCATGAGGCACAGGGTCAGACTGATTTGCATATGGCCATGTCTGAACTGGGGTGGCTGAGTGGGCTAAAGAACGGTGATGGATTAAACCCAGATCAGTTGACTGGGGGTGAGTGCTTGCAATGTTCAACACTCCGTCCATCATTTCCTTTGGTTTTTGCTTTGTTCGCCATAAGTTGGCAGGGTATGCTCAGACGTGAGTCCCTTGCTCACTTTGCCACTGGATTCAAGCAAGCCTGGCTGAAGACGGCTGAAATGCCAGAAACCGGTCCTAGGAAGCTTGTTTCCGGTCCAGGGAAGACATGGCTTGGCAATTCGGGCTGGACTGTTCCCATGAGGCACACGGTCAGACTGATTTGCATATGGCCATGTCTGAACTGGGGTGGCTGAGTGGGCTAAAGAACGGTGATGGATTAAACCCAGATCAGTTGACTGGGGGTGAGTGCTTGCAATGTTCAACACTCCGTCCATCATTTCCTTTGGTTTTTGCTTTGTTCGCCATAAGTTGGCAGGGTATGCTCTGACGTGAGTCTTTTGCTCACTTTGCCACTGGATTCAAGCAAGCCTGGCTGAAGACGGCTGAAATGCCAGAAACCGGTCCTAGGAAGCTTGTTTCCGGTCTAGGGAAGACATGGCTTGGCAGTTCGGGCTGGACTGTTCCCAGGAGGCAGAGGGTCAGACTGATTTGCATATGGCCATGTCTGAACTGTGGTGGCTGAGTGTGCTAAAGAACGGTGATGGATTAAACCCAGATCAGTTGACTGGGGGTGAGTGCTTGCAATGTTCAACACTCAGTCCATCATTTCCTTTGGTTTTTGCTTTGTTCGCCATGAGTTGGCAGGGTATGCTCAGACGTGAGTCCCTTGCTCACTTTGCCACTGGATTCAAGCAAGCCTGGCTGAAGACGGCTGAAATGCCAGAAACCGGTCCTAGGAAGCTTGTTTCCGGTCCAGGGAAGACATGGCTTGGCAGTTCGGGCTGGACTGTTCCCATGAGGCACAGGGTCAGACTGATTTGCATATGGCCATGTCTGAACTGGGGTGGCTGAGTGGGCTAAAGAATGGTGATGGATTAAACCCAGATCAGTTGACTGGGGTGAGTGCTTGCAATGTTCAACACTCCGTCCATCATTTCCTTTGGTTTTTGCTTTGTTCGCCATGAGTTGGCAGGGTATGCTCAGACGTGAGTCCCTTGCTCACTTTGCCACTGGATTCAAGCAAGCCTGGCTGAAGACGGCTGAAATGCCAGAAACCGGTCCTAGGAAGCTTGTTTCCGGTCCAGGGAAGACATGGCTTGGCAGTTCGGGCTGGACTGTTCCCATGAGGCACAGGGTCAGACTGATTTGCATATGGCCATGTCTAAACTGGGGTGGCTGAGTGGGCTAAAGAATGGTGATGGATTAAACCCAGATCAGTTGACTGGGGTGAGTGCTTGCAATGTTCAACACTCCGTCCATCATTTCCTTTGGTTTTTGCTTTGTTCGCGATAAGTTGGCAGGGTATGCTCAGACGTGAGTCCCTTGCTCACTTTGCCACTGGAATCAAGCAAGCCTGGCTGAAGACGGCTGAAATGCCAGAAACCGGTCCTAGGAAGCTTGTTTCCGGTCCAGAGAAGACATGGCTTGGCAGTTCGGGCTGGACTGGTCCCATGAGGCACAGGGTCAGACTGATTTGCATATGGCCATGTCTGAACTGGGGTGGCTGAGTGGGCTAAAGTACGGTGATGGATTAAACCCAGATCAGTTGACTGGGGGTGAGTGCTTGCAATGTTCAACACTCCGTCCATCATTTCCTTTGGTTTTTGCTTTGTTCGCCATAAGTTGGCAGGGTATGCTCAGACGTGAGTCCCTTGCTCACTTTGCCACTGGATTCAAGCAAGCCTGGCTGAAGATGGCTGAAATGCCAGAAACCGGTCCTAGGAAGCTTATTTCTGGTCCAGTGAAGACATGGCTTGGCTGTTCGGGCTGGACTGTTCCCATGAGGCACAGGGTCAGACAGATTTGCATATGGCCATGTCTGAACTGGGGTGGCTGAGTGGCCTAAAGAACGGTGATGGATTAAACCCAGATCAGTTGACTGGGGGTGAGTGCTTGCAATGTTCAACACTCCGTCCATCATTTCCTTTGGTTTTTGCTTTGTTCGCCATAAGTTGGCAGGGTATGCTCTGACGTGAGTCTTTTGCTCACTTTGCCACTGGATTCAAGCAAGCCTGGCTGAAGACGGCTGAAATGCCAGGATCCGGTCCTAGGAAGCTTGTTTCCGGTCCAGGGAAGACATGGCTTGGCAGTTCGGGCTGGACTGTTCCCATGAGGCAGAGGGTCAGACTGATTTGCATATGGCCATGTCTGAACTGGGGTGGCTGAGTGTGCTAAAGAACGGTGATGGATTAAACCCAGATCAATTGACTGGGGGTGAGTGCTTGCAATGTTCAACACTCCGTCCATCATTTCCTTTGGTTTCTGCTTTGTTCGCCATAAGTTGGCAGGGTATGCTCAGACGTGAGTCCCTTGCTCACTTTGCCACTGGATTCAAGCAAGCCTGGCTGAAGACGGCTGAAATGCCAGAAAGCGGTCCTAGGAAGCCTGTTTCCGGTCCAGGGAAGACATGGCTTGGCAGTTCAGGCTGGACTGTTCCCATGAGGCACAGGGTCAGACTGATTTGCATATGGCCATGTCTGAACTGGGGTGGCTGAGTGGGCTAAAGTACGGTGATGGATTAAACCCAGATCAGTTGACTGGGGGTGAGTGCTTGCAATGTTCAACACTCCGTCCATCATTTCCTTTGGTTTTTGCTTTGTTCGCCATAAGTTAGCAGGGTATGCTCAGACGTGAGTCCCTTGTTCACTTTGCCACTGGATTCAAGCAAGCCTGGCTGAAGATGGCTGAAATGCCAGAAACCGGTCATAGGAAGCTTATTTCTGGTCCAGTGAAGACATGGCTTGGCTGTTCGGGCTGGACTGTTCCCATGAGGCACAGGGTCAGACAGATTTGCATATGGCCATGTCTGAACTGGGGTGGCTGAGTGGGCTAAAGAACGGTGATGGATTAAACCCAGATCAGTTGACTGGGGGTGAGTGCTTGCAATGTTCAACACTCCTTCCATCATTTTCTTTGGTTTTTGCTTTGTTCGCCATGAGTTGGCAGGGTATGCTCAGACGTGAGTCCCTTGCTCACTTTGCCACTGGATTCAAGCAAGCCTGGCTGAAGACGGCTGAAATGCCAGAAACCGGTCCTAGGAAGCTTGTTTCCGGTCCAGGAAAGACATGGCTTGGTAGTTCGGGCTGGACTGGTCCCATGAGGCACAGGGTCAGACTGATTTGCATATGGCCATGTCTGAACTGGGGTGGCTGAGTGGGCTAATGAATGGTGATGGATTAAACCCAGATCAGTTGACTGGGGGTGAGTGCTTGCAATGTTCAACACTCCGTCCATCATTTCCTTTGGTTTTTGCTTTGTTGGCCATAAGTTGGCAGGGTATGCTCAGACGTGAGTCCCTTGCTCACTTTGCCACTGGATTCAAGCAAGCCTGGCTGAAGATGGCTGAAATGCCAGAAACCGGTCCTAGGAAGATTGTTTCCGGTCCAGTGAAGACATGGCTTGGCTGTTCGGGCTGGACTGTTCCCATGAGGCACAGGGTCAGACAGATTTGCATATGGCCATATCTGAACTGGGGTGGCTGAGTGGGCTAAAGAACGGTGATGGATTAAACCCAGATCAGTTGACTGGGGGTGAGTGCTTGCAATGTTCAACACTCCGTCCATCATTTCCTTTGGTTTTTGCTTTGTTCGCCATGAGTTGGCAGGGTATGCTCAGACGTGAGTCCCTTGCTCACTTTGCCACTGGATTCAAGCAAGCCTGGCTGAAGACGGCTGAAATGCCAGAATCCAGTTCTAGGAAGCTTGTTTCCGGTCCAGGGAAGACATGGCTTGGCAGTTCGGGCTGGACTGTTCCCATGAGGCACAGGGTCAGACTGATTTGCATATGGCCATGTCTGAACTGGGGTGGCTGAGTGGGCTAAAGAACGGTGATGGATTAAACCCAGATCAGTTGACTGGGGGTCAGTGCTTGCAATGTTCAACACTCAGTCCATCATTTCCTTTGGTTTTTGCTTTGTTCGCCATAAGTTGGCAGGGTATGCTCAGACGTGAGTCCCTTGCTCACTTTGCCACTGGATTCAAGCAAGCCTGACTGAATACGGCTGAAATGCCAGAAACCGGTCCTAGGAAGCTTGTTTCCGGTCCAGGGAAGAAATGGCTTGGCAGTTCGGGCTGGACTGTTCCCATGAGGCACAGGGTCAGACTGATTTGCATATGGCCATGTCTGAACTGGGGTGGCTGAGTGGGCTAAAGAACGGTGATGGATTAAACCCAGATCAGTTGACTGGGGGTGAGTGCTTGCAATGTTCAACACTCCGTCCATCATTTCCTTTGGTTTTTGCTTTGTTCGCCATAAGTTGGCAGGGTATGCTCAGACGTGAGTCCCTTGCTCACTTTGCCACTGGATTCAAGCAAGCCTGGCTGAAGACGGCTGAAATGCCAGAAACCGGTCCTAGGAAGCTTGTTTCCGGTCCAGGGAAGACATGGCTTGGCAGTTCGGGCTGGACTGTTCCCTTGAGGCACAGGGTCAGACTGATTTGCATATGGCCATGTCTGAACTGGGGTGGCTGAGTGGGCTAAAGAACGGTGATGGATTAAACCCAGATCAGTTGACTGGTGGTGAGCGCTTGCAATGTTCAACACTCCGTCCATCATTTCCTTTGGTTTTTGCTTTGTTCGCCATAAGTTGGCAGGGTATGCTCAGATATGAGTCACTTGCTCTCTTTGCCACTGGATTCAAGCAAGCCTGGTTCAAGACGGCTGAAATGCCAGAAACAGGTCCTAGGAAGCTTGTTTCCGGTCCAGGGAAGACATGGCTTGGCAATTCGGGCTGGACTGTTCCCATGAGGCACAGGGTCAGACTGATTTGCATATGGCCATGTCTGAACTGGGGTGGCTGAGTGGGCTAAAGAACGGTGATGGATTAAACCCAGATCAGTTGACTGGGGGTGAGTGCTTGCAATGTTCAACCCTCCGTCCATCATTTCCTTTGGTTTTTGCTTTGTTCGCCATAAGTTGGCAGGGTATGCTCTGACGTGAGTCTTTTGCTCACTTTGCCACTGGATTCAAGCAAGCCTGGCTGAAGACGGCTGAAATGCCAGAAACCGGTCCTAGGAAGCTTGTTTCCGGTCCAGGGAAGACATGGCTTGGCAGTTCGGGCTGGACTGTTCCCATGAGGCACAGGGTCAGACTGATTTGCATATGGCCATGTCTGAACTGGGGTGGCTGAGTGTGCTAAAGAACGGTGATGGATTAAACCCAGATCAATTGACTGGGGGTGAGTGCGTGCAATGTTCAACACTCCGTCCATCATTTTCTTTGGTTTTTGCTTTGTTCGCCATGAGTTGGCAGGGTATGCTCAGACGTGAGTCCCTTGCTCACTTTGCCACTGGATTCAAGCAAGCCTGGCTGAAGACGGCTGAAATGCCAGAAACCGGTCCTAGGAAGCTTGTTTCCGGTCCAGGAAAGACATGGCTTGGTAGTTCGGGCTGGACTGGTCCCATGAGGCACAGGGTCAGACTGATTTGCATATGGCCATGTCTGAACTGGGGTGGCTGAGTGGGCTAATGAATGGTGATGGATTAAACCCAGATCAGTTGACTGGGGGTGAGTGCTTGCAATGTTCAACACTCCGTCCATCATTTCCTTTGGTTTTTGCTTTGTTGGCCATAAGTTGGCAGGGTATGCTCAGACGTGAGTCCCTTGCTCACTTTGCCACTGGATTCAAGCAAGCCTGGCTGAAGATGGCTGAAATGCCAGAAACCGGTCCTAGGAAGATTGTTTCCGGTCCAGTGAAGACATGGCTTGGCTGTTCGGGCTGGACTGTTCCCATGAGGCACAGGGTCAGACAGATTTGCATATGGCCATATCTGAACTGGGGTGGCTGAGTGGGCTAAAGAACGGTGATGGATTAAACCCAGATCAGTTGACTGGGGGTGAGTGCTTGCAATGTTCAACACTCCGTCCATCATTTCCTTTGGTTTTTGCTTTGTTCGCCATGAGTTGGCAGGGTATGCTCAGACGTGAGTCCCTTGCTCACTTTGCCACTGGATTCAAGCAAGCCTGGCTGAAGACGGCTGAAATGCCAGAATCCAGTTCTAGGAAGCTTGTTTCCGGTCCAGGGAAGACATGGCTTGGCAGTTCGGGCTGGACTGTTCCCATGAGGCACAGGGTCAGACTGATTTGCATATGGCCATGTCTGAACTGGGGTGGCTGAGTGGGCTAAAGAACGGTGATGGATTAAACCCAGATCAGTTGACTGGGGGTCAGTGCTTGCAATGTTCAACACTCAGTCCATCATTTCCTTTGGTTTTTGCTTTGTTCGCCATAAGTTGGCAGGGTATGCTCTGACGTGAGTCTTTTGCTCACTTTGCCACTGGATTCAAGCAAGCCTGGCTGAAGACGGCTGAAATGCCAGAAACCGGTCCTAGGAAGCTTGTTTCCGGTCCAGGGAAGACATGGCTTGGCAGTTCGGGCTGGACTGTTCCCATGAGGCACAGGGTCAGACTGATTTGCATATGGCCATGTCTGAACTGGGGTGGCTGAGTGTGCTAAAGAACGGTGATGGATTAAACCCAGATCAATTGACTGGGGGTGAGTGCGTGCAATGTTCAACACTCCGTCCATCATTTCCTTTGGTTTTTGCTTTGTTCGCCATAAGTTGGCAGGGTATGCTCAGACGTGAGTCCCTTGCTCACTTTGCCACTGGATTCAAGCAAGCCTGGCTGAAGACGGCTGAAATGCCAGAAACCGGTCCTAGGAAGCTTGTTTCCGGTCCAGGGAAGACATGGCTTGGCAGTTTGGGCTGGACTGTTCCCTTGAGGCACAGGGTCAGACTGATTTGCATATGGCCATGTCTGAACTGGGGTGGCTGAGTGGGCTAAAGAACGGTGATGGATTAAACCCAGATCAGTTGACTGGTGGTGAGCGCTTGCAATGTTCAACACTCCGTCCATCATTTCCTTTGGTTTTTGCTTTGTTCGCCATAAGTTGGCAGGGTATGCTCAGATATGAGTCACTTGCTCTCTTTGCCACTGGATTCAAGCAAGCCTGGTTCAAGACGGCTGAAATGCCAGAAACAGGTCCTAGGAAGCTTGTTTCCGGTCCAGGGAAGACATGGCTTGGCAATTCGGGCTGGACTGTTCCCATGAGGCACAGGGTCAGACTGATTTGCATATGGCCATGTCTGAACTGGGGTGGCTGAGTGGGCTAAAGAACGGTGATGGATTAAACCCAGATCAGTTGACTGGGGGTGAGTGCTTGCAATGTTCAACACTCCGTCCATCATTTCCTTTGGTTTTTGCTTTGTTCGCCATAAGTTGGCAGGGTATGCTCAGACGTGAGTCCCTTGCTCACTTTGCCACTGGATTCAAGCAAGCCTGGCTGAAGACGGCTGAAATGCCAGAAACCGGTCCTAGGAAACTTGTTTCCGGTCCAGGGAAGACATGGCTTGGCAGTTCAGGCTGGACTGTTCCCATGAGGCACAGGGTCAGACTGATTTGCATATGGCCATGTCTGAACTGGGGTGGCTGAGTGGGCTAAAGAACGGTGATGGATTAAACCCAGATCAGTTGCCTGGGGGTGAGTGCTTGCAATGTTCAACACTCCGTCCATCATTTCCTTTGGTTTTTGCTTTGGTCGCCATAAGTTGGCAGGGTATGCTCAGACGTGAGTCCCTTGCTCACTTTGCCACTGGATTCAAGCAAGCCTGGCTGAAGACCGCTGAAATGCCAGAAACCGGTCCTAGGAAGCTTGTTTCCGGTCCAGGGAAGAAATGGCTTGGCAGTTCGGGCTGGACTGTTCCCCTGAGGCACAGGGTCAGACTGATTTGCATATGGCCATGTCTGAACTGGGGTGGCTGAGTGGGCTAAAGAACGGTGATGGATTAAACCCAGATCAGTTGACTGGGGGTGAGTGCTTGCCATGTTCAACACTCCGTCCATCATTTCCTTTGGTTTTTGCTTTGTTCGCCATGAGTTGGCAGGGTATGCTCAGACGTGAGTCCCTTGCTCACTTTGCCACTGGATTCAAGCAAGCCTGGCTGAAGACGGCTGAAATGCCAGAATCCAGTTCTAGGAAGCTTGTTTCCGGTCCAGGGAAGACATGGCTTGGCAGTTCGGGCTGGACTGTTCCCATGAGGCACAGGGTCAGACTGATTTGCATATGGCCATGTCTGAACTGGGGTGGCTGAGTGGGCTAAAGAACGGTGATGGATTAAACCCAGATCAGTTGACTGGGGGTGAGTGCTTGCAATGTTCAACACTCCGTCCATCATTTCCTTTGGTTTTTGCTTTGTTCGCCATAAGTTGGCAGGGTATGCTCAGACGTGAGTCCCTTGCTCACTTTGCCACTGGATTCAAGCAAGCCTGGCTGAAGACGGCTGAAATGCCAGAAACCGGTTCTAGGAAGCTTGTTTCCGGTCCAGGGAAGACATGGCTTGGCAGTTCGGGCTGGACTGTTCCCATGAGGCACAGGGTCAGACTGATTTGCATATGGCTATGTCTGAACTGGGGTGGCTGAGTGGGCTAAAGAACGGTGATGGATTAAACCCAGATCAGTTGACTGGGGGTGAGTGCTTGCAATGTTCAACACTCCGTCCATCATTTCCTTTGGTTTTTGCTTTGTTCGCCATAAGTTGGCAGGGTATGCTCAGACGTGAGTCCCTTGCTCACTTTGCCACTGGATTCAAGCAAGCCTGGCTGAAGACTGCTGAAATACCAGAAACCGGTCCAAGGAAGCTTGTTTCCGGTCCAGGGAAGACATGGCTTGGCAGTTCGAGCTGGACTGTTCTCATGAGGCACAGGGTCAGACTGATTTGCATATGGCCATGTCTGAACTGGGGTGGCTGAGTGGGCTAAAGAACGGTGATGGATTAAACCCAGATCAGTTCACTGGGGGTGAGTGCTTGCAATGTTCAACACTCCGTCCATCATTTCCTTTGGTTTTTGCTTTGTTCGCGATAAGTTGGCAGGGTATGCTCAGACGTGAGTCCCTTGCTCACTTTGCCACTGGATTCAAGCAAGCCTGGCTGAAGACGGCTGAAATGCCAGAAACCGGTCCTAGGAAGCTTGTTTCTGGTCCAGGGAAGACATGGCTTGGCAGTTCGGGCTGGACTGTTCCCATGAGGCACAGGGTCAGACTGATTTGCATATGGCCATGTCTGAACTGGGGTGGCTGAGTGGGCTAAAGAATGGTGATGGATTAAACCCAGATCAGTTGACTGGGGGTGAGTGCTTGCAATGTTCAACACTCCGTCCATCATTTCCTTTGGTTTTTGCTTTGTTGGCCATAAGTTGGCAGGGTATGCTCAGACGTGAGTCCCTTGCTCACTTTGCCACTGGATTCAAGCAAGCCTGGCTGAAGACGGCTGAAATGCCAGAAACCGGTCCTAGGAAGCTTGTTTCCGGTCCAGGGAAGACATGGCTTGGCAGTTCGGGCTGGACTGTTCCCATGAGGCACAGGGTCAGACTGATTTGCATATGGCCATGTCTGAACTGGGGTGGCTGAGTGGGCTAAAGAACGGTGATGAATTAAACCCAGATCAGTTGACTGGGGGTGAGCGCTTGCAATGTTCAACACTCCGTCCATCATTTCCTTTGGTTTTTGCTTTGTTCGCCATAAGTTGGCAGGGTATGCTCAGATATGTGTCACTTGCTCTCTTTGCCACTGGATTCAAGCAAGCCTGGTTGAAGACGGCTGAAATGCCAGAAACAGGTCCTAGGAAGCTTGTTTCCGGTCCAGGGAAGACATGGCTTGGAAATTCGGGCTGGACTGTTCCCATGAGGCACAGGGTCAGACTGATTTGCATATGGCCATGTCTGAACTGGGGTGGCTGAGTGGGCTAAAGTACGGTGATGGATTAAACCCAGATCAGTTTACTGGGGGTGAGTGCTTGCAATGTTCAACACTCCGTCCATCATTTCCTTTGGTTTTTGCTTTGTTCGCCATAAGTTGGCAGGGTATGCTCAGACGTGAGTCCCTTGCTCACTTTGCCACTGGATTCAAGCAAGCCTGGCTGAAGATGGCTGAAATGCCAGAAACCGGTCCTAGGAAGCTTATTTCCGGTCCAGTGAAGACATGGCTTGGCTGTTCGGGCTGGACTGTTCCCATGAGGCACAGGGTCAGACAGATTTGCATATGGCCATGTCTGAACTGGGGTGGCTGAGTGGGCTAAAGAACGGTGATGGATTAAACCCAGATCAGTTGACTGGGGGTGAGTGCTTGCAATGTTCAACACTCCGTCCATCATTTTCTTTGGTTTTTGCTTTGTTCGCCATGAGTTGGCAGGGTATGCTCAGACGTGAGTCCCTTGCTCACTTTGCCACTGGATTCAAGCAAGCCTGGCTGAAGACGGCTGAAATGCCAGAATCCAGTTCTAGGAAGCTTGTTTCCGGTCCAGGGAAGACATGGCTTGGCAGTTCGGGCTGGACTGTTCCCATGAGGCACAGGGTCAGACTGATTTGCATATGGCCATGTCTGAACTGGGGTGGCTGAGTGGGCTAAAGAACGGTGATGGATTAAACCCAGATCAGTTGACTGGGGGTCAGTGCTTGCAATGTTCAACACTCAGTCCATCATTTCCTTTGGTTTTTGCTTTGTTCGCCATAAGTTGGCAGGGTATGCTCAGACGTGAGTCCCTTGCTCACTTTGCCACTGGATTCAAGCAAGCCTGACTGAATACGGCTGAAATGCCAGAAACCGGTCCTAGGAAGCTTGTTTCCGGTCCAGGGAAGAAATGGCTTGGCAGTTCGGGCTGGACTGTTCCCATGAGGCACAGGGTCAGACTGATTTGCATATGGCCATGTCTGAACTGGGGTGGCTGAGTGGGCTAAAGAACGGTGATGGATTAAACCCAGATCAGTTGACTGGGGGTGAGTGCTTGCAATGTTCAACACTCCGTCCATCATTTCCTTTGGTTTTTGCTTTGTTCGCCATAAGTTGGCAGGGTATGCTCAGACGTGAGTCCCTTGCTCACTTTGCCACTGGATTCAAGCAAGCCTGGCTGAAGACGGCTGAAATGCCAGAAACCGGTCCTAGGAAGCTTGTTTCCGGTCCAGGGAAGACATGGCTTGGCAGTTCGGGCTGGACTGTTCCCTTGAGGCACAGGGTCAGACTGATTTGCATATTGCCATGTCTGAACTGGGGTGGCTGAGTGGGCTGAAGAACGGTGATGGATTAAACCCAGATCAGTTGACTGGTGGTGAGCGCTTGCAATGTTCAACACTCCGTCCATCATTTCCTTTGGTTTTTGCTTTGTTCGCCATAAGTTGGCAGGGTATGCTCAGATATGAGTCACTTGCTCTCTTTGCCACTGGATTCAAGCAAGCCTGGTTCAAGACGGCTGAAATGCCAGAAACAGGTCCTAGGAAGCTTGTTTCCGGTCCAGGGAAGACATGGCTTGGCAATTCGGGCTGGACTGTTCCCATGAGGCACAGGGTCAGACTGATTTGCATATGGCCATGTCTGAACTGGGGTGGCTGAGTGTGCTAAAGAACGGTGATGGATTAAACCCAGATCAATTGACTGGGGGTGAGTGCGTGCAATGTTCAACACTCCGTCCATCATTTCCTTTGGTTTTTGCTTTGTTCGCCATAAGTTGGCAGGGTATGCTCAGACGTGAGTCCCTTGCTCACTTTGCCACTGGATTCAAGCAAGCCTGGCTGAAGACGGCTGAAATGCCAGAAACCGGTCCTAGGAAACTTGTTTCCGGTCCAGGGAAGACATGGCTTAGCAGTTCAGGCTGGACTGTTCCCATGAGGCACAGGGTCAGACTGATTTGCATATGGCCATGTCTGAACTGGGGTGGCTGAGTGGGCTAAAGAACGGTGATGGATTAAACCCAGATCAGTTGCCTGGGGGTGAGTGCTTGCAATGTTCAACACTCCGTCCATCATTTCCTTTGGTTTTTGCTTTGGTCGCCATAAGTTGGCAGGGTATGCTCAGACGTGAGTCCCTTGCTCACTTTGCCACTGGATTCAAGCAAGCCTGGCTGAAGACGGCTGAAATGCCAGAAACCGGTCCTAGGAAGCTTGTTTCCGGTCCAGGGAAGAAATGGCTTGGCAGTTCGGGCTGGACTGTTCCCATGAGGCACAGGGTCAGACTGATTTGCATATGGCCATGTCTGAACTGGGGTGGCTGAGTGGGCTAAAGAACGGTGATGGATTAAACCCAGATCAGTTGACTGGGGGTGAGTGCTTGCAATGTTCAACACTCCGTCCATCATTTCCTTTGGTTTTTGCTTTGTTCGCCATGAGTTGGCAGGGTATGCTCAGACGTGAGTCTCTTGCTCACTTTGCCACTGGATTCAAGCAAGCCTGGCTGAAGACGGCTGAAATGCCAGAATCCAGTTCTAGGAAGCTTGTTTCCGGTCCAGGGAAGACATGGCTTGGCAGTTCGGGCTGGACTGTTCCCATGAGGCACAGGGTCAGACTGATTTGCATATGGCCATGTCTGAACTGGGGTGGCTGAGTGGGCTAAAGAACGGTGATGGATTAAACCCAGATCAGTTGACTGGGGGTGAGTGCTTGCAATGTTCAACACTCCGTCCATCATTTCCTTTGGTTTTTGCTTTGTTCGCCATAAGTTGGCAGGGTATGCTCAGACGTGAGTCCCTTGCTCACTTTGCCACTGGATTCAAGCAAGCCTGGCTGAAGACTGCTGAAATACCAGAAACCGGTCCAAGGAAGCTTGTTTCCGGTCCAGGGAAGACATGGCTTGGCAGTTCGAGCTGGACTGTTCTCATGAGGCACAGGGTCAGACTGATTTGCATATGGCCATGTCTGAACTGGGGTGGCTGAGTGGGCTAAAGAACGGTGATGGATTAAACCCAGATCAGTTCACTGGGGGTGAGTGCTTGCAATGTTCAACACTCCGTCCATCATTTCCTTTGGTTTTTGCTTTGTTCGCGATAAGTTGGCAGGGTATGCTCAGACGTGAGTCCCTTGCTCACTTTGCCACTGGATTCAAGCAAGCCTGGCTGAAGACGGCTGAAATGCCAGAAACCGGTCCTAGGAAGCTTGTTTCTGGTCCAGGGAAGACATGGCTTGGCAGTTCGGGCTGGACTGTTCCCATGAGGCACAGGGTCAGACTGATTTGCATATGGCCATGTCTGAACTGGGGTGGCTGAGTGGGCTAAAGAATGGTGATGGATTAAACCCAGATCAGTTGACTGGGGTGAGTGCTTGCAATGTTCAAAACTCCGTCCATCATTTCCTTTGGTTTTTGCTTTGTTGGCCATAAGTTGGCAGGGTATGCTCAGACGTGAGTCCCTTGCTCACTTTGCCACTGGATTCAAGCAAGCCTGGCTGAAGATGGCTGAAATGCCAGAAACCGGTCCTAGGAAGCTTGTTTCCGGTCCAGTGAAGACATGGCTTGGCTGTTCGGGCTGGACTGTTCCCATGAGGCACAGGGTCAGACAGATTTGCATATGGCCATATCTGAACTGGGGTGGCTGAGTGGGCTATAGAACGGTGATGGATTGAACCCAGATCAGTTGACTGGGGGTGAGTGCTTGCAATGTTCAACACTCCGTCCATCATTTCCTTTGGTTTTTGCTTTGTTCGCCATAAGCTGGCAGGGTATGCTCAGATATGAGTCACTTGCTCTCTTTGCCACTGGATTCAAGCAAGCCTGGTTGAAGACGGCTGAAATGCCAGAAACCGGTCCTAGGAAGCTTGTTTCCGGTCCAGGGAAGACATGGCTTGGCAGTTCGGGCTGGACTGTTCCCATGAGGCACAGGGTCAGACTGATTTGCATATGGCCATGTCTGAACTGGGGTGGCTGAGTGGGCTAAAGAACGGTGATGGATTAAACCCAGATCAGTTGACTGGGGGTGAGCGCTTGCAATGTTCAACACTCCGTCCATCATTTCCTTTGGTTTTTGCTTTGTTCGCCATAAGTTGGCAGGGTATGCTCAGATATGAGTCACTTGCTCTCTTTGCCACTGGATTCAAGCAAGCCTGGTTGAAGACGGCTGAAATGCCAGAAACAGGTCCTAGGAAGCTTGTTTCCGGTCCAGGGAAGACATGGCTTGGAAATTCGGGCTGGACTGTTCCCATGAGGCACAGGGTCAGACTGATTTGCATATGGCCATGTCTGAACTGGGGTGGCTGAGTGGGCTAAAGTACGGTGATGGATTAAACCCAGATCAGTTGACTGGGGGTGAGTGCTTGCAATGTTCAACACTCCGTCCATCATTTCCTTTGGTTTTTGCTTTGTTCGCCATAAGTTGGCAGGGTATGCTCAGACGTGAGTCCCTTGCTCACTTTGCCACTGGATTCAAGCAAGCCTGGCTGAAGATGGCTGAAATGCCAGAAACCGGTCCTAGGAAGCTTATTTCCGGTCCAGTGAAGACATGGCTTGGCTGTTCGGGCTGGACTGTTCCCATGAGGCACAGGGTCAGACAGATTTGCATATGGCCATGTCTGAACTGGGGTGGCTGAGTGGGCTAAAGAACGGTGATGGATTAAACCCAGATCAGTTGACTGGGGGTGAGTGCTTGCAATGTTCAACACTCCGTCCATCATTTTCTTTGGTTTTTGCTTTGTTCGCCATGAGTTGGCAGGGTATGCTCAGACGTGAGTCCCTTGCTCACTTTGCCACTCGATTCAAGCAAGCCTGGCTGAAGACGGCTGAAATGCCAGAAACCGGTCCTAGGAAGCTTGTTTCCGGTCCAGGAAAGACATGGCTTGGCAGTTCAGGCTGGACTGTTCCCATGAGGCACAGGGTCAGACTGATTTGCATATGGTCATGTCTCAACTGGGGTGGCTGAGTGGGCTAAAGAACAGTGATGGATTAAACCCAGATCAGTTGACTGGGGGTGAGTGCTTGCAATGTTCAACACTCCGTCCATCATTTCCTTTGGTTTTTGCTTTGTTCGCCATAAGTTGGCAGGGTATGCTCAGACGTGAGTCCCTTGCTCACTTTGCCACTGGATTCAAGCAAGCCTGGCTGAAGATGGCTGAAATGCCAGAAACCGGTCCTAGGAAGCTTGTTTCCGGTCCAGTGAAGACATGGCTTGGCTGTTCGGGCTGGACTGTTCCCATGAGGCACAGGGTCAGACAGATTTGCATATGGCCATGTCTGAACTGGGGTGGCTGAGTGGGCTAAAGAACGGTGATGGATTAAACCTAGATCAGTTGACTGGGGGTGAGTGCTTGCAATGTTCAACACTCCGTCCATCATTTCCTTTGGTTTTTGCTTTGTTCGCCATGAGTTGGCAGGGTATGCTCAGACGTGAGTCCCTTGCTCACTTTGCCACTGGATTCAAGCAAGCCTGGCTGAAGACGGCTGAAATGCCAGAAACCAGTCCTAGGAAGATTGTTTCCGGTCCAGGGAAGACATGGCTTGGCAGTTCAGGCTGGACTGTTCCCATGAGGCACAGGGTCAGTCTGATTTGCATATGGCCATGTCTGAACTGGGGTGGCTGAGTGGGCTAAAGAACGGTGATGGATTAAACCCAGATCAGTTGACTGGGGGTGAGTGCTTGCAATGTTCAACACTCCGTCCATCATTTCCTTTGGTTTTTGCTTTGTTCGCCATAAGTTGGCAGGGTATGCTCAGACGTGAGTCCCTTGCTCACTTTGCCACTGGATTCAAGCAAGCCTGGCTGAAGACGGCTGAAATGCCAGAAACCGGTCCTAGGAAGCTTGTTTCCGGTCCAGGGAAGACATGGCTTGGCAGTTCGGGCTGGACTGTTCCCATGAGGCACAGGGTCAGACTGATTTGCATATGGCCATGTCTGAACTGGGGTGGCTGAGTGGGCTAAAGAACGGTGATGGATTAAACCCAGATCAGTTGACTGGGGGTGAGCGCTTGCAATGTTCAACACTCTGTCCATCATTTCCTTTGGTTTTTGCTTTGTTCGCCATAAGTTGGCAGGGTATGCTCAGATATGAGTCACTTGCTCTCTTTGCCACTGGATTCAAGCAAGCCTGGTTGAAGACGGCTGAAATGCCAGAAACAGGTCCTAGGAAGCTTGTTTCCGGTCCAGGGAAGACATGGCTTGGCAATTCGGGCTGGACTGTTCCCATGAGGCACAGGGTCAGACTGATTTGCATATGGCCATGTCTGAACTGGGGTGGCTGAGTGGGCTAAAGAACGGTGATGGATTAAACCCAGATCAGTTGACTGGGGGTGAGTGCTTGCAATGTTCAACACTCCGTCCATCATTTCCTTTGGTTTTTGCTTTGTTCGCCATAAGTTGTCAGGGTATGCTCTGACGTGAGTCTTTTGCTCACTTTGCCACTGGATTCAAGCAAGCCTGGCTGAAGATGGCTGAAATGCCAGAAACCGGTCCTAGGAAGCTTGTTTCCGGTCCAGGGAAGACATGGCTTGGCAGTTCGGGCTGGACTGTTCCCATGAGGCACAGGGTCAGACTGATTTGCATATGGCCATGTCTGAACTGGGGTGGCTGAGTGTGCTAAAGAACAGTGATGGATTAAACCCAGATCAATTGACTGGGGGTGAGTGCGTGCAATGTTCAACACTCCATCCATCATTTCCTTTGGTTTTTGCTTTGTTCGCCATAAGTTGGCAGGGTATGCTCAGACGTGAGTCCCTTGCTCACTTTGCCTCTGGATTCAAGCAAGCCTGGCTGAAGACGGCTGAAATGCCAGAAACCAGTCCTAGGAAGCTTGTTTCCGGTCCAGGGAAGACATGGCTTGGCAGTTCAGGCTGGACTGTTCCCATGAGGCACAGGGTCAGTCTGATTTGCATATGGCCATGTCTGAACTGGGGTGGCTGAGTGGGCTAAAGAACGGTGATGGATTAAACCCAGATAAGTTGCCTGGGGGTGAGTGCTTGCAATGTTCAACACTCCGTCCATCATTTCCTTTGGTTTTTGCTTTGTTCGCCATAAGTTGGCAGGGTATGCTCAGACGTGAGTCCCTTGCTCACTTTGCCACTGGATTCAAGCAAGCCTGGCTGAAGACGGCTGAAATGCCAGAAACCGGTCCTAGGAAACTTGTTTCCGGTCCAGGGAAGACATGGCTTGGCAGTTCAGGCTGGACTGTTCCCATGAGGCACAGGGTCAGACTGATTTGCATATGGCCATGTCTGAACTGGGGTGGCTGAGTGGGCTAAAGAACGGTGATGGATTAAACCCAGATCAGTTGCCTGGGGGTGAGTGCTTGCAATGTTCAACACTCCGTCCATCATTTCCTTTGGTTTTTGCTTTGTTCGCCATAAGTTGGCAGGGTATGCTCAGACGTGAGTCCCTTGCTCACTTTGCCACTGGATTCAAGCAAGCCTGGCTGAAGACGGCTGAAATGCCAGAAACCGGTCCTAGGAAGCTTGTTTCCGGTCCAGGGAAGAAATGGCTTGGCAGTTCGGGCTGGACTGTTCCCATGAGGCACAGGGTCAGACTGATTTGCATATGGCCATGTCTGAACTGGGGTGGCTGAGTGGGCTAAAGAACGGTGATGGATTAAACCCAGATCAGTTGACTGGGGGTGAGTGCTTGCAATGTTCAACACTCCGTCCATCATTTCCTTTGGTTTTTGCTTTGTGCGCCATAAGTTGGCAGGGTATGCTCAGACGTGAGTCCCTTGCTCACTTTGCCACTGGATTCAAGCAAGCCTGGCTGAAGACGGCTGAAATGCCAGAAACCAGTCCTAGGAAGCTTGTTTCCGGTCCAGGGAAGACATGGCTTGGCAGTTCGGGCTGGACTGTTCCCATGAGGCACAGGGTCAGACTGATTTGCATATGGCCATGTCTGAACTGGGGTGGCTGAGTGGGCTAAAGAACGGTAATGGATTAAACCCAGATCAGTTGACTGGGGGTGAGCGCTTGCAATGTTCAATACTCCGTCCATCATTTCCTTTGGTTTTTGCTTTGTTTGCCATAAGTTGGCAGGGTATGCTCAGAGATGAGTCACTTGCTCTCTTTGCCACTGGATTCAAGCAAGCCTGGTTGAAGACGGCTGAAATGCCAGAAACAGGTCCTAGGAAGCTTGTTTCCGGTCCAGGGAAGACATGGCTTGGCAATTCGGGCTGGACTGTTCCCATGAGGCACAGGGTCAAACTGATTTGCATATGGCCATGTCTGAACTGGGGTGGCTGAGTGGGCTAAAGTACGGTGATGGATTAAACCCAGATCAGTTGACTGGGGGTGAGTGCTTGCAATGTTCAACACTCCGTCCATCATTTCCTTTGGTTTTTGCTTTGTTCGCCATAAGTTGGCAGGGTATGCTCAGACGTGAGCCCCTTGCTCACTTTGCCACTGGATTCAAGCAAGCCTGGCTGAAGATGGCTGAAATGCCAGAAACCGGTCCTAGGAAGCTTATTTCCGGTCCAGGGAAGACATGGCTTGGCAGTTCGGGCTGGACTGTTCCCATGAGGCACAGGGTCAGACAGATTTGCATATGGCCATGTCTGAACTGGGGTGGCTGAGTGGGCTAAAGAACGGTGATGGATTAAACCCAGATCAGTTGACTGGGGGTGAGCGCTTGCAATGTTCAACACTCTGTCCATCATTTCCTTTGGTTTTTGCTTTGTTCGCCATAAGTTGGCAGGGTATGCTCAGATATGAGTCACTTGCTCTCTTTGCCACTGGATTCAAGCAAGCCTGGTTGAAGACGGTTGAAATGCCAGAAACAGGTCCTAAGAAGCTTGTTTCCGGTCCAGGGAAGACATGGCTTGGCAATTCGGGCTGGACTGTTCCCATGAGGCACAGGGTCAGACTGATTTGCATATGGCCATGTCTGAACTGGGGTGGCTGAGTGGGCTAAAGAACGGTGATGGATTAAACCCAGATCAGTTGACTGGGGGTGAGTGCTTGCAATGTTCAACACTCCGTCCATCATTTCCTTTGGTTTTTGCTTTGTTCGCCATAAGTTGTCAGGGTATGCTCTGACGTGAGTCTTTTGCTCACTTTGCCACTGGATTCAAGCAAGCCTGGCTGAAGACGGCTGAAATGCCAGAAACCGGTCCTAGGAAGCTTGTTTCCGGTCCAGGGAAGACATGGCTTGGCAGTTCGGGCTGGACTGTTCCCATGAGGCACAGGGTCAGACTGATTTGCATATGGCCATGTCTGAACTGGGGTGGCTGAGTGTGCTAAAGAACAGTGATGGATTAAACCCAGATCAATTGACTGGGGGTGAGTGCGTGCAATGTTCAACACTCCGTTCATCATTTCCTTTGGTTTTTGCTTTGTTCGCCATAAGTTGGCAGGGTATGCTCAGACGTGAGTCCCTTGCTCACTTTGCCTCTGAATTCAAGCAAGCCTGGCTGAAGACGGCTGAAATGCCAGAAACCGGTCCTAGGAAGCTTGTTTCCGGTCCAGGGAAGACATGGCTTGGCAGTTCAGGCTGGACTGTTCCCATGAGGCACAGGGTCAGTCTGATTTGCATATGGCCATGTCTGAACTGGGGTGGCTGAGTGGGCTAAAGAACGGTGATGGATTAAACCCAGATAAGTTGCCTGGGGGTGAGTGCTTGCAATGTTCAACACTCCGTCCATCATTTCCTTTGGTTTTTGCTTTGTTCGCCATAAGTTGGCAGGGTATGCTCAGACGTGAGTCCCTTGCTCACTTTGCCACTGGATTCAAGCAAGCCTGGCTGAAGACGGCTGAAATGCCAGAAACCGGTCCTAGGAAACTTGTTTCCGGTCCAGGGAAGACATGGCTTGGCAGTTCAGGCTGGACTGTTCCCATGAGGCACAGGGTCAGACTGATTTGCATATGGCCATGTCTGAACTGGGGTGGCTGAGTGGGCTAAAGAACGGTGATGGATTAAACCCAGATCAGTTGCCTGGGGGTGAGTGCTTGCAATGTTCAACACTCCGTCCATCGTTTCCTTTGGTTTTTGCTTTGTTCGCCATAAGTTGGCAGGGTATGCTCAGACGTGAGTCCTTTGCTCACTTTGCCACTGGATTCAAGCAAGCCTGGCTGAAGACGGCTGAAATGCCAGAAACCGGTCCTAGGAAGCTTGTTTCCGGTCCAGGGAAGAAATGGCTTGGCAGTTCGGGCTGGACTGTTCCCATGAGGCACAGGGTCAGACTGATTTGCATATGGCCATGTCTGAACTGGGGTGGCTGAGTGGGCTAAAGAACGGTGATGGATTAAACCCAGATCAGTTGACTGGGGGTGAGTGCTTGCAATGTTCAACACTCCGTCCATCATTTCCTTTGGTTTTTGCTTTGTTCGCCATAAGTTGGCAGGGTATGCTCAGACGTGAGTCCCTTGCTCACTTTGCCACTGGATTCAAGCAAGCCTGGCTGAAGACGGCTGAAATGCCAGAAACCGGTTCTAGGAAGCTTGATTCCGGTCCAGGGAAGACATGGCTTGGCAGTTCGGGCTGGACTGTTCCCATGAGGCACAGGGTCAGACTGATTTGCATATGGCTATGTCTGAACTGGGGTGGCTGAGTGGGCTAAAGAACGGTGATGGATTAAACCCAGATCTAGTTGACTGGGGGTGAGTGCTTGCAATGTTCAACACTCCGTCCATCATTTCCTTTGCTTTTTGCTTTGTTCGCCATAGCTTGGCAGGGTATGCTCAGACGTGAGTCCCTTGCTCACTTTGCCACTGGATTCAAGCAAGCCTGGCTGAAGACTGCTGAAATACCAGAAACCGGTCCTAGCAAGCTTGTTTCCGATCCAGGGAAGACATGGCTTGGCAGTTCGAGCTGGACTGTTCCCATGAGGCACAGGGTCAGACTCATTTGCATATGGCTATGTCTGAACTGGGGTGGCTGAGTGGGCTAAAGAACGGTGATGGATTAAACCCAGATCAGTTGACTGGGGGTGAGTGCTTGTAATGTTCAACACTCCGTCCATCATTTCCTTTGCTTTTTGCTTTGTTCGCCATAAGTTGGCAGGGTATGCTCAGACGTGAGTCCCTTGCTCACTTTGCCACTGGATTCAAGCAAGCCTGGCTGAAGACTGCTGAAATACCAGAAACCGGTCCTAGGAAGCTTGTTTCGGGTCCAGGGAAGACATGGCTTGGCAGTTCGAGCTGGACTGTTCCCATGAGGCACAGGGTCAGACTGATTTGCATATGGCTATGTCTGAACTGGGGTGGCTGAGTGGGCTAAAGAACGGTGATGGATTAAACCCAGATCAGTTGACTGGGGGTGAGTGCTTGCAATGTTCAACACTCCGTCCATCATTTCCTTTGGTTTTTGCTTTGTTCGCCATAAGTTGGCAGGGTATGCTCAGACGTGAGTCCCTTGCTCACTTTGCCACTGGATTCAAGCAAGCCTGGCTGAAGACGGCTGAAATGCCAGAAACCGGTCCTAGGAAGCTTGTTTCCGGTCCAGGGAAGACATGGCTTGGCAGTTTGGGCTGGACTGTTCCCATGAGGCACAGGGTCAGACTGATTTGCATATGGCCATGTCTGAACTGGGGTGGCTGAGTGGGCTAAAGAACGGTGATGGATTAAACCCAGATCAGTTGACTGGGGGTGAGCGCTTGCAATGTTCAACACTCCGTCCATCATTTCCTTTGGTTTTTGCTTTGTTCGCCATAAGTTGGCAGGGTATGCTCAGAGATGAGTCACTTGCTCTCTTTGCCACTGGATTCAAGCAAGCCTGGTTGAAGACGGCTGAAATGCCAGAAACAGGTCCTAGGAAGCTTGTTTCCGGTCCAGAGAAGACATGGCTTGGCAATTCGGGCTGGACTGTTCCCATGAGGCACAGGGTCAGACTGATTTGCATATGGCCATGCCTGAACTGGGGTGGCTGAGTGGGCTAAAGTACGGTGATGGATTAAACCCAGATCAGTTGACTGGGGGTGAGTGCTTGCAATGTTCAACACTCCGTCCATCATTTCCTTTGGTTTTTGCTTTGTTCGCCATAAGTTGGCAGGGTATGCTCAGACGTGAGTCCCTTGCTCACTTCGCCACTGGATTCAAGCAAGCCTGGCTGAAGATGGCTGAAATGCCAGAAACCGGTCCTAGGAAGCTTATTTCCGGTCCAGTGAAGACATGGCTTGGCTGTTCGGGCTGGACTGTTCCCATGAGGCACAGGGTCAGACAGATTTGCATATGGCCATGTCTGAACTGGGGTGGCTGAGTGGGCTAAAGAACGGTGATGGATTAAACCCAGATCAGTTGACTGGAGGTGAGTGCTTGCAATGTTCAACACTCCGTCCATCATTTTCTTTGGTTTTTGCTTTGTTCGCCATGAGTTGGCAGGGTATGCTCAGACGTGAGTCCCTTGCTCACTTTGCCACTCGATTCAAGCAAGCCTGGCTGAAGATGGCTGAAATGCCAGAAACCGGTCCTAGGAAGCTTGTTTCCGGTCCAGGAAAGACATGGCTTGGCAGTTCAGGCTGGACTGTTCCCATGAGGCACAGGGTCAGACTGATTTGCATATGGTCATGTCTCAACTGGGGTGGCTGAGTGGGCTAAAGAACAGTGATGGATTAAACCCAGATCAGTTGACTGGGGGTGAGTGCTTGCAATGTTCAACACTCCGTCCATCATTTCCTTTGGTTTTTGCTTTGTTCGCCATAAGTTGGCAGGGTATGCTCAGACGTGAGTTCCTTGCTCACTTTGCCACTGGATTCAAGCAAGCCTGGCTGAAGATGGCTGAAATGCCAGAAACCGGTCCTAGGAAGCTTGTTTCCGGTCCAGTGAAGACATGGCTTGGCTGTTCGGGCTGGACTGTTCCCATGAGGCACAGGGTCAGACAGATTTGCATATGGCCATGTCTGAACTGGGGTGGCTGAGTGGGCTAAAGAACGGTGATGGATTAAACCTAGATCAGTTGACTGGGGGTGAGTGCTTGCAATGTTCAACACTCCGTCCATCATTTCCTTTGGTTTTTGCTTTGTTCGCCATGAGTTGGCAGGTTATGCTCAGACGTGAGTCCCTTGCTCACTTTGCCACTGGATTCAAGCAAGCCTGGCTGAAGACGGCTGAAATGCCAGAAACCGGTTCTAGGAAGCTTGTTTCCGGTCCAGGGAAGACATGGCTTGGCAGTTCGGGCTGGACTGTTCCCATGAGGCACAGGGTCAGACTGATTTGCATATGGCTATGTCTGAACTGGGGTGGCTGAGTGGGCTAAAGAACGGTGATGGATTAAACCCAGATCTAGTTGACTGGGGGTGAGTGCTTGCAATGTTCAACACTCCGTCCATCATTTTCTTTGGTTTTTGCTTTGTTCGCCATGAGTTGGCAGGGTATGCTCAGACGTGAGTCCCTTGCTCACTTTGCCACTCGATTCAAGCAAGCCTGGCTGAAGGCGGCTGAAATGCCAGAAACCGGTCCTAGGAAGCTTGTTTCCGGTCCAGGAAAGACATGGCTTGGCAGTTCAGGCTGGACTGTTCCCATGAGGCACAGGGTCAGACTGATTTGCATATGGTCATGTCTCAACTGGGGTGGCTGAGTGGGCTAAAGAACAGTGATGGATTAAACCCAGATCAGTTGACTGGGGGTGAGTGCTTGCAATGTTCAACACTCCGTCCATCATTTCCTTTGCTTTTTGCTTTGTTCGCCATGAGTTGGCAGGGTATGCTCAGACGTGAGTCCCTTGCTCACTTTGCCACTCGATTCAAGCAAGCCTGGCTGAAGACGGCTGAAATGCCAGAAACCGGTCCTAGGAAGTTTGTTTCCGGTCCAGGAAAGACATGGCTTGGCAGTTCAGGCTGGACTGTTCCCATGAGGCACAGGGTCAGACTGATTTGCATATGGTCATGTCTCAACTGGGGTGGCTGAGTGGGCTAAAGAACAGTGATGGATTAAACCCAGATCAGTTGACTGGGGGTGAGTGCTTGCAATGTTCAACACTCCGTCCATCATTTCCTTTGGTTTTTGCTTTGTTCGCCATAAGTTGGCAGGGTATGCTCAGACGTGAGTCCCTTGCTCACTTTGCCACTGGATTCAAGCAAGCCTGGCTGAAGATGGCTGAAATGCCAGAAACCGGTCCTAGGAAGCTTGTTTCCGGTCCAGTGAAGACATGGCTTGGCTGTTCGGGCTGGACTGTTCCCATGAGGCACAGGGTCAGACAGATTTGCATATGGCCATGTCTGAACTGGGGTGGCTGAGTGGGCTAAAGAACGGTGATGGATTAAACCTAGATCAGTTGACTGGGGGTGAGTGCTTGCAATGTTCAACACTCCGTCCATCATTTCCTTTGGTTTTTGCTTTGTTCGCCATGAGTTGGCAGGGTATGCTCAGACGTGAGTCCCTTGCTCACTTTGCCACTGGATTCAAGCAAGCCTGGCTGAAGACGGCTGAAATGCCAGAAACCGGTTCTAGGAAGCTTGTTTCCGGTCCAGGGAAGACATGGCTTGGCAGTTCGGGCTGGACTGTTCCCATGAGGCACAGGGTCAGACTGATTTGCATATGGCTATGTCTGAACTGGGGTGGCTGAGTGGGCTAAAGAACGGTGATGGATTAAACCCAGATCTAGTTGACTGGGGGTGAGTGCTTGCAATGTTCAACACTCCGTCCATCATTTCCTTTGCTTTTTGCTTTGTTCGCCATAAGTTGGCAGGGTATGCTCAGACGTGAGTCCCTTGCTCACTTTGCCACTGGATTCAAGCAAGCCTGGCTGAAGACTGCTGAAATACCAGAAACCGGTCCTAGCAAGCTTGTTTCCGGTCCAGGGAAGACATGGCTTGGCAGTTCGAGCTGGACTGTTCCCATGAGGCACAGGGTCAGACTCATTTGCATATGGCTATGTCTGAACTGGGGTGGCTGAGTGGGCTAAAGAACGGTGATGGATTAAACCCAGATCAGTTGACTGGGGGTGAGTGCTTGTAATGTTCAACACTCCGTCCATCATTTCCTTTGCTTTTTGCTTTGTTCGCCATAAGTTGGCAGGGTATGCTCAGACGTGAGTCCCTTGCTCACTTTGCCACTGGATTCAAGCAAGCCTGGCTGAAGACTGCTGAAATACCAGAAACCGGTCCTAGGAAGCTTGTTTCCGGTCCAGGGAAGACATGGCTTGGCAGTTCGAGCTGGACTGTTCCCATGAGGCACAGGGTCAGACTGATTTGCATATGGCTATGTCTGAACTGGGGTGGCTGAGTGGGCTAAAGAACGGTGATGGATTAAACCCAGATCAGTTGACTGGGGGTGAGTGCTTGCAATGTTCAACACTCCGTCCATCATTTCCTTTGGTTTTTGCTTTGTTCGCCATAAGTTGGCAGGGTATGCTCAGACGTGAGTCCCTTGCTCACTTTGCCACTGGATTCAAGCAAGCCTGGCTGAAGACGGCTGAAATGCCAGAAACCGGTTCTAGGAAGCTTGTTTCCGGTCCAGGGAAGACATGGCTTGGCAGTTCGTGCTGGACTGTTCCCATGAGGCACAGGGTCAGACTGATTTGCATATGGCTATGTCTGAACTGGGGTGGCTGAGTGGGCTAAAGAACGGTGATGGATTAAACCCAGATCAGTTGACTGGGGGTGAGTGCTTGCAATGTTCAACACTCCGTCCATCATTTCCTTTGGTTTTTGCTTTGTTCGCCATAAGTTGGCAGGGTATGCTCAGACGTGAGTCCCTTGCTCACTTTGCCACTGGATTCAAGCAAGCCTGGCTGAAGACTGCTGAAATACCAGAAACCGGTCCAAGGAAGCTTGTTTCCGGTCCAGGGAAGACATGGCTTGGCAGTTCGAGCTGGACTGTTCTCATGAGGCACAGGGTCAGACTGATTTGCATATGGCCATGTCTGAACTGGAGTGGCTGAGTGGGCTAAAGAACGGTGATGGATTAAACCCAGATCAGTTCACTGGGGGTGAGTGCTTGCAATGTTCAACACTCCGTCCATCATTTCCTTTGGTTTTTGCTTTGTTCGCGATAAGTTGGCAGGGTATGCTCAGACGTGAGTCCCTTGCTCACTTTGCCACTGGATTCAAGCAAGCCTGGCTGAAGACGGCTGAAATGCCAGAAACCGGTCCTAGGAAGCTTGTTTCTGGTCCAGGGAAGACATAGCTTGGCAGTTCGGGCTGGACTGTTCCCATGAGGCACAGGGTCAGACTGATTTGCATACGGCCATGTCTGAACTGAGGTGGCTGAGTGGGCTAAAGAATGGTGATGGATTAAACCCAGATCAGTTGACTGGGGGTGAGTGCTTGCAATGTTCAACACTCCGTCCTTCATTTCCTTTGGTTTTTGCTTTGTTGGCCATAAGTTGGCAGGGTATGCTCAGACGTGAGTCCCTTGCTCACTTTGCCACTGGATTCAAGCAAGCCTGGCTGAAGATGGCTGAAATGCCAGAAACCGGTCCTAGGAAGCTTGTTTCCGGTCCAGTGAAGACATGGCTTGGCTGTTCGGGCTGGACTGTTCCCATGAGGCACAGGGTCAGACAGATTTGCATATGGCCATATCTGAACTGGGGTGGCTGAGTGGGCTAAAGAACGGTGATGGATTAAACCCAGATCAGTTGACTGGGGGTGAGTGCTTGCAATGTTCAACACTCCGTCCATCATTTCCTTTGGTTTTTGCTTTGTTCGCCATGAGTTGGCAGGGTATGCTCAGACGTGAGTCCCTTGCTCACTTTGCCACTGGATTCAAGCAAGCCTGGCTGAAGACGGCTGAAATGCCAGAATCCAGTTCTAGGAAGCTTGTTTCCGGTCCAGGGAAGACATGGCTTGGCAGTTCGGGCTGGACTGTTCCCATGAGGCACAGGGTCAGACTGATTTGCATATGGCCATGTCTGAACTGGGGTGGCTGAGTGGGCTAAAGAACGGTGATGGATTAAACCCAGATCAGTTGACTGGGGGTCAGTGCTTGCAATGTTCAACACTCAGTCCATCATTTCCTTTGGTTTTTGCTTTGTTCGCCATAAGTTGGCAGGGTATGCTCAGACGTGAGTCCCTTGCTCACTTTGCCACTGGATTCAAGCAAGCCTGACTGAATACGGCTGAAATGCCAGAAACCGGTCCTAGGAAGCTTGTTTCTGGTCCAGGGAAGAAATTGCTTGGCAGTTCGGGCTGGACTGTTCCCATGAGGCACAGGGTCAGACTGATTTGCATATGGCCATGTCTGAACTGGGGTGGCTGAGTGGGCTAAAGAACGGTGATGGATTAAACCCAGATCAGTTGACTGGGGGTGAGTGCTTGCAATGTTCAACACTCCGTCCATCATTTCCTTTGGTTTTTGCTTTGTTCGCCATAAGTTGGCAGGGTATGCTCAGACGTGAGTCCCTTGCTCACTTTGCCACTGGATTCAAGCAAGCCTGGCTGAAGACGGCTGAAATGCCAGAAACCGGTCCTAGGAAGCTTGTTTCCGGTCCAGGGAAGACATGGCTTGGCAGTTCGGGCTGGACTGTTCCCATGAGGCACAGGGTCAGACTGATTTGCAAATGGCCATGTCTGAACTGGGGTGGCTGAGTGGGCTAAAGAACGGTGATGGATTAAACCCAGATCAGTTGACTGGGGGTGAGCGCTTGCAATGTTCAACACTCCGTCCATCATTTCCTTTGGTTTTTGCTTTGTTCGCCATAAGTTGGCAGGGTATGCTCAGATATGAGTCACTTGCTCTCTTTGCCACTGGATTCAAGCAAGCCTGGCTGAAGACGGCTGAAATGCCAGAAACAGGTCCTAGGAAGCTTGTTTCCGGTCCAGGGAAGACATGGCTTGGCAATTCGGGCTGGACTGTTCCCATGAGGCACAGGGTCAGACTGATTTGCATATGGCCATGTCTGAACTGGGGTGGCTGAGTGGGCTAAAGAACGGTGATGGATTAAACCCAGATCAGTTGACTGGGGGTGAGTGCTTGCAATGTTCAACACTCCGTCCATCATTTCCTTTGGTTTTTGCTTTGTTCGCCATAAGTTGGCAGGGTATGCTCTGACGTGAGTCTTTTGCTCACTTTGCCACTGGATTCAAGCAAGCCTGGCTGAAGACGGCTGAAATGCCAGAAACCGGTCCTAGGAAGCTTGTTTCCGGTCCAGGGAAGACATGGCTTGGCAGTTCGGGCTGGACTGTTCCCATGAGGCACAGGGTCAGACTGATTTGCATATGGCCATGTCTGAACTGGGGTGGCTGAGTGTGCTAAAGAACGGTGATGGATTAAACCCAGATCAATTGACTGGGGGTGAGTGCGTGCAATGTTCAACACTCCGTCCATCATTTCCTTTGGTTTTTGCTTTGTTCGCCATAAGTTGGCAGGGTATGCTCAGACGTGAGTCCCTTGCTCACTTTGCCACTGGATTCAAGCAAGCCTGGCTGAAGACGGTTGAAATGCCAGAAACCGGTCCTAGGAAGATTGTTTCCGGTCCAGGGAAGACATGGCTTGGCAGTTCAGGCTGGACTGTTCCCATGAGGCACAGGGTCAGTCTGATTTGCATATGGCCATGTCTGAACTGGGGTGGCTGAGTGGGCTAAAGAACGGTGATGGATTAAACCCAGATCAGTTGACTGGGGGTGAGTGCTTGCAATGTTCAACACTCCGTCCATCATTTCCTTTGGTTTTTGCTTTGTTCGCCATAAGTTGGCAGGGTATGCTCAGACGTGAGTCCCTTGCTCACTTTGCCACTGGATTCAAGCAAGCCTGGCTGAAGACTGCTGAAATACCAGAAACCGGTCCTAGGAAGCTTGTTTCCGGTCCAGGGAAGACATGGCTTGGCAGTTCGAGCTGGACTGTTCTCATGAGGCACAGGGTCAGACTGATTTGCATATGGCCATGTCTGAACTGGGGTGGCTGAGTGGGCTAAAGAACGGTGATGGATTAAACCCAGATCAGTTGACTGGGGGTGAGTGCTTGCAATGTTCAACACTCCGTCCATCATTTCCTTTGGTTTTTGCTTTGTTCGCCATAAGTTGGCAGGGTATGCTCAGACGTGAGTCCCTTGCTCACTTTGCCACTGGATTCAAGCAAGCCTGGCTGAAGACGGCTGAAATGCCAGAAACCGGTCCTAGGAAGCTTGTTTCCGGTCCAGGGAAGACATGGCTTGGCAGTTCGGGCTGGACTGTTCCCATGAGGCACAGGGTCAGACTGATTTGCATATGGCCATGTCTGAACTGGGGTGGCTGAGTGGGCTAAAGAACGGTGATGGATTAAACCCAGATCAGTTGACTGGGGGTGAGCGCTTGCAATGTTCAACACTCTGTCCATCATTTCCTTTGGTTTTTGCTTTGTTCGCCATAAGTTGGCAGGGTATGCTCAGATATGAGTCACTTGCTCTCTTTGCCACTGGATTCAAGCAAGCCTGGTTGAAGACGGCTGAAATGCCAGAAACAGGTCCTAGGAAGCTTGTTTCCGGTCCAGGGAAGACATGGCTTGGCAATTCGGGCTGGACTGTTCCCATGAGGCACAGGGTCAGACTGATTTGCATATGGCCATGTCTGAACTGGGGTGGCTGAGTGGGCTAAAGAACGGTGATGGATTAAACCCAGATCAGTTGACTGGGGGTGAGTGCTTGCAATGTTCAACACTCCGTCCATCATTTCCTTTGGTTTTTGCTTTGTTCGCCATAAGTTGTCAGGGTATGCTCTGACGTGAGTCTTTTGCTCACTTTGCCACTGGATTCAAGCAAGCCTGGCTGAAGACGGCTGAAATGCCAGAAACCGGTCCTAGGAAGCTTGTTTCCGGTCCAGGGAAGACATGGCTTGGCAGTTCGGGCTGGACTGTTCCCATGAGGCACAGGGTCAGACTGATTTGCATATGGCCATGTCTGAACTGGGGTGGCTGAGTGTGCTAAAGAACAGTGATGGATTAAACCCAGATCAATTGACTGGGGGTGAGTGCGTGCAATGTTCAACACTCCGTCCATCATTTCCTTTGGTTTTTGCTTTGTTCGCCATAAGTTGGCAGGGTATGCTCAGACGTGAGTCCCTTGCTCACTTTGCCTCTGGATTCAAGCAAGCCTGGCTGAAGACGGCTGAAATGCCAGAAACCGGTCCTAGGAAGCTTGTTTCCGGTCCAGGGAAGACATGGCTTGGCAGTTCGGGCTGGACTGTTCCCATGAGGCACAGGGTCAGTCTGATTTGCATATGGCCATGTCTGAACTGGGGTGGCTGAGTGGGCTAAAGAACGGTGATGGATTAAACCCAGATAAGTTGCCTGGGGGTGAGTGCTTGCAATGTTCAACACTCCGTCTATCATTTCCTTTGGTTTTTGCTTTGTTCGCCATAAGTTGGCAGGGTATGCTCAGACGTGAGTCCCTTGCTCACTTTGCCACTGGATTCAAGCAAGCCTGGCTGAAGACGGCTGAAATGCCAGAAACCGGTCCTAGGAAACTTGTTTCCGGTCCAGGGAAGACATGGCTTGGCAGTTCAGGCTGGACTGTTCCCATGAGGCACAGGGTCAGACTGATTTGCATATGGCCATGTCTGAACTGGGGTGGCTGAGTGGGCTAAAGAACGGTGATGGATTAAACCCAGATCAGTTGCCTGGGGGTGAGTGCTTGCAATGTTCAACACTCCGTCCATCATTTCCTTTGGTTTTTGCTTTGTTCGCCATAAGTTGGCAGGGTATGCTCAGACGTGAGTCCCTTGCTCACTTTGCCACTGGATTCAAGCAAGCCTGGCTGAAGACGGCTGAAATGCCAGAAACCGGTCCTAGGAAGCTTGTTTCCGGTCCAGGGAAGAAATGGCTTGGCAGTTCGGGCTGGACTGTTCCCATGAGGCACAGGGTCAGACTGATTTGCATATGGCCGTGTCTGAACTGGGGTGGCTGAGTGGGCTAAAGAACGGTGATGGATTAAACCCAGATCAGTTGACTGGGGGTGAGTGCTTGCAATGTTCAACACTCCGTCCATCATTTCCTTTGGTTTTTGCTTTGTTCGCCATAAGTTGGCAGGGTATGCTCAGACGTGAGTCCCTTGCTCACTTTGCCACTGGATTCAAGCAAGCCTGGCTGAAGACGGCTGAAATGCCAGAAACCGGTCCTAGGAAGCTTGTTTCCGGTCCAGGGAAGACATGGCTTGGCAGTTCGGGCTGGACTGTTCCCATGAGGCACAGGGTCAGACTGATTTGCATATGGCCATGTCTGAACTGGGGTGGCTGAGTGGGCTAAAGAACGGTGATGGAATAAACCCAGATCAGTTGACTGGGGGTGAGCGCTTGCAATGTTCAATACTCCGTCCATCATTTCCTTTGGTTTTTGCTTTGTTCGCCATAAGTTGGCAGGGTATGCTCAGAGATGAGTCACTTGCTCTCTTTGCCACTGGATTCAAGCAAGCCTGGTTGAAGACGGCTGAAATGCCAGAAACAGGTCCTAGGAAGCTTGTTTCCGGTCCAGGGAAGACATGGCTTGGCAATTCGGGCTGGACTGTTCCCATGAGGCACAGGGTCAGACTGATTTGCATATGGCCATGTCTGAACTGGGGTGGCTGAGTGGGCTAAAGTATGGTGATGGATTAAACCCAGATCAGTTGACTGGGGGTGAGTGCTTGCAATGTTCAACACTCCGTCCATCATTTCCTTTGGTTTTTGCTTTGTTCGCCATAAGTTGGCAGGGTATGCTCAGACGTGAGTCCCTTGCTCACTTTGCCACTGGATTCAAGCAAGCCTGGCTGAAGATGGCTGAAATGCCAGAAACCGGTCCTAGGAAGCTTATTTCCGGTCCAGGGAAGACATGGCTTGGCTGTTCGGGCTGGACTGTTCCCATGAGGCACACGGTCAGACTGATTTGCATATGGCCATGTCTGAACTGGGGTGGCTGAGTGGGCTAAAGAACGGTGATGGATTAAACCCAGATCAGTTGACTGGGGGTGAGTGCTTGCAATGTTCAACACTCCGTCCATCATTTCCTTTGGTTTTTGCTTTGTTCGCCATAAGTTGGCAGGGTATGCTCAGACGTGAGTCCCTTGCTCACTTTGCCACTGGATTCAAGCAAGCCTGGCTGAAGACGGTTGAAATGCCAGAAACCGGTCCTAGGAAGATTGTTTCCGGTCCAGGGAAGACATGGCTTGGCAGTTCAGGCTGGACTGTTCCCATGAGGCACAGGGTCAGTCTGATTTGCATATGGCCATGTCTGAACTGGGATGGCTGAGTGGGCTAAAGAACGGTGATGGATTAAACCCAGATCAGTTGACTGGGGGTGAGTGCTTGCAATGTTCAACACTCCGTCCATCATTTCCTTTGGTTTTTGCTTTGTTCGCCATAAGTTGGCAGGGTATGCTCAGACGTGAGTCCCTTGCTCACTTTGCCACTGGATTCAAGCAAGCCTGGCTGAAGACTGCTGAAATACCAGAAACCGGTCCTAGGAAGCTTGTTTCCGGTCCAGGGAAGACATGGCTTGGCAGTTCGAGCTGGACTGTTCTCATGAGGCACAGGGTCAGACTGATTTGCATATGGCCATGTCTGAACTGGGGTGGCTGAGTGGGCTAAAGAACGGTGATGGATTAAACCCAGATCAGTTGACTGGGGGTGAGTGCTTGCAATGTTCAACACTCCGTCCATCATTTCCTTTGGTTTTTGCTTTGTTCGCCATAAGTTGGCAGGGTATGCTCAGACGTGAGTCCCTTGCTCACTTTGCCACTGGATTCAAGCAAGCCTGGCTGAAGACGGCTGAAATGCCAGAAACCGGTCCTAGGAAGCTTGTTTCCGGTCCAGGGAAGACATGGCTTGGCAGTTCGGGCTGGACTGTTCCCATGAGGCACAGGGTCAGACTGATTTGCATATGGCCATGTCTGAACTGGGGTGGCTGAGTGGGCTAAAGAACGGTGATGGATTAAACCCAGATCAGTTGACTGGGGGTGAGCGCTTGCAATGTTCAACACTCTGTCCATCATTTCCTTTGGTTTTTGCTTTGTTCGCCATAAGTTGGCAGGGTATGCTCAGATATGAGTCACTTGCTCTCTTTGCCACTGGATTCAAGCAAGCCTGGTTGAAGACGGCTGAAATGCCAGAAACAGGTCCTAGGAAGCTTGTTTCCGGTCCAGGGAAGACATGGCTTGGCAATTCGGGCTGGACTGTTCCCATGAGGCACAGGGTCAGACTGATTTGCATATGGCCATGTCTGAACTGGGGTGGCTGAGTGGGCTAAAGAACGGTGATGGATTAAACCCAGATCAGTTGACTGGGGGTGAGTGCTTGCAATGTTCAACACTCCGTCCATCATTTCCTTTGGTTTTTGCTTTGTTCGCCATAAGTTGTCAGGGTATGCTCTGACGTGAGTCTTTTGCTCACTTTGCCACTGGATTCAAGCAAGCCTGGCTGAAGACGGCTGAAATGCCAGAAACCGGTCCTAGGAAGCTTGTTTCCGGTCCAGGGAAGACATGGCTTGGCAGTTCGGGCTGGACTGTTCCCATGAGGCACAGGGTCAGACTGATTTGCATATGGCCATGTCTGAACTGGGGTGGCTGAGTGTGCTAAAGAACAGTGATGGATTAAACCCAGATCAATTGACTGGGGGTGAGTGCGTGCAATGTTCAACACTCCGTCCATCATTTCCTTTGGTTTTTGCTTTGTTCGCCATAAGTTGGCAGGGTATGCTCAGACGTGAGTCCCTTGCTCACTTTGCCTCTGGATTCAAGCAAGCCTGGCTGAAGACGGCTGAAATGCCAGAAACCGGTCCTAGGAAGCTTGTTTCCGGTCCAGGGAAGACATGGCTTGGCAGTTCGGGCTGGACTGTTCCCATGAGGCACAGGGTCAGTCTGATTTGCATATGGCCATGTCTGAACTGGGGTGGCTGAGTGGGCTAAAGAACGGTGATGGATTAAACCCAGATAAGTTGCCTGGGGGTGAGTGCTTGCAATGTTCAACACTCCGTCCATCATTTCCTTTGGTTTTTGCTTTGTTCGCCATAAGTTGGCAGGGTATGCTCAGACGTGAGTCCCTTGCTCACTTTGCCACTGGATTCAAGCAAGCCTGGCTGAAGACGGCTGAAATGCCAGAAACCGGTCCTAGGAAACTTGTTTCCGGTCCAGGGAAGACATGGCTTGGCAGTTCAGGCTGGACTGTTCCCATGAGGCACAGGGTCAGACTGATTTGCATATGGCCATGTCTGAACTGGGGTGGCTGAGTGGGCTAAAGAACGGTGATGGATTAAACCCAGATCAGTTGCCTGGGGGTGAGTGCTTGCAATGTTCAACACTCCGTCCATCATTTCCTTTGGTTTTTGCTTTGTTCGCCATAAGTTGGCAGGGTATGCTCAGACGTGAGTCCCTTGCTCACTTTGCCACTGGATTCAAGCAAGCCTGGCTGAAGACGGCTGAAATGCCAGAAACCGGTCCTAGGAAGCTTGTTTCCGGTCCAGGGAAGAAATGGCTTGGCAGTTCGGGCTGGACTGTTCCCATGAGGCACAGGGTCAGACTGATTTGCATATGGCCGTGTCTGAACTGGGGTGGCTGAGTGGGCTAAAGAACGGTGATGGATTAAACCCAGATCAGTTGACTGGGGGTGAGTGCTTGCAATGTTCAACACTCCGTCCATCATTTCCTTTGGTTTTTGCTTTGTTCGCCATAAGTTGGCAGGGTATGCTCAGACGTCAGTCCCTTGCTCACTTTGCCACTGGATTCAAGCAAGCCTGGCTGAAGACGGCTGAAATGCCAGAAACCGGTCCTAGGAAGCTTGTTTCCGGTCCAGGGAAGACATGGCTTGGCAGTTCGGGCTGGACTGTTCCCATGAGGCACAGGGTCAGACTGATTTGCATATGGCCATGTCTGAACTGGGGTGGCTGAGTGGGCTAAAGAACGGTGATGGAATAAACCCAGATCAGTTGACTGGGGGTGAGCGCTTGCAATGTTCAATACTCCGTCCATCATTTCCTTTGGTTTTTGCTTTGTTCGCCATAAGTTGGCAGGGTATGCTCAGAGATGAGTCACTTGCTCTCTTTGCCACTGGATTCAAGCAAGCCTGGTTGAAGACGGCTGAAATGCCAGAAACAGGTCCTAGGAAGCTTGTTTCCGGTCCAGGGAAGACATGGCTTGGCAATTCGGGCTGGACTGTTCCCATGAGGCACAGGGTCAGACTGATTTGCATATGGCCATGTCTGAACTGGGGTGGCTGAGTGGGCTAAAGTACGGTGATGGATTAAACCCAGATCAGTTGACTGGGGGTGAGTGCTTGCAATGTTCAACACTCCGTCCATCATTTCCTTTGGTTTTTGCTTTGTTCGCCATAAGTTGGCAGGGTATGCTCAGACGTGAGTCCCTTGCTCACTTTGCCACTGGATTCAAGCAAGCCTGGCTGAAGATGGCTGAAATGCCAGAAACCGGTCCTAGGAAGCTTATTTCCGGTCCAGGGAAGACATGGCTTGGCTGTTCGGGCTGGACTGTTCCCATGAGGCACAGGGTCAGACAGATTTGCATATGGCCATGTCTGAACTGGGGTGGCTGAGTGGGCTAAAGAACGGTGATGGATTAAACCCAGATCAGTTGACTGGGGGTGAGCGCTTGCAATGTTCAACACTCTGTCCATCATTTCCTTTGGTTTTTGCTTTGTTCGCCATAAGTTGGCAGGGTATGCTCAGATATGAGTCACTTGCTCTCTTTGCCACTGGATTCAAGCAAGCCTGGTTGAAGACGGCTGAAATGCCAGAAACAGGTCCTAGGAAGCTTGTTTCCGGTCCAGGGAAGACATGGCTTGGCAATTCGGGCTGGACTGTTCCCATGAGGCACAGGGTCAGACTGATTTGCATATGGCCATGTCTGAACTGGGGTGGCTGAGTGGGCTAAAGAACGGTGATGGATTAAACCCAGATCAGTTGACTAGGGGTGAGTGCTTGCAATGTTCAACACTCCGTCCATCATTTCCTTTGGTTTTTGCTTTGTTCGCCATAAGTTGTCAGGGTATGCTCTGACGTGAGTCTTTTGCTCACTTTGCCACTGGATTCAAGCAAGCCTGGCTGAAGACGGCTGAAATGCCAGAAACCGGTCCTAGGAAGCTTGTTTCCGGTCCAGGGAAGACATGGCTTGGCAGTTCGGGCTGGACTGTTCCCATGAGGCACAGGGTCAGACTGATTTGCATATGGCCATGTCTGAACTGGGGTGGCTGAGTGTGCTAAAGAACAGTGATGGATTAAACCCAGATCAATTGACTGGGGGTGAGTGCGTGCAATGTTCAACACTCCGTCCATCATTTCCTTTGGTTTTTGCTTTGTTCGCCATAAGTTGGCAGGGTATGCTCAGACGTGAGTCCCTTGCTCACTTTGCCTCTGGATTCAAGCAAGCCTGGCTGAAGACGGCTGAAATGCCAGAAACCGGTCCTAGGAAGCTTGTTTCCGGTCCAGGGAAGACATGGCTTGGCAGTTCGGGCTGGACTGTTCCCATGAGGCACAGGGTCAGTCTGATTTGCATATGGCCATGTCTGAACTGGGGTGGCTGAGTGGGCTAAAGAACGGTGATGGATTAAACCCAGATAAGTTGCCTGGGGGTGAGTGCTTGCAATGTTCAACACTCCGTCCATCATTTCCTTTGGTTTTTGCTTTGTTCGCCATAAGTTGGCAGGGTATGCTCAGACGTGAGTCCCTTGCTCACTTTGCCACTGGATTCAAGCAAGCCTGGCTGAAGACGGCTGAAATGCCAGAAACCGGTCCTAGGAAACTTGTTTCCGGTCCAGGGAAGACATGGCTTGGCAGTTCAGGCTGGACTGTTCCCATGAGGCACAGGGTCAGACTGATTTGCATATGGCCATGTCTGAACTGGGGTGGCTGAGTGGGCTAAAGAACGGTGATGGATTAAACCCAGATCAGTTGCCTGGGGGTGAGTGCTTGCAATGTTCAACACTCCGTCCATCATTTCCTTTGGTTTTTGCTTTGTTCGCCATAAGTTGGCAGGGTATGCTCAGACGTGAGTCCCTTGCTCACTTTGCCACTGGATTCAAGCAAGCCTGGCTGAAGACGGCTGAAATGCCAGAAACCGGTCCTAGGAAGCTTGTTTCCGGTCCAGGGAAGAAATGGCTTGGCAGTTCGGGCTGGACTGTTCCCATGAGGCACAGGGTCAGACTGATTTGCATATGGCCGTGTCTGAACTGGGGTGGCTGAGTGGGCTAAAGAACGGTGATGGATTAAACCCAGATCAGTTGACTGGGGGTGAGTGCTTGCAATGTTCAACACTCCGTCCATCATTTCCTTTGGTTTTTGCTTTGTTCGCCATAAGTTGGCAGGGTATGCTCAGACGTGAGTCCCTTGCTCACTTTGCCACTGGATTCAAGCAAGCCTGGCTGAAGACGGCTGAAATGCCAGAAACCGGTCCTAGGAAGCTTGTTTCCGGTCCAGGGAAGACATGGCTTGGCAGTTCGGGCTGGACTGTTCCCATGAGGCACAGGGTCAGACTGATTTGCATATGGCCATGTCTGAACTGGGGTGGCTGAGTGGGCTAAAGAACGGTGATGGAATAAACCCAGATCAGTTGACTGGGGGTGAGCGCTTGCAATGTTCAATACTCCGTCCATCATTTCCTTTGGTTTTTGCTTTGTTCGCCATAAGTTGGCAGGGTATGCTCAGAGATGAGTCACTTGCTCTCTTTGCCACTGGATTCAAGCAAGCCTGGTTGAAGACGGCTGAAATGCCAGAAACAGGTCCTAGGAAGCTTGTTTCCGGTCCAGGGAAGACATGGCTTGGCAATTCGGGCTGGACTGTTCCCATGAGGCACAGGGTCAGACTGATTTGCATATGGCCATGTCTGAACTGGGGTGGCTGAGTGGGCTAAAGTACGGTGATGGATTAAACCCAGATCAGTTGACTGGGGGTGAGTGCTTGCAATGTTCAACACTCCGTCCATCATTTCCTTTGGTTTTTGCTTTGTTCGCCATAAGTTGGCAGGGTATGCTCAGACGTGAGTCCCTTGCTCACTTTGCCACTGGATTCAAGCAAGCCTGGCTGAAGATGGCTGAAATGCCAGAAACCGGTCCTAGGAAGCTTATTTCCGGTCCAGGGAAGACATGGCTTGGCTGTTCGGGCTGGACTGTTCCCATGAGGCACAGGGTCAGACAGATTTGCATATGGCCATGTCTGAACTGGGGTGGCTGAGTGGGCTAAAGAACGGTGATGGATTAAACCCAGATCAGTTGACTGGGGGTGAGCGCTTGCAATGTTCAACACTCTGTCCATCATTTCCTTTGGTTTTTGCTTTGTTCGCCATAAGTTGGCAGGGTATGCTCAGATATGAGTCACTTGCTCTCTTTGCCACTGGATTCAAGCAAGCCTGGTTGAAGACGGCTGAAATGCCAGAAACAGGTCCTAGGAAGCTTGTTTCCGGTCCAGGGAAGACATGGCTTGGCAATTCGGGCTGGACTGTTCCCATGAGGCACAGGGTCAGACTGATTTGCATATGGCCATGTCTGAACTGGGGTGGCTGAGTGGGCTAAAGAACGGTGATGGATTAAACCCAGATCAGTTGACTAGGGGTGAGTGCTTGCAATGTTCAACACTCCGTCCATCATTTCCTTTGGTTTTTGCTTTGTTCGCCATAAGTTGTCAGGGTATGCTCTGACGTGAGTCTTTTGCTCACTTTGCCACTGGATTCAAGCAAGCCTGGCTGAAGACGGCTGAAATGCCAGAAACCGGTCCTAGGAAGCTTGTTTCCGGTCCAGGGAAGACATGGCTTGGCAGTTCGGGCTGGACTGTTCCCATGAGGCACAGGGTCAGACTGATTTGCATATGGCCATGTCTGAACTGGGGTGGCTGAGTGTGCTAAAGAACAGTGATGGATTAAACCCAGATCAATTGACTGGGGGTGAGTGCGTGCAATGTTCAACACTCCGTCCATCATTTCCTTTGGTTTTTGCTTTGTTCGCCATAAGTTGGCAGGGTATGCTCAGACGTGAGTCCCTTGCTCACTTTGCCTCTGGATTCAAGCAAGCCTGGCTGAAGACGGCTGAAATGCCAGAAACCGGTCCTAGGAAGCTTGTTTCCGGTCCAGGGAAGACATGGCTTGGCAGTTCAGGCTGGACTGTTCCCATGAGGCACAGGGTCAGTCTGATTTGCATATGGCCATGTCTGAACTGGGGTGGCTGAGTGGGCTAAAGAACGGTGATGGATTAAACCCAGATAAGTTGCCTGGGGGTGAGTGCTTGCAATGTTCAACACTCCGTCCATCATTTCCTTTGGTTTTTGCTTTGTTCGCCATAAGTTGGCAGGGTATGCTCAGACGTGAGTCCCTTGCTCACTTTGCCACTGGATTCAAGCAAGCCTGGCTGAAGACGGCTGAAATGCCAGAAACCGGTCCTAGGAAACTTGTTTCCGGTCCAGGGAAGACATGGCTTGGCAGTTCAGGCTGGACTGTTCCCATGAGGCACAGGGTCAGACTGATTTGCATATGGCCATGTCTGAACTGGGGTGGCTGAGTGGGCTAAAGAACGGTGATGGATTAAACCCAGATCAGTTGCCTGGGGGTGAGTGCTTGCAATGTTCAACACTCCGTCCATCGTTTCCTTTGGTTTTTGCTTTGTTCGCCATAAGTTGGCAGGGTATGCTCAGACGTGAGTCCCTTGCTCACTTTGCCACTGGATTCAAGCAAGCCTGGCTGAAGACGGCTGAAATGCCAGAAACCGGTCCTAGGAAGCTTGTTTCCGGTCCAGGGAAGAAATGGCTTGGCAGTTCGGGCTGGACTGTTCCCATGAGGCACAGGGTCAGACTGATTTGCATATGGCCATGTCTGAACTGGGGTGGCTGAGTGGGCTAAAGAACGGTGATGGATTAAACCCAGATCAGTTGACTAGGGGTGAGTGCTTGCAATGTTCAACACTCCGTCCATCATTTCCTTTGGTTTTTGCTTTGTTCGCCATAAGTTGGCAGGGTATGCTCAGACGTGAGTCCCTTGCTCACTTTGCCACTGGATTCAAGCAAGCCTGGCTGAAGACGGCTGAAATGCCAGAAACCGGTTCTAGGAAGCTTGGTTCCGGTCCAGCGAAGACATGGCTTGGCAGTTCGGGCTGGACTGTTCCCATGAGGCACAGGGTCAGACTGATTTGCATATGGCCATGTCTGAACTGGGGTGGCTGAGTGGGCTAAAGAACGGTGATGGATTAAACCCAGATCAGTTGACTGGGGGTGAGCGCTTGCAATGTTCAACACTCCGTCCATCATTTCCTTTGGTTTTTGCTTTGTTCGCCATAAGTTGGCAGGGTATGCTCAGAGATGAGTCACTTGCTCTCTTTGCCACTGGATTCAAGCAAGCCTGGTTGAAGATGGCTGAAATGCCAGAAACAGGTCCTAGGAAGCTTGTTTCCGGTCCAGGGAAGACATGGCTTGGCAATTCGGGCTGGACTGTTCCCATGAGGCACAGGGTCAGACTGATTTGCATATGGCCATGCCTGAACTGGGGTGGCTGAGTGGGCTAAAGTACGGTGATGGATTAAACCCAGATCAGTTGACTGGGGGTGAGTGCTTGCAATGTTCAACACTCCGTCCATCATTTCCTTTGGTTTTTGCTTTGTTCGCCATAAGTTGGCAGGGTATGCTCAGACGTGAGTCCCTTGCTCACTTCGCCACTGGATTCAAGCAAGCCTGGCTGAAGATGGCTGAAATGCCAGAAACCGGTCCTAGGAAGCTTATTTCCGGTCCAGTGAAGACATGGCTTGGCTGTTCGGGCTGGACTGTTCCCATGAGGCACAGGGTCAGACAGATTTGCATATGGCCATGTCTGAACTGGGGTGGCTGAGTGGGCTAAAGAACGGTGATGGATTAAACCCAGATCAGTTGACTGGGGGTGAGTGCTTGCAATGTTCAACACTCCGTCCATCATTTTCTTTGGTTTTTGCTTTGTTCGCCATGAGTTGGCAGGGTATGCTCAGACGTGAGTCCCTTGCTCACTTTGCCACTCGATTCAAGCAAGCCTGGCTGAAGACGGCTGAAATGCCAGAAACCGGTCCTAGGAAGCTTGTTTCCGGTCCAGGAAAGACATGGCTTGGCAGTTCAGGCTGGACTGTTCCCATGAGGCACAGGGTCAGACTGATTTGCATATGGTCATGTCTCAACTGGGGTGGCTGAGTGGGCTAAAGAACAGTGATGGATTAAACCCAGATCAGTTGACTGGGGGTGAGTGCTTGCAATGTTCAACCCTCCGTCCATCATTTCCTTTGGTTTTTGCTTTGTTCGCCATAAGTTGGCAGGGTATGCTCAGACGTGAGTTCCTTGCTCACTTTGCCACTGGATTCAAGCAAGCCTGGCTGAAGATGGCTGAAATGCCAGAAACCGGTCCTAGGAAGCTTGTTTCCGGTCCAGTGAAGACATGGCTTGGCTGTTCGGGCTGGACTGTTCCCATGAGGCACAGGGTCAGACAGATTTGCATATGGCCATGTCTGAACTGGGGTGGCTGAGTGGGCTAAAGAACGGTGATGGATTAAACCTAGATCAGTTGACTGGGGGTGAGTGCTTGCAATGTTCAACACTCCGTCCATCATTTCCTTTGGTTTTTGCTTTGTTCGCCATGAGTTGGCAGGGTATGCTCAGACGTGAGTCCCTTGCTCACTTTGCCACTGGATTCAAGCAAGCCTGGCTGAAGACGGCTGAAATGCCAGAAACCGGTTCTAGGAAGCTTGTTTCCGGTCCAGGGAAGACATGGCTTGGCAGTTCGGGCTGGACTGTTCCCATGAGGCACAGGGTCAGACTGATTTGCATATGGCTATGTCTGAACTGGGGTGGCTGAGTGGGCTAAAGAACCGTGATGGATTAAACCCAGATCTAGTTGACTGGGGGTGAGTGCTTGCAATGTTCAACACTCCGTCCATCATTTCCTTTGGTTTTTGCTTTGTTCGCGATGAGTTGGCAGGGTATGCTCAGACGTGAGTCCCTTGCTCACTTTGCCACTGGATTCAAGCAAGCCTGGCTGAAGACGGCTGAAATGCCAGAAACCGGTCCTAGGAAGCTTGTTTCTGGTCCAGGGAAAACATGGCTTGGCAGTTCGGGCTGGACTGTTCCCACGAGGCACAGGGTCAGACTGATTTGCATATGGCTATGTCTGAACTGGGGTGGCTGAGTGGGCTAAAGAACGGTGATGGATTAAACCCAGATCTAGTTGACTGGGGGTGAGTGCTTGCAATGTTCAACACTCCGTCAATCATTTCCTTTGCTTTTTGCTTTGTTCGCCATAAGTTGGCAGGGTATGCTTATACGTGAGTCCCTTGCTCACTTTGCCACTGGATTCAAGCAAGCCTGGCTGAAGACTGCTGAAATACCAGAAACCGGTCCTAGCAAGCTTGTTTCCGGTCCAGGGAAGACATGGCTTGGCAGTTCGAGCTGGACTGTTCCCATGAGGCACAGGGTCAGACTCATTTGCATATGGCTATGTCTGAACTGGGGTGGCTGAGTGGGCTAAAGAACGGTGATGGATTAAACCCAGATCAGTTGACTGGGGGTGAGTGCTTGTAATGTTCAACACTCCGTCCATCATTTCCTTTGCTTTTTGCTTTGTTCGCCATAAGTTGGCAGGGTATGCTCAGACGTGAGTCCCTTGCTCACTTTGCCACTGGATTCAAGCAAGCCTGGCTGAAGACGGCTGAAATGCCAGAAACCGGTCCTAGGAAGCTTGTTTCCGGTCCAGGGAAGAAATGGCTTGGCAGTTCGGGCTGGACTGTTCCCATGAGGCACAGGGTCAGACTGATTTGCATATGGCCATGTCTGAACTGGGGTGGCTGAGTGGGCTAAAGAACGGTGATGGATTAAACCCAGATCAGTTGACTGGGGGTGAGTGCTTGCAATGTTCAACACTCCGTCCATCATTTCCTTTGGTTTTTGCTTTGTTCGCCATAAGTTGGCAGGGTATGCTCAGACGTGAGTCCCTTGCTCACTTTGCCACTGGATTCAAGCAAGCCTGGCTGAAGACGGCTGAAATGCCAGAAACCGGTTCTAGGAAGCTTGGTTCCGGTCCAGGGAAGACATGGCTTGGCAGTTCGGGCTGGACTGTTCCCATGAGGCACAGGGTCAGACTGATTTGCATATGGCTATGTCTGAACTGGGGTGGCTGAGTGGGCTAAAGAACGGTGATGGATTAAACCCAGATCTAGTTGACTGGGGGTGAGTGCTTGCAATGTTCAACACTCCGTCCATCATTTCCTTTGCTTTTTGCTTTGTTCGCCATAGGTTGGCAGGGTATGCTCAGACGTGAGTCCCTTGCTCACTTTGCCACTGGATTCAAGCAAGCCTGGCTGAAGACGGCTGAAATGCCAGAAACCGGTCCTAGGAAGCTTGTTTCCGGTCCAGGGAAGACATGGCTTGGCAGTTCGGGCTGGACTGTTCCCATGAGGCACAGGGTCAGACTGATTTGCATATGGCCATGTCTGAACTGGGGTGGCTGAGTGGGCTAAAGAACGGTGATGGATTAAACCCAGATCAGTTGACTGGGGGTGAGCGCTTGCAATGTTTAACACTCCGTCCATCATTTCCTTTGGTTTTTGCTTTGTTCGCCATAAGTTGGCAGGGTATGCTCAGAGATGAGTCACTTGCTCTCTTTGCCACTGGATTCAAGCAAGCCTGGTTGAAGATGGCTGAAATGCCAGAAACAGGTCCTAGGAAGCTTGTTTCCGGTCCAGGGAAGACATGGCTTGGCAATTCGGGCTGGACTGTTCCCATGAGGCACAGGGTCAGACTGATTTGCATATGGCCATGCCTGAACTGGGGTGGCTGAGTGGGCTAAAGTACGGTGATGGATTAAACCCAGATCAGTTGACTGGGGGTGAGTGCTTGCAATGTTCAACACTCCGTCCATCATTTCCTTTGGTTTTTGCTTTGTTCGCCATAAGTTGGCAGGGTATGCTCAGACGTGAGTCCCTTGCTCACTTCGCCACTGGATTCAAGCAAGCCTGGCTGAAGATGGCTGAAATGCCAGAAACCGGTCCTAGGAAGCTTATTTCCGGTCCAGTGAAGACATGGCTTGGCTGTTCGGGCTGGACTGTTCCCATGAGGCACAGGGTCAGACAGATTTGTATATGGCTATGTCTGAACTGGGGTGGCTGAGTGGGCTAAAGAACGGTGATGGATTAAACCCAGATCAGTTGACTGGGGGTGAGTGCTTGCAATGTTCAACACTCCGTCCATCATTTTCTTTGCTTTTTGCTTTGTTCGCCATAAGTTGGCAGGGTATGCTCAGACGTGAGTTCCTTGCTCACTTTGCCACTGGATTCAAGCAAGCCTGGCTGAAGATGGCTGAAATGCCAGAAACCGGTCCTAGGAAGCTTGTTTCCGGTCCAGTGAAGACATGGCTTGGCTGTTCGGGCTGGACTGTTCCCATGAGGCACATGGTCAGACAGATTTGCATATGGCCATGTCTCAACTGGGGTGGCTGAGTGGGCTAAAGAACGGTGATGGATTAAACCTAGATCAGTTGACTGGGGGTGAGTGCTTGCAATGTTCAACACTCCGTCCATCATTTCCTTTGGTTTTTGCTTTGTTCGCCATGAGTTGGCAGGGTATGCTCAGACGTGAGTCCCTTGCTCACTTTGCCACTGGATTCAAGCAAGCCTGGCTGAAGACGGCTGAAATGCCAGAAACCGGTTCTAGGAAGCTTGTTTCCGGTCCAGGGAAGACATGGCTTGGCAGTTCGGGCTGGACTGTTCCCATGAGGCACAGGGTCAGACTGATTTGCATATGGCTATGTCTGAACTGGGGTGGCTGAGTGGGCTAAAGAACGGTGATGGATTAAACCCAGATCTAGTTGACTGGGGGTGAGTGCTTGCAATGTTCAACACTCCGTCCATCATTTCCTTTGGTTTTTGCTTTGTTCGCGATGAGTTGGCAGGGTATGCTCAGACGTGAGTCCCTTGCTCACTTTGCCACTGGATTCAAGCAAGCCTGGCTGAAGACGGCTGAAATGCCAGAAACCGGTCCTAGGAAGCTTGTTTCTGGTCCAGGGAAAACATGGCTTGGCAGTTCGGGCTGGACTGTTCCCATGAGGCACAGGGTCAGACTGATTTGCATATGGCTATGTCTGAACTGGGGTGGCTGAGTGGGCTAAAGAACGGTGATGGATTAAACCCAGATCTAGTTGACTGGGGGTGAGTGCTTGCAATGTTCAACACTCCGTCCATCATTTCCTTTGCTTTTTGCTTTGTTCGCCATAAGTTGGCAGGGTATGCTTAGACGTGAGTCCCTTGCTCACTTTGCCACTGGATTCAAGCAAGCCTGGCTGAAGACTGCTGAAATACCAGAAACCGGTCCTAGCAAGCTTGTTTCCGGTCCAGGGAAGACATGGCTTGGCAGTTCGAGCTGGACTGTTCCCATGAGGCACAGGGTCAGACTCATTTGCATATGGCTATGTCTGAACTGGGGTGGCTGAGTGGGCTAAAGAACGGTGATGGATTAAACCCAGATCAGTTGACTGGGGGTGAGTGGTTGTAATGTTCAACACTCCGTCCATCATTTCCTTTGCTTTTTGCTTTGTTCGCCATAAGTTGGCAGGGTATGCTCAGACGTGAGTCCCTTGCTCACTTTGCCACTGGATTCAAGCAAGCCTGGCTGAAGACGGCTGAAATGCCAGAAACCGGTCCTAGGAAGCTTGTTTCCGGTCCAGGGAAGAAATGGCTTGGCAGTTCGGGCTGGACTGTTCCCATGAGGCACAGGGTCAGACTGATTTGCATATGGCCATGTCTGAACTGGGGTGGCTGAGTGGGCTAAAGAACGGTGATGGATTAAACCCAGATCAGTTGACTGGGGGTGAGCGCTTGCAATGTTCAACACTCCGTCCATCATTTCCTATGGTTTTTGCTTTGTTCGCCATAAGTTGGCAGGGTATGCTCAGAGATGAGTCACTTGCTCTCTTTGCCACTGGATTCAAGCAAGCCTGGTTGAAGATGGCTGAAATGCCAGAAACAGGTCCTAGGAAGCTTGTTTCCGGTCCAGGGAAGACATGGCTTGGCAATTCGGGCTGGACTGTTCCCATGAGGCACAGGGTCAGACTGATTTGCATATGGCCATGCCTGAACTGGGGTGGCTGAGTGGGCTAAAGTACGGTGATGGATTAAACCCAGATCAGTTGACTGGGGGTGAGTGCTTGCAATGTTCAACACTCCGTCCATCATTTCCTTTGGTTTTTGCTTTGTTCGCCATAAGTTGGCAGGGTATGCTCAGACGTGAGTTCCTTGCTCACTTCGCCACTGGATTCAAGCAAGCCTGGCTGAAGATGGCTGAAATGCCAGAAACCGGTCCTAGGAAGCTTGTTTCCGGTCCAGTGAAGACATGGCTTGGCTGTTCGGGCTGGACTGTTCCCATGAGGCACAGGGTCAGACAGATTTGCATATGGCCATGTCTGAACTGGGGTGGCTGAGTGGGCTAAAGAACAGTGATGGATTAAACCTAGATCAGTTGACTGGGGGTGAGTGCTTGCAATGTTCAACACTCCGTCCATCATTTCCTTTGGTTTTTGCTTTGTTCGCCATGAGTTGGCAGGGTATGCTCAGACGTGAGTCCCTTGCTCACTTTGCCACTGGATTCAAGCAAGCCTGGCTGAAGACGGCTGAAATGCCAGAAACCGGTTCTAGGAAGCTTGTTTCCGGTCCAGGGAAGACATGGCTTGGCAGTTCGGGCTGGACTGTTCCCATGAGGCACAGGGTCAGACTGATTTGCATATGGCTATGTCTGAACTGGGGTGGCTGAGTGGGCTAAAGAACGGTGATGGATTAAACCCAGATCTAGTTGACTGGGGGTGAGTGCTTGCAATGTTCAACACTCCGTCCATCATTTCCTTTGGTTTTTGCTTTGTTCGCGATGAGTTGGCAGGGTATGCTCAGACGTGAGTCCCTTGCTCACTTTGCCACTGGATTCAAGCAAGCCTGGCTGAAGACGGCTGAAATGCCAGAAACCGGTCCTAGGAAGCTTGTTTCTGGTCCAGGGAAAACATGGCTTGGCAGTTCGGGCTGGACTGTTCCCATGAGGCACAGGGTCAGACTGATTTGCATATGGCTATGTCTGAACTGGGGTGGCTGAGTGGGCTAAAGAACGGTGATGGATTAAACCCAAATCTAGTTGACTGGGGGTGAGTGCTTGCAATGTTCAACACTCCGTCCATCATTTCCTTTGCTTTTTGCTTTGTTCGCCATAAGTTGGCAGGGTATGCTCAGACGTGAGTCCCTTGCTCACTTTGCCACTGGATTCAAGCAAGCCTGGCTGAAGACGGCTGAAATGCCAGAAACCGGTTCTAGGAAGCTTGGTTCCGGTCCAGCGAAGACATGGCTTGGCAGTTCGGGCTGGACTGTTCCCATGAGGCACAGGGTCAGACTGATTTGCATATGGCCATGTCTGAACTGGGGTGGCTGAGTGGGCTAAAGAACGGTGATGGATTAAACCCAGATCAGTTGACTGGGGGTGAGCGCTTGCAATGTTCAACACTCCGTCCATCATTTCCTTTGGTTTTTGCTTTGTTCGCCATAAGTTGGCAGGGTATGCTCAGAGATGAGTCACTTGCTCTCTTTGCCACTGGATTCAAGCAAGCCTGGTTGAAGATGGCTGAAATGCCAGAAACAGGTCCTAGGAAGCTTGTTTCCGGTCCAGGGAAGACATGGCTTGGCAATTCGGGCTGGACTGTTCCCATGAGGCACAGGGTCAGACTGATTTGCATATGGCCATGCCTGAACTGGGGTGGCTGAGTGGGCTAAAGTACGGTGATGGATTAAACCCAGATCAGTTGACTGGGGGTGAGTGCTTGCAATGTTCAACACTCCGTCCATCATTTCCTTTGGTTTTTGCTTTGTTCGCCATAAGTTGGCAGGGTATGCTCAGACGTGAGTCCCTTGCTCACTTCGCCACTGGATTCAAGCAAGCCTGGCTGAAGATGGCTGAAATGCCAGAAACCGGTCCTAGGAAGCTTATTTCCGGTCCAGTGAAGACATGGCTTGGCTGTTCGGGCTGGACTGTTCCCATGAGGCACAGGGTCAGACAGATTTGCATATGGCCATGTCTGAACTGGGGTGGCTGAGTGGGCTAAAGAACGGTGATGGATTAAACCCAGATCAGTTGACTGGGGGTGAGTGCTTGCAATGTTCAACACTCCGTCCATCATTTTCTTTGGTTTTTGCTTTGTTCGCCATGAGTTGGCAGGGTATGCTCAGACGTGAGTCCCTTGCTCACTTTGCCACTCGATTCAAGCAAGCCTGGCTGAAGACGGCTGAAATGCCAGAAACCGGTCCTAGGAAGCTTGTTTCCGGTCCAGGAAAGACATGGCTTGGCAGTTCAGGCTGGACTGTTCCCATGAGGCACAGGGTCAGACTGATTTGCATATGGTCATGTCTCAACTGGGGTGGCTGAGTGGGCTAAAGAACAGTGATGGATTAAACCCAGATCAGTTGACTGGGGGTGAGTGCTTGCAATGTTCAACCCTCCGTCCATCATTTCCTTTGGTTTTTGCTTTGTTCGCCATAAGTTGGCAGGGTATGCTCAGACGTGAGTTCCTTGCTCACTTTGCCACTGGATTCAAGCAAGCCTGGCTGAAGATGGCTGAAATGCCAGAAACCGGTCCTAGGAAGCTTGTTTCCGGTCCAGTGAAGACATGGCTTGGCTGTTCGGGCTGGACTGTTCCCATGAGGCACAGGGTCAGACAGATTTGCATATGGCCATGTCTGAACTGGGGTGGCTGAGTGGGCTAAAGAACGGTGATGGATTAAACCTAGATCAGTTGACTGGGGGTGAGTGCTTGCAATGTTCAACACTCCGTCCATCATTTCCTTTGGTTTTTGCTTTGTTCGCCATGAGTTGGCAGGGTATGCTCAGACGTGAGTCCCTTGCTCACTTTGCCACTGGATTCAAGCAAGCCTGGCTGAAGACGGCTGAAATGCCAGAAACCGGTTCTAGGAAGCTTGTTTCCGGTCCAGGGAAGACATGGCTTGGCAGTTCGGGCTGGACTGTTCCCATGAGGCACAGGGTCAGACTGATTTGCATATGGCTATGTCTGAACTGGGGTGGCTGAGTGGGCTAAAGAACCGTGATGGATTAAACCCAGATCTAGTTGACTGGGGGTGAGTGCTTGCAATGTTCAACACTCCGTCCATCATTTCCTTTGGTTTTTGCTTTGTTCGCGATGAGTTGGCAGGGTATGCTCAGACGTGAGTCCCTTGCTCACTTTGCCACTGGATTCAAGCAAGCCTGGCTGAAGACGGCTGAAATGCCAGAAACCGGTCCTAGGAAGCTTGTTTCTGGTCCAGGGAAAACATGGCTTGGCAGTTCGGGCTGGACTGTTCCCACGAGGCACAGGGTCAGACTGATTTGCATATGGCTATGTCTGAACTGGGGTGGCTGAGTGGGCTAAAGAACGGTGATGGATTAAACCCAGATCTAGTTGACTGGGGGTGAGTGCTTGCAATGTTCAACACTCCGTCAATCATTTCCTTTGCTTTTTGCTTTGTTCGCCATAAGTTGGCAGGGTATGCTTATACGTGAGTCCCTTGCTCACTTTGCCACTGGATTCAAGCAAGCCTGGCTGAAGACTGCTGAAATACCAGAAACCGGTCCTAGCAAGCTTGTTTCCGGTCCAGGGAAGACATGGCTTGGCAGTTCGAGCTGGACTGTTCCCATGAGGCACAGGGTCAGACTCATTTGCATATGGCTATGTCTGAACTGGGGTGGCTGAGTGGGCTAAAGAACGGTGATGGATTAAACCCAGATCAGTTGACTGGGGGTGAGTGCTTGTAATGTTCAACACTCCGTCCATCATTTCCTTTGCTTTTTGCTTTGTTCGCCATAAGTTGGCAGGGTATGCTCAGACGTGAGTCCCTTGCTCACTTTGCCACTGGATTCAAGCAAGCCTGGCTGAAGACGGCTGAAATGCCAGAAACCGGTCCTAGGAAGCTTGTTTCCGGTCCAGGGAAGAAATGGCTTGGCAGTTCGGGCTGGACTGTTCCCATGAGGCACAGGGTCAGACTGATTTGCATATGGCCATGTCTGAACTGGGGTGGCTGAGTGGGCTAAAGAACGGTGATGGATTAAACCCAGATCAGTTGACTGGGGGTGAGTGCTTGCAATGTTCAACACTCCGTCCATCATTTCCTTTGGTTTTTGCTTTGTTCGCCATAAGTTGGCAGGGTATGCTCAGACGTGAGTCCCTTGCTCACTTTGCCACTGGATTCAAGCAAGCCTGGCTGAAGACGGCTGAAATGCCAGAAACCGGTTCTAGGAAGCTTGGTTCCGGTCCAGGGAAGACATGGCTTGGCAGTTCGGGCTGGACTGTTCCCATGAGGCACAGGGTCAGACTGATTTGCATATGGCTATGTCTGAACTGGGGTGGCTGAGTGGGCTAAAGAACGGTGATGGATTAAACCCAGATCTAGTTGACTGGGGGTGAGTGCTTGCAATGTTCAACACTCCGTCCATCATTTCCTTTGCTTTTTGCTTTGTTCGCCATAGGTTGGCAGGGTATGCTCAGACGTGAGTCCCTTGCTCACTTTGCCACTGGATTCAAGCAAGCCTGGCTGAAGACGGCTGAAATGCCAGAAACCGGTCCTAGGAAGCTTGTTTCCGGTCCAGGGAAGACATGGCTTGGCAGTTCGGGCTGGACTGTTCCCATGAGGCACAGGGTCAGACTGATTTGCATATGGCCATGTCTGAACTGGGGTGGCTGAGTGGGCTAAAGAACGGTGATGGATTAAACCCAGATCAGTTGACTGGGGGTGAGCGCTTGCAATGTTTAACACTCCGTCCATCATTTCCTATGGTTTTTGCTTTGTTCGCCATAAGTTGGCAGGGTATGCTCAGAGATGAGTCACTTGCTCTCTTTGCCACTGGATTCAAGCAAGCCTGGTTGAAGATGGCTGAAATGCCAGAAACAGGTCCTAGGAAGCTTGTTTCCGGTCCAGGGAAAACATGGCTTGGCAGTTCGGGCTGGACTGTTCCCATGAGGCACAGGGTCAGACTGATTTGCATATGGCTATGTCTGAACTGGGGTGGCTGAGTGGGCTAAAGAACGGTGATGGATTAAACCCAGATCTAGTTGACTGGGGGTGAGTGCTTGCAATGTTCAACACTCCGTCCATCATTTCCTTTGCTTTTTGCTTTGTTCGCCATAAGTTGGCAGGGTATGCTTAGACGTGAGTCCCTTGCTCACTTTGCCACTGGATTCAAGCAAGCCTGGCTGAAGACTGCTGAAATACCAGAAACCGGTCCTAGCAAGCTTGTTTCCGGTCCAGGGAAGACATGGCTTGGCAGTTCGAGCTGGACTGTTCCCATGAGGCACAGGGTCAGACTCATTTGCATATGGCTATGTCTGAACTGGGGTGGCTGAGTGGGCTAAAGAACGGTGATGGATTAAACCCAGATCAGTTGACTGGGGGTGAGTGATTGTAATGTTCAACACTCCGTCCATCATTTCCTTTGCTTTTTGCTTTGTTCGCCATAAGTTGGCAGGGTATGCTCAGACGTGAGTCCCTTGCTCACTTTGCCACTGGATTCAAGCAAGCCTGGCTGAAGACGGCTGAAATGCCAGAAACCGGTCCTAGGAAGCTTGTTTCCGGTCCAGGGAAGAAATGGCTTGGCAGTTCGGGCTGGACTGTTCCCATGAGGCACAGGGTCAGACTGATTTGCATATGGCCATGTCTGAACTGGGGTGGCTGAGTGGGCTAAAGAACGGTGATGGATTAAACCCAGATCAGTTGACTGGGGGTGAGCGCTTGCAATGTTCAACACTCCGTCCATCATTTCCTATGGTTTTTGCTTTGTTCGCCATAAGTTGGCAGGGTATGCTCAGAGATGAGTCACTTGCTCTCTTTGCCACTGGATTCAAGCAAGCCTGGTTGAAGATGGCTGAAATGCCAGAAACAGGTCCTAGGAAGCTTGTTTCCGGTCCAGGGAAGACATGGCTTGGCAATTCGGGCTGGACTGTTCCCATGAGGCACAGGGTCAGACTGATTTGCATATGGCCATGCCTGAACTGGGGTGGCTGAGTGGGCTAAAGTACGGTGATGGATTAAACCCAGATCAGTTGACTGGGGGTGAGTGCTTGCAATGTTCAACACTCCGTCCATCATTTCCTTTGGTTTTTGCTTTGTTCGCCATAAGTTGGCAGGGTATGCTCAGACGTGAGTTCCTTGCTCACTTCGCCACTGGATTCAAGCAAGCCTGGCTGAAGATGGCTGAAATGCCAGAAACCGGTCCTAGGAAGCTTGTTTCCGGTCCAGTGAAGACATGGCTTGGCTGTTCGGGCTGGACTGTTCCCATGAGGCACAGGGTCAGACAGATTTGCATATGGCCATGTCTGAACTGGGGTGGCTGAGTGGGCTAAAGAACAGTGATGGATTAAACCTAGATCAGTTGACTGGGGGTGAGTGCTTGCAATGTTCAACACTCCGTCCATCATTTCCTTTGGTTTTTGCTTTGTTCGCCATGAGTTGGCAGGGTATGCTCAGACGTGAGTCCCTTGCTCACTTTGCCACTGGATTCAAGCAAGCCTGGCTGAAGACGGCTGAAATGCCAGAAACCGGTTCTAGGAAGCTTGTTTCCGGTCCAGGGAAGACATGGCTTGGCAGTTCGGGCTGGACTGTTCCCATGAGGCACAGGGTCAGACTGATTTGCATATGGCTATGTCTGAACTGGGGTGGCTGAGTGGGCTAAAGAACGGTGATGGATTAAACCCAGATCTAGTTGACTGGGGGTGAGTGCTTGCAATGTTCAACACTCCGTCCATCATTTCCTTTGGTTTTTGCTTTGTTCGCGATGAGTTGGCAGGGTATGCTCAGACGTGAGTCCCTTGCTCACTTTGCCACTGGATTCAAGCAAGCCTGGCTGAAGACGGCTGAAATGCCAGAAACCGGTCCTAGGAAGCTTGTTTCTGGTCCAGGGAAAACATGGCTTGGCAGTTCGGGCTGGACTGTTCCCATGAGGCACAGGGTCAGACTGATTTGCATATGGCTATGTCTGAACTGGGGTGGCTGAGTGGGCTAAAGAACGGTGATGGATTAAACCCAAATCTAGTTGACTGGGGGTGAGTGCTTGCAATGTTCAACACTCCGTCCATCATTTCCTTTGCTTTTTGCTTTGTTCGCCATAAGTTGGCAGGGTATGCTTAGACGTGAGTCCCTTGCTCACTTTGCCACTGGATTCAAGCAAGCCTGGCTGAAGACTGCTGAAATACCAGAAACCGGTCCTAGGAAGCTTGTTTCTGGTCCAGGGAAGACATGGCTTGGCAGTTCGGGCTGGACTGTTCCCATGAGGCACAGGGTCAGACTGATTTGCATATGGCCATGTCTGAACTGGGGTGGCTGAGTGGGCTAAAGAACGGTGATGGATTAAACCCAGATCAGTTGACTGGGGGTCAGTGCTTGCAATGTTCAACACTCAGTCCATCATTTCCTTTGGTTTTTGCTTTGTTCGCCATAAGTTGGCAGGGTATGCTCAGACGTGAGTCCCTTGCTCACTTTGCCACTGGATTCAAGCAAGCCTGACTGAATACGGCTGAAATGCCAGAAACCGTCCTAGGAAGCTTGTTTCCGGTCCAGGGAAGAAATGGCTTGGCAGTTCGGGCTGGACTGTTCCCATGAGGCACAGGGTCAGACTGATTTGCATATGGCCATGTCTGAACTGGGGTGGCTGAGTGGGCTAAAGAACGGTGATGGATTAAACCCAGATCAGTTGACTGGGGGTGAGTGCTTGCAATGTTCAACACTCCGTCCATCATTTCCTTTGGTTTTTGCTTTGTTCGCCATAAGTTGGCAGGGTATGCTCAGACGTGAGTCCCTTGCTCACTTTGCCACTGGATTCAAGCAAGCCTGGCTGAAGACGGCTGAAATGCCAGAAACCGGTCCTAGGAAGCTTGTTTCCGGTCCAGGGAAGACATGGCTTGGCAGTTCGGGCTGGACTGTTCCCATGAGGCACAGGGTCAGACTGATTTGCATATGGCCATGTCTGAACTGGGGTGGCTGAGTGGGCTAAAGAACGGTGATGGATTAAACCCAGATCAGTTGACTGGGGGTGAGCGCTTGCAATGTTCAACACTCCGTCCATCATTTCCTTTGGTTTTTGCTTTGTTCGCCATAAGTTGGCAGGGTATGCTCAGATATGAGTCACTTGCTCTCTTTGCCACTGGATTCAAGCAAGCCTGGTTGAAGACGGCTGAAATGCCAGAAACAGGTCCTAGGAAGCTTGTTTCCGGTCCAGGGAAGACATGGCTTGGCAATTCGGGCTGGACTGTTCCCATGAGGCACAGGGTCAGACTGATTTGCATATGGCCATGTCTGAACTGGGGTGGCTGAGTGGGCTAAAGAACGGTGATGGATTAAACCCAGATCAGTTGACTGGGGGTGAGTGCTTGCAATGTTCAACACTCCGTCCATCATTTCCTTTGGTTTTTGCTTTGTTCGCCATAAGTTGGCAGGGTATGCTCTGACGTGAGTCTTTTGCTCACTTTGCCACTGGATTCAAGCAAGCCTGCCTGAAGACGGCTGAAATGCCAGAAACCGGTCCTAGGAAGCTTGTTTCCGGTCCAGGGAAGAAATGGCTTGGCAGTTCGGGCTGGACTGTTCCCATGAGGCACAGGGTCAGACTGATTTGCATATGGCCATGTCTGAACTGGGGTGGCTGAGTGGGCTAAAGAACGGTGATGGATTAAACCCAGATCAGTTGACTGGGGGTGAGTGCTTGCAATGTTCAACAATCCGTCCATCATTTCCTTTGGTTTTTGCTTTGTTCGCCATAAGATGGCAGGGTATGCTCAGACGTGAGTCCCTTGCTCACTTTGCCACTGGATTCAAGCAAGCCTGGCTGAAGACGGCTGAAATGCCAGAAACCGGTCCTAGGAACCTTGTTTCCGGTCCAGGGAAGACATGGCTTGGCAGTTCGGGCTGGACTGTTCCCATGAGGCACAGGGTCAGACTGATTTGCATATGGCCATGTCTGAACTGGGGTGGCTGAGTGGGCTAAAGAACGGTGATGGATTAAACCCAGATCAGTTGACTGGGGGTGAGCGCTTGCAATGTTCAACACTCCGTCCATCATTTCCTTTGGTTTTTGCTTTGTTTGCCATAAGTTGGCAGGGTATGCTCAGATATGAGTCACTTGCTCTCTTTGCCACTGGATTCAAGCAAGTCTGGTTGAAGATGGCTGAAATGCCAGAAACCGGTCCTAGGAAGCTTATTTCCGGCCCAGTGAAGACATGGCTTGGCTGTTCGGGCTGGACTGTTCCCATGAGGCACAGGGTCAGACAGATTTGCACATGGCCATGTCTGAACTGGGGTGGCTGAGTGGGCTAAAGAACGGTGATGGATTAAACCTAGATCAGTTGACTGGGGGTGAGTGCTTGTAATGTTCAACACTCCGTCCATCATTTCCTTTGCTTTTTGCTTTGTTCGCCATAAGTTGGCAGGGTATGCTCAGACGTGAGTCCCTTGCTCACTTTGCCACTGGATTCAAGCAAGCCTGGCTGAAGACTGCTGAAATACCAGAAACCGGTCCTAGGAAGCTTGTATCCGGTCCAGGGAAGACATGGCTTGGCAGTTCGAGCTGGACTGTTCCCATGAGGCACAGGGTCAGACTGATTTGCATATGGCTATGTCTGAACTGGGGTGGCTGAGTGGGCTAAAGAACGGTGATGGATTAAACCCAGATCAGTTGACTGGGGGTGAGTGCTTGCAATGTTCAACACTCCGTCCATCATTTCCTTTGGTTTTTGCTTTGTTCGCCATAAGTTGGCAGGGTATGCTCAGACGTGAGTCCCTTGCTCACTTTGCCACTGGATTCAAGCAAGCCTGGCTGAAGACGGCTGAAATGCCAGAAACCCGTTCTAGGAAGCTTGTTTCCGGTCCAGGGAAGACATGGCTTGGCAGTTCGGGCTGGACTGTTCCCATGAGGCACAGGGTCAGACTGATTTGCATATGGCTATGTCTGAACTGGGGTGGCTGAGTGGGCTAAAGAACGGTGATGGATTAAACCCAGATCAGTTGACTGGGGGTGAGTGCTTGCAATGTTCAACACTCCGTCCATCATTTCCTTTGGTTTTTGCTTTGTTCGCCATAAGTTGGCAGGGTATGCTCAGACGTGAGTCCCTTGCTCACTTTGCCACTGGATTCAAGCAAGCCTGGCTGAAGACTGCTGAAATACCAGAAACCGGTCCTAGGAAGCTTGTTTCCGGTCCAGGGAAGACATGGCTTGGCAGTTCGAGCTGGACTGTTCTCATGAGGCACAGGGTCAGACTGATTTGCATATGGCCATGTCTGAACTGGGGTGGCTGAGTGGGCTAAAGAACGGTGATGGATTAAACCCAGATCAGTTCACTGGGGGTGAGTGCTTGCAATGTTCAACACTCCGTCCATCATTTCCTTTGGTTTTTGCTTTGTTCGCGATAAGTTGGCAGGGTATGCTCAGACGTGAGTCCCTTGCTCACTTTGCCACTGGATTCAAGCAAGCCTGGCTGAAGACGGCTGAAATGCCAGAAACCGGTCCTAGGAAGCTTGTTTCTGGTCCAGGGAAGACATGGCTTGGCAGTTCGGGCTGGACTGTTCCCATGAGGCACAGGGTCAGACTGATTTGCATATGGCCATGTCTGAACTGGGGTGGCTGAGTGGGCTAAAGAATGGTGATGGATTAAACCCAGATCAGTTGACTGGGGGTGAGTGCTTGCAATGTTCAACACTCCGTCCATCATTTCCTTTGGTTTTTGCTTTGTTGGCCATAAGTTGGCAGTGTATGCTCAGACGTGAGTCCCTTGCTCACTTTGCCACTGGATTCAAGCAAGCCTGGCTGAAGATGGCTGAAATGCCAGAAACCGGTCCTAGGAAGCTTGTTTCCGGTCCAGTGAAGACATGGCTTGGCTGTTCGGGCTGGACTGTTCCCATGAGGCACAGGGTCAGACAGATTTGCATATGGCCATATCTGAACTGGGGTGGCTGAGTGGGCTAAAGAACGGTGATGGATTAAACCCAGATCAGTTGACTGGGGGTGAGTGCTTGCAATGTTCAACACTCCGTCCATCATTTCCTTTGGTTTTTGCTTTGTTCGCCATGAGTTGGCAGGGTATGCTCAGACGTGAGTCCCTTGCTCACTTTGCCACTGGATTCAAGCAAGCCTGGCTGAAGACGGCTGAAATGCCAGAATCCAGTTCTAGGAAGCTTGTTTCCGGTCCAGGGAAGACATGGCTTGGCAGTTCGGGCTGGACTGTTCCCATGAGGCACAGGGTCAGACTGATTTGCATATGGCCATGTCTTAACTGGGGTGGCTGAGTGGGCTAAAGAACGGTGATGGATTAAACCCAGATCAGTTGACTGGGGGTCAGTGCTTGCAATGTTCAACACTCAGTCCATCATTTCCTTTGGTTTTTGCTTTGTTCGCCATAAGTTGGCAGGGTATGCTCAGACGTGAGTCCCTTGCTCACTTTGCCACTGGATTCAAGCAAGCCTGACTGAATACGGCTGAAATGCCAGAAACCGGTCCTAGGAAGCTTGTTTCCGGTCCCGGGAAGAAATGGCTTGGCAGTTCGGGCTGGACTGTTCCCATGAGGCACAGGGTCAGACTGATTTGCATATGGCCATGTCTGAACTGGGGTGGCTGAGTGGGCTAAAGAACGGTGATGGATTAAACCCAGATCAGTTGACTGGGGGTGATTGCTTGCAATGTTCAACACTCCGTCCATCATTTCCTTTGGTTTTTGCTTTGTTCGCCATAAGTTGGCAGGGTATGCTCAGATATGAGTCACTTGCTCTCTTTGCCACTGGATTCAAGCAAGCCTGGTTGAAGACGGCTGAAATGCCAGAAACAGGTCCTAGGAAGCTTGTTTCCGGTCCAGGGAAGACATGGCTTGGCAATTCGGGCTGGACTGTTCCCATGAGGCACAGGGTCAGACTGATTTGCATATGGCCATGTCTGAACTGGGGTGGCTGAGTGGGCTAAAGAACGGTGATGGATTAAACCCAGATCAGTTGACTGGGGGTGAGTGCTTGCAATGTTCAACACTCCGTCCATCATTTCCTTTGGTTTTTGCTTTGTTCGCCATAAGTTGGCAGGGTATGCTCAGACGTGAGTCTCTTGCTCACTTTGCCACTGGATTCAAGCAAGCCTGGCTGAAGACTGCTGAAATACCAGAAACCGGTCCTAGGAAGCTTGTTTCCGGTCCAGGGAAGACATGGCTTGGCAGTTCGAGCTGGACTGTTCTCATGAGGCACAGGGTCAGACTGATTTGCATATGGCCATGTCTGAACTGGGGTGGCTGAGTGGGCTAAAGAACGGTGATGGATTAAACCCAGATCAGTTCACTGGGGGTGAGTGCTTGCAATGTTCAACACTCCGTCCATCATTTCCTTTGGTTTTTGCTTTGTTCGCGATAAGTTGGCAGGGTATGCTCAGACGTGAGTCCCTTGCTCACTTTGCCACTGGATTCAAGCAAGCCTGGCTGAAGACGGCTGAAATGCCAGAAACCGGTCCTAGGAAGCTTGTTTCTGGTCCAGGGAAGACATGGCTTGGCAGTTCGGGCTGGACTGTTCCCATGAGGCACAGGGTCAGACTGATTTGCATATGGCCATGTCTGAACTGGGGTGGCTGAGTGGGCTAAAGAATGGTGATGGATTAAACCCAGATCAGTTGACTGGGGGTGAGTGCTTGCAATGTTCAACACTCCGTCCATCATTTCCTTTGGTTTTTGCTTTGTTGGCCATAAGTTGGCAGTGTATGCTCAGACGTGAGTCCCTTGCTCACTTTGCCACTGGATTCAAGCAAGCCTGGCTGAAGATGGCTGAAATGCCAGAAACCGGTCCTAGGAAGCTTGTTTCCGGTCCAGTGAAGACATGGCTTGGCTGTTCGGGCTGGACTGTTCCCATGAGGCACAGGGTCAGACAGATTTGCATATGGCCATATCTGAACTGGGGTGGCTGAGTGGGCTAAAGAACGGTGATGGATTAAACCCAGATCAGTTGACTGGGGGTGAGTGCTTGCAATGTTCAACACTCCGTCCATCATTTCCTTTGGTTTTTGCTTTGTTCGCCATGAGTTGGCAGGGTATGCTCAGACGTGAGTCCCTTGCTCACTTTGCCACTGGATTCAAGCAAGCCTGGCTGAAGACGGCTGAAATGCCAGAATCCAGTTCTAGGAAGCTTGTTTCCGGTCCAGGGAAGTCATGGCTTGGCAGTTCGGGCTGGACTGTTCCCATGAGGCACAGGGTCAGACTGATTTGCATATGGCCATGTCTGAACTGGGGTGGCTGAGTGGGCTAAAGAACGGTGATGGATTAAACCCAGATCAGTTGACTGGGGGTCAGTGCTTGCAATGTTCAACACTCAGTCCATCATTTCCTTTGGTTTTTGCTTTGTTCGCCATAAGTTGGCAGGGTATGCTCAGACGTGAGTCCCTTGCTCACTTTGCCACTGGATTCAAGCAAGCCTTACTGAATACGGCTGAAATGCCAGAAACCGGTCCTAGGAAGCTTGTTTCCGGTCCAGGGAAGAAATGGCTTGGCAGTTCGGGCTGGACTGTTCCCATGAGCCACAGGGTCAGACTGATTTGCATATGGCCATGTCTGAACTGGGGTGGCTGAGTGGGCTAAAGAACGGTGATGGATTAAACCCAGATCAGTTGACTGGGGGTGAGTGCTTGCAATGTTCAACACTCCGTCCATCATTTCCTTTGGTTTTTGCTTTGTTCGCCATAAGTTGGCAGGGTATGCTCAGACGTGAGTCCCTTGCTCACTTTGCCACTGGATTCAAGCAAGCCTGGCTGAAGACGGCTGAAATGCCAGAAACCGGTCCTAGGAAGCTTGTTTCCGGTCCAGGGAAGACATGGCTTGGCAGTTCGGGCTGGACTGTTCCCATGAGGCACAGGGTCAGACTGATTTGCATATGGCCAGGTCTGAACTGGGGTGGCTGAGTGGGCTAAAGAACGGTGATGGATTAAACCCAGATCAGTTGACTGGGGGTGAGCGCTTGCAATGTTCAACACTCCGTCCATCATTTCCTTTGGTTTTTGCTTTGTTCGCCATAAGTTGGCAGGGTATGCTCAGATATGAGTCACTTGCTCTCTTTGCCACTGGATTCAAGCAAGCCTGGTTGAAGACGGCTGAAATGCCAGAAACAGGTCCTAGGAAGCTTGTTTCCGGTCCAGGGAAGACATGGCTTGGCAATTCGGGCTGGACTGTTCCCATGAGGCACAGGGTCAGACTGATTTGCATATGGCCATGTCTGAACTGGGGTGGCTGAGTGGGCTAAAGAACGGTGATGGATTGAACCCAGATCAGTTGACTGGGGGTGAGTGCTTGCAATGTTCAACACTCCGTCCATCATTTCCTTTGGTTTTTGCTTTGTTCGCCATAAGTTGGCAGGGTATGCTCTGACGTGAGTCTTTTGCTCACTTTGCCACTGGATTCAAGCAAGCCTGGCTGAAGATGGCTGAAATGCCAGAAACCGGTCCTAGGAAGCTTGTTTCCGGTCCAGGGAAGACATGGCTTGGCAGTTCGGGCTGGACTGTTCCCATGAGGCACAGGGTCAGACTGATTTGCATATGGCCATGTCTGAACTGGGGTGGCTGAGTGTGCTAAAGAACGGTGATGGATTAAACCCAGATCAATTGACTGGGGGTGAGTGCGTGCAATGTTCAACACTCCGTCCATCATTTCCTTTGGTTTTTGCTTTGTTCGCCATAAGTTGGCAGGGTATGCTCAGACGTGGGTCCCTTGCTCACTTTGCCACTGGATTCAAGCAAGCCTGGCTGAAGACGGCTGAAATGCCAGAAACCGGTCCTAGGAAGATTGTTTCCGGTCCAGGGAAGACATGGCTTGGCAGTTCAGGCTGGACTGTTCCCATGAGGCACAGGGTCAGTCTGATTTGCATATGGCCATGTCTGAACTGGGGTGGCTGAGTGGGCTAAAGAACGGTGATGGATTAAACCCAGATCAGTTGCCTGGGGGTGAGTGCTTGCAATGTTCAACACTCCGTCCATCATTTCCTTTGGTTTTTGCTTTGTTCGCCATAAGTTGGCAGGGTATGCTCAGACGTGAGTCCCTTGCTCACTTTGCCACTGGATTCAAGTAAGCCTGGCTGAAGACGGCTGAAATGCCAGAAACCGGTCCTAGGAAACTTGTTTCCGGTCCAGGGAAGACATGGCTTGGCAGTTCAGGCTGGACTGTTCCCATGAGGCACAGGGTCAGACTGATTTGCATATGGCCATGTCTGAACTGGGGTGGCTGAGTGGGCTAAAGAACGGTGATGGATTAAACCCAGATCAGTTGCCTGGGGGTGAGTGCTTGCAATGTTCAACACTCCGTCCATCATTTCCTTTGGTTTTTGCTTTGTTCGCCATAAGTTGGCAGGGTATGCTCAGACGTGAGTCCCTTGCTCACTTTGCCACTGGATTCAAGCAAGCCTGGCTGAAGACGGCTGAAATGCCAGAAACCGGTCCTAGGAAGCTTGTTTCCGGTCCAGGGAAGAAATGGCTTGGCAGTTCGGGCTGGACTGTTCCCATGAGGCACAGGGTCAGACTGATTTGCATATGGCCATGTCTGAACTGGGGTGGCTGAGTGGGCTAAAGAACGGTGATGGATTAAACCCAGATCAGTTAACTGGGGGTGAGTGCTTGCAATGTTCAACACTCCGTCCATCATTTCCTTTGGTTTTTGCTTTGTTCGCCATAAGATGGCAGGGTATGCTCAGACGTGAGTCCCTTGCTCACTTTGCCACTGGATTCAAGCAAGCCTGGCTGAAGACGGCTGAAATGCCAGAAACCGGTCCTAGGAAGCTTGTTTCCGGTCCAGGGAAGACATGGCTTGGCAGTTCGGGCTGGACTGTTCCCATGAGGCACAGGGTCAGACTGATTTGCATATGGCCATGTCTGAACTGGGGTGGCTGAGTGGGCTAAAGAACGGTGATGGATTAAACCCAGATCAGTTGACTGGGGGTGAGCGCTTGCAATGTTCAACACTCCGTCCATCATTTCCTTTGGTTTTTGCTTTGTTTGCCATAAATTGGCAGGGTATGCTCAGATATGAGTCACTTGCTCTCTTTGCCACTGGATTCAAGCAAGCCTGGTTGAAGACGGCTGAAATGCCAGAAACAGGTCCTGGGAAGCTTGTTTCCGGTCCAGGGAAGACATGGCTTGGCAATTCGGGCTGGACTGTTCCCATGAGGCACAGGGTCAGACTGATTTGCATATGGCCATGTCTGAACTGGGGTGGCTGAGTGGGCTAAAGTACGGTGATGGATTAAACCCAGATCAGTTGACTGGTGGTGAGTGCTTGCAATGTACAACACTCCGTCCATCATTTCCTTTGGTTTTTGCTTTGTTCGCCATAAGTTGGCAGGGTATGCTCAGACGTGAGTCCCTTGCTCACTTTGCCACTCGATTCAAGCAAGCCTGGCTGAAGACGGGTGAAATGCCAGAAACCGGTCCTAGGAAGCTTGTTTCCGGTCCAGGAAAAACATGGCTTGGCAGTTCAGGCTGGACTGTTCCCATGAGGCACAGGGTCAGACTGATTTGCATATGGTCATGTCTCAACTAGGGTGGCTGAGTGGGCTAAAGAACAGTGATGGATTAAACCCAGATCAGTTGACTGGGGGTGAGTGCTTGCAATGTTCAACACTCCGTCCATCATTTCCTTTGGTTTTTGCTTTGTTCGCCATAAGTTGGCAGGGTATGCTCAGACGTGAGTCCCTTGCTCACTTTGCCACTGGATTCAAGCAAGCCTGGCTGAAGATAGCTGAAATGCCAGAAACCGGTCCTAGGAAGCTTGTTTCCGGTCCAGTGAAGACATTGCTTGGCTGTTCGGGCTGGACTGTTCCCATGAGGCACAGGGTCAGACAGATTTGCATATGGCCATGTCTGAACTGGGGTGGCTGAGTGGGCTAAAGAACGGTGATGGATTAAACCTAGATCAGTTGACTGGGGGTGAGTGCTTGCAATGTTCAACACTCCGTCCATCATTTCCTTTGGTTTTTGCTTTGTTCGCCATGAGTTGGCAGGGTATGCTCAGACGTGAGTCCCTTGCTCACTTTGCCACTGGATTCAAGCAAGCCTGGCTGAAGACTGCTGAAATACCAGAAACCGGTCCTAGCAAGCTTGTTTCCGGTCCAGGGAAGACATGGCTTGGCAGTTCGAGCTGGACTGTTCCCATGAGGCACAGGGTCAGACTCATTTGCATATGGCTATGTCTGAACTGGGGTGGCTGAGTGGGCTAAAGAACGGTGATGGATTAAACCCAGATCAGTTGACTGGGGGTGAGTGCTTGTAATGTTCAACACTCCGTCCATCATTTCCTTTGCTTTTTGCTTTGTTCGCCATAAGTTGGCAGGGTATGCTCAGACGTGAGTCCCTTGCTCACTTTGCCACTGGATTCAAGCAAGCCTGGCTGAAGACGGCTGAAATGCCAGAAACCGGTCCTAGGAAGCTTGTTTCCGGTCCAGGGAAGAAATGGCTTGGCAGTTCGGGCTGGACTGTTCCCATGAGGCACAGGGTCAGACTGATTTGCATATGGCCATGTCTGAACTGGGGTGGCTGAGTGGGCTAAAGAACGGTGATGGATTAAACCCAGATCAGTTGACTGGGGGTGAGTGCTTGCAATGTTCAACACTCCGTCCATCATTTCCTTTGGTTTTTGCTTTGTTCGCCATAAGTTGGCAGGGTATGCTCAGACGTGAGTCCCTTGCTCACTTTGCCACTGGATTCAAGCAAGCCTGGCTGAAGACGGCTGAAATGCCAGAAACCGGTTCTAGGAAGCTTGGTTCCGGTCCAGGGAAGACATGGCTTGGCAGTTCGGGCTGGACTGTTCCCATGAGGCACAGGGTCAGACTGATTTGCATATGGCTATGTCTGAACTGGGGTGGCTGAGTGGGCTAAAGAACGGTGATGGATTAAACCCAGATCTAGTTGACTGGGGGTGAGTGCTTGCAATGTTCAACACTCCGTCCATCATTTCCTTTGCTTTTTGCTTTGTTCGCCATAGGTTGGCAGGGTATGCTCAGACGTGAGTCCCTTGCTCACTTTGCCACTGGATTCAAGCAAGCCTGGCTGAAGACGGCTGAAATGCCAGAAACCGGTCCTAGGAAGCTTGTTTCCGGTCCAGGGAAGACATGGCTTGGCAGTTCGGGCTGGACTGTTCCCATGAGGCACAGGGTCAGACTGATTTGCATATGGCCATGTCTGAACTGGGGTGGCTGAGTGGGCTAAAGAACGGTGATGGATTAAACCCAGATCAGTTGACTGGGGGTGAGCGCTTGCAATGTTTAACACTCCGTCCATCATTTCCTTTGGTTTTTGCTTTGTTCGCCATAAGTTGGCAGGGTATGCTCAGAGATGAGTCACTTGCTCTCTTTGCCACTGGATTCAAGCAAGCCTGGTTGAAGATGGCTGAAATGCCAGAAACAGGTCCTAGGAAGCTTGTTTCCGGTCCAGGGAAGACATGGCTTGGCAATTCGGGCTGGACTGTTCCCATGAGGCACAGGGTCAGACTGATTTGCATATGGCCATGCCTGAACTGGGGTGGCTGAGTGGGCTAAAGTACGGTGATGGATTAAACCCAGATCAGTTGACTGGGGGTGAGTGCTTGCAATGTTCAACACTCCGTCCATCATTTCCTTTGGTTTTTGCTTTGTTCGCCATAAGTTGGCAGGGTATGCTCAGACGTGAGTCCCTTGCTCACTTCGCCACTGGATTCAAGCAAGCCTGGCTGAAGATGGCTGAAATGCCAGAAACCGGTCCTAGGAAGCTTATTTCCGGTCCAGTGAAGACATGGCTTGGCTGTTCGGGCTGGACTGTTCCCATGAGGCACAGGGTCAGACAGATTTGTATATGGCTATGTCTGAACTGGGGTGGCTGAGTGGGCTAAAGAACGGTGATGGATTAAACCCAGATCAGTTGACTGGGGGTGAGTGCTTGCAATGTTCAACACTCCGTCCATCATTTTCTTTGCTTTTTGCTTTGTTCGCCATAAGTTGGCAGGGTATGCTCAGACGTGAGTTCCTTGCTCACTTTGCCACTGGATTCAAGCAAGCCTGGCTGAAGATGGCTGAAATGCCAGAAACCGGTCCTAGGAAGCTTGTTTCCGGTCCAGTGAAGACATGGCTTGGCTGTTCGGGCTGGACTGTTCCCATGAGGCACATGGTCAGACAGATTTGCATATGGCCATGTCTCAACTGGGGTGGCTGAGTGGGCTAAAGAACGGTGATGGATTAAACCTAGATCAGTTGACTGGGGGTGAGTGCTTGCAATGTTCAACACTCCGTCCATCATTTCCTTTGGTTTTTGCTTTGTTCGCCATGAGTTGGCAGGGTATGCTCAGACGTGAGTCCCTTGCTCACTTTGCCACTGGATTCAAGCAAGCCTGGCTGAAGACGGCTGAAATGCCAGAAACCGGTTCTAGGAAGCTTGTTTCCGGTCCAGGGAAGACATGGCTTGGCAGTTCGGGCTGGACTGTTCCCATGAGGCACAGGGTCAGACTGATTTGCATATGGCTATGTCTGAACTGGGGTGGCTGAGTGGGCTAAAGAACGGTGATGGATTAAACCCAGATCTAGTTGACTGGGGGTGAGTGCTTGCAATGTTCAACACTCCGTCCATCATTTCCTTTGGTTTTTGCTTTGTTCGCGATGAGTTGGCAGGGTATGCTCAGACGTGAGTCCCTTGCTCACTTTGCCACTGGATTCAAGCAAGCCTGGCTGAAGACAGCTGAAATGCCAGAAACCGGTCCTAGGAAGCTTGTTTCTGGTCCAGGGAAAACATGGCTTGGCAGTTCGGGCTGGACTGTTCCCATGAGGCACAGGGTCAGACTGATTTGCATATGGCTATGTCTGAACTGGGGTGGCTGAGTGGGCTAAAGAACGGTGATGGATTAAACCCAGATCTAGTTGACTGGGGGTGAGTGCTTGCAATGTTCAACACTCCGTCCATCATTTCCTTTGCTTTTTGCTTTGTTCGCCATAAGTTGGCAGGGTATGCTTAGACGTGAGTCCCTTGCTCACTTTGCCACTGGATTCAAGCAAGCCTGGCTGAAGACTGCTGAAATACCAGAAACCGGTCCTAGCAAGCTTGTTTCCGGTCCAGGGAAGACATGGCTTGGCAGTTCGAGCTGGACTGTTCCCATGAGGCACAGGGTCAGACTCATTTGCATATGGCTATGTCTGAACTGGGGTGGCTGAGTGGGCTAAAGAACGGTGATGGATTAAACCCAGATCAGTTGACTGGGGGTGAGTGGTTGTAATGTTCAACACTCCGTCCATCATTTCCTTTGCTTTTTGCTTTGTTCGCCATAAGTTGGCAGGGTATGCTCAGACGTGAGTCCCTTGCTCACTTTGCCACTGGATTCAAGCAAGCCTGGCTGAAGACGGCTGAAATGCCAGAAACCGGTCCTAGGAAGCTTGTTTCCGGTCCAGGGAAGAAATGGCTTGGCAGTTCGGGCTGGACTGTTCCCATGAGGCACAGGGTCAGACTGATTTGCATATGGCCATGTCTGAACTGGGGTGGCTGAGTGGGCTAAAGAACGGTGATGGATTAAACCCAGATCAGTTGACTGGGGGTGAGCGCTTGCAATGTTCAACACTCCGTCCATCATTTCCTATGGTTTTTGCTTTGTTCGCCATAAGTTGGCAGGGTATGCTCAGAGATGAGTCACTTGCTCTCTTTGCCACTGGATTCAAGCAAGCCTGGTTGAAGATGGCTGAAATGCCAGAAACAGGTCCTAGGAAGCTTGTTTCCGGTCCAGGGAAGACATGGCTTGGCAATTCGGGCTGGACTGTTCCCATGAGGCACAGGGTCAGACTGATTTGCATATGGCCATGCCTGAACTGGGGTGGCTGAGTGGGCTAAAGTACGGTGATGGATTAAACCCAGATCAGTTGACTGGGGGTGAGTGCTTGCAATGTTCAACACTCCGTCCATCATTTCCTTTGGTTTTTGCTTTGTTCGCCATAAGTTGGCAGGGTATGCTCAGACGTGAGTTCCTTGCTCACTTCGCCACTGGATTCAAGCAAGCCTGGCTGAAGATGGCTGAAATGCCAGAAACCGGTCCTAGGAAGCTTGTTTCCGGTCCAGTGAAGACATGGCTTGGCTGTTCGGGCTGGACTGTTCCCATGAGGCACAGGGTCAGACAGATTTGCATATGGCCATGTCTGAACTGGGGTGGCTGAGTGGGCTAAAGAACAGTGATGGATTAAACCTAGATCAGTTGACTGGGGGTGAGTGCTTGCAATGTTCAACACTCCGTCCATCATTTCCTTTGGTTTTTGCTTTGTTCGCCATGAGTTGGCAGGGTATGCTCAGACGTGAGTCCCTTGCTCACTTTGCCACTGGATTCAAGCAAGCCTGGCTGAAGACGGCTGAAATGCCAGAAACCGGTTCTAGGAAGCTTGTTTCCGGTCCAGGGAAGACATGGCTTGGCAGTTCGGGCTGGACTGTTCCCATGAGGCACAGGGTCAGACTGATTTGCATATGGCTATGTCTGAACTGGGGTGGCTGAGTGGGCTAAAGAACGGTGATGGATTAAACCCAGATCTAGTTGACTGGGGGTGAGTGCTTGCAATGTTCAACACTCCGTCCATCATTTCCTTTGGTTTTTGCTTTGTTCGCGATGAGTTGGCAGGGTATGCTCAGACGTGAGTCCCTTGCTCACTTTGCCACTGGATTCAAGCAAGCCTGGCTGAAGACGGCTGAAATGCCAGAAACCGGTCCTAGGAAGCTTGTTTCTGGTCCAGGGAAAACATGGCTTGGCAGTTCGGGCTGGACTGTTCCCATGAGGCACAGGGTCAGACTGATTTGCATATGGCTATGTCTGAACTGGGGTGGCTGAGTGGGCTAAAGAACGGTGATGGATTAAACCCAAATCTAGTTGACTGGGGGTGAGTGCTTGCAATGTTCAACACTCCGTCCATCATTTCCTTTGCTTTTTGCTTTGTTCGCCATAAGTTGGCAGGGTATGCTTAGACGTGAGTCCCTTGCTCACTTTGCCACTGGATTCAAGCAAGCCTGGCTGAAGACTGCTGAAATACCAGAAACCGGTCCTAGGAAGCTTGTTTCTGGTCCAGGGAAGACATGGCTTGGCAGTTCGGGCTGGACTGTTCCCATGAGGCACAGGGTCAGACTGATTTGCATATGGCCATGTTTGAACTGGGGTGGCTGAGTGGGCTAAAGAATGGTGATGGATTAAACCCAGATCAGTTGACTGGGGGTGAGTGCTTGCAATGTTCAACAGTCCGTCCATCATTTCCTTTGGTTTTTGCTTTGTTGGCCATAAGTTGGCAGGGTATGCTCAGACGTGAGTCCCTTGCTCACTTTGCCACTGGATTCAAGCAAGCCTGGCTGAAGATGGCTGAAATGCCAGAAACCGGTCCTAGGAAGCTTGTTTCCGGTCCAGTGAAGACATGGCTTGGCTGTTCGGGCTGGACTGTTCCCATGAGGCACATGGTCAGACAGATTTGCATATGGCCATGTCTCAACTGGGGTGGCTGAGTGGGCTAAAGAACGGTGATGGATTAAACCTAGATCAGTTGACTGGGGGTGAGTGCTTGCAATGTTCAACACTCCGTCCATCATTTCCTTTGGTTTTTGCTTTGTTCGCCATGAGTTGGCAGGGTATGCTCAGACGTGAGTCCCTTGCTCACTTTGCCACTGGATTCAAGCAAGCCTGGCTGAAGACGGCTGAAATGCCAGAAACCGGTTCTAGGAAGCTTGTTTCCGGTCCAGGGAAGACATGGCTTGGCAGTTCGGGCTGGACTGTTCCCATGAGGCACAGGGTCAGACTGATTTGCATATGGCTATGTCTGAACTGGGGTGGCTGAGTGGGCTAAAGAACGGTGATGGATTAAACCCAGATCTAGTTGACTGGGGGTGAGTGCTTGCAATGTTCAACACTCCGTCCATCATTTCCTTTGGTTTTTGCTTTGTTCGCGATGAGTTGGCAGGGTATGCTCAGACGTGAGTCCCTTGCTCACTTTGCCACTGGATTCAAGCAAGCCTGGCTGAAGACGGCTGAAATGCCAGAAACCGGTCCTAGGAAGCTTGTTTCTGGTCCAGGGAAAACATGGCTTGGCAGTTCGGGCTGGACTGTTCCCATGAGGCACAGGGTCAGACTGATTTGCATATGGCTATGTCTGAACTGGGGTGGCTGAGTGGGCTAAAGAACGGTGATGGATTAAACCCAGATCTAGTTGACTGGGGGTGAGTGCTTGCAATGTTCAACACTCCGTCCATCATTTCCTTTGCTTTTTGCTTTGTTCGCCATAAGTTGGCAGGGTATGCTTAGACGTGAGTCCCTTGCTCACTTTGCCACTGGATTCAAGCAAGCCTGGCTGAAGACTGCTGAAATACCAGAAACCGGTCCTAGCAAGCTTGTTTCCGGTCCAGGGAAGACATGGCTTGGCAGTTCGAGCTGGACTGTTCCCATGAGGCACAGGGTCAGACTCATTTGCATATGGCTATGTCTGAACTGGGGTGGCTGAGTGGGCTAAAGAACGGTGATGGATTAAACCCAGATCAGTTGACTGGGGGTAAGTGATTGTAATGTTCAACACTCCGTCCATCATTTCCTTTGCTTTTTGCTTTGTTCGCCATAAGTTGGCAGGGTATGCTCAGACGTGAGTCCCTTGCTCACTTTGCCACTGGATTCAAGCAAGCCTGGCTGAAGACGGCTGAAATGCCAGAAACCGGTCCTAGGAAGCTTGTTTCCGGTCCAGGGAAGAAATGGCTTGGCAGTTCGGGCTGGACTGTTCCCATGAGGCACAGGGTCAGACTGATTTGCATATGGCCATGTCTGAACTGGGGTGGCTGAGTGGGCTAAAGAACGGTGATGGATTAAACCCAGATCAGTTGACTGGGGGTGAGCGCTTGCAATGTTCAACACTCCGTCCATCATTTCCTATGGTTTTTGCTTTGTTCGCCATAAGTTGGCAGGGTATGCTCAGAGATGAGTCACTTGCTCTCTTTGCCACTGGATTCAAGCAAGCCTGGTTGAAGATGGCTGAAATGCCAGAAACAGGTCCTAGGAAGCTTGTTTCCGGTCCAGGGAAGACATGGCTTGGCAATTCGGGCTGGACTGTTCCCATGAGGCACAGGGTCAGACTGATTTGCATATGGCCATGCCTGAACTGGGGTGGCTGAGTGGGCTAAAGTACGGTGATGGATTAAACCCAGATCAGTTGACTGGGGGTGAGTGCTTGCAATGTTCAACACTCCGTCCATCATTTCCTTTGGTTTTTGCTTTGTTCGCCATAAGTTGGCAGGGTATGCTCAGACGTGAGTTCCTTGCTCACTTCGCCACTGGATTCAAGCAAGCCTGGCTGAAGATGGCTGAAATGCCAGAAACCGGTCCTAGGAAGCTTGTTTCCGGTCCAGTGAAGACATGGCTTGGCTGTTCGGGCTGGACTGTTCCCATGAGGCACAGGGTCAGACAGATTTGCATATGGCCATGTCTGAACTGGGGTGGCTGAGTGGGCTAAAGAACAGTGATGGATTAAACCTAGATCAGTTGACTGGGGGTGAGTGCTTGCAATGTTCAACACTCCGTCCATCATTTCCTTTGGTTTTTGCTTTGTTCGCCATGAGTTGGCAGGGTATGCTCAGACGTGAGTCCCTTGCTCACTTTGCCACTGGATTCAAGCAAGCCTGGCTGAAGACGGCTGAAATGCCAGAAACCGGTTCTAGGAAGCTTGTTTCCGGTCCAGGGAAGACATGGCTTGGCAGTTCGGGCTGGACTGTTCCCATGAGGCACAGGGTCAGACTGATTTGCATATGGCTATGTCTGAACTGGGGTGGCTGAGTGGGCTAAAGAACGGTGATGGATTAAACCCAAATCTAGTTGACTGGGGGTGAGTGCTTGCAATGTTCAACACTCCGTCCATCATTTCCTTTGCTTTTTGCTTTGTTCGCCATAAGTTGGCAGGGTATGCTTAGACGTGAGTCCCTTGCTCACTTTGCCACTGGATTCAAGCAAGCCTGGCTGAAGACTGCTGAAATACCAGAAACCGGTCCTAGGAAGCTTGTTTCTGGTCCAGGGAAGACATGGCTTGGCAGTTCGGGCTGGACTGTTCCCATGAGGCACAGGGTCAGACTGATTTGCATATGGCCATGTCTGAACTGGGGTGGCTGAGTGGGCTAAAGAACGGTGATGGATTAAACCCAGATCAGTTGACTGGGGGTCAGTGCTTGCAATGTTCAACACTCAGTCCATCATTTCCTTTGGTTTTTGCTTTGTTCGCCATAAGTTGGCAGGGTATGCTCAGACGTGAGTCCCTTGCTCACTTTGCCACTGGATTCAAGCAAGCCTGACTGAATACGGCTGAAATGCCAGAAACCGTCCTAGGAAGCTTGTTTCCGGTCCAGGGAAGAAATGGCTTGGCAGTTCGGGCTGGACTGTTCCCATGAGGCACAGGGTCAGACTGATTTGCATATGGCCATGTCTGAACTGGGGTGGCTGAGTGGGCTAAAGAACGGTGATGGATTAAACCCAGATCAGTTGACTGGGGGTGAGTGCTTGCAATGTTCAACACTCCGTCCATCATTTCCTTTGGTTTTTGCTTTGTTCGCCATAAGTTGGCAGGGTATGCTCAGACGTGAGTCCCTTGCTCACTTTGCCACTGGATTCAAGCAAGCCTGGCTGAAGACGGCTGAAATGCCAGAAACCGGTCCTAGGAAGCTTGTTTCCGGTCCAGGGAAGACATGGCTTGGCAGTTCGGGCTGGACTGTTCCCATGAGGCACAGGGTCAGACTGATTTGCATATGGCCATGTCTGAACTGGGGTGGCTGAGTGGGCTAAAGAACGGTGATGGATTAAACCCAGATCAGTTGACTGGGGGTGAGCGCTTGCAATGTTCAACACTCCGTCCATCATTTCCTTTGGTTTTTGCTTTGTTCGCCATAAGTTGGCAGGGTATGCTCAGATATGAGTCACTTGCTCTCTTTGCCACTGGATTCAAGCAAGCCTGGTTGAAGACGGCTGAAATGCCAGAAACAGGTCCTAGGAAGCTTGTTTCCGGTCCAGGGAAGACATGGCTTGGCAATTCGGGCTGGACTGTTCCCATGAGGCACAGGGTCAGACTGATTTGCATATGGCCATGTCTGAACTGGGGTGGCTGAGTGGGCTAAAGAACGGTGATGGATTAAACCCAGATCAGTTGACTGGGGGTGAGTGCTTGCAATGTTCAACACTCCGTCCATCATTTCCTTTGGTTTTTGCTTTGTTCGCCATAAGTTGGCAGGGTATGCTCTGACGTGAGTCTTTTGCTCACTTTGCCACTGGATTCAAGCAAGCCTGCCTGAAGACGGCTGAAATGCCAGAAACCGGTCCTAGGAAGCTTGTTTCCGGTCCAGGGAAGAAATGGCTTGGCAGTTCGGGCTGGACTGTTCCCATGAGGCACAGGGTCAGACTGATTTGCATATGGCCATGTCTGAACTGGGGTGGCTGAGTGGGCTAAAGAACGGTGATGGATTAAACCCAGATCAGTTGACTGGGGGTGAGTGCTTGCAATGTTCAACAATCCGTCCATCATTTCCTTTGGTTTTTGCTTTGTTCGCCATAAGATGGCAGGGTATGCTCAGACGTGAGTCCCTTGCTCACTTTGCCACTGGATTCAAGCAAGCCTGGCTGAAGACGGCTGAAATGCCAGAAACCGGTCCTAGGAACCTTGTTTCCGGTCCAGGGAAGACATGGCTTGGCAGTTCGGGCTGGACTGTTCCCATGAGGCACAGGGTCAGACTGATTTGCATATGGCCATGTCTGAACTGGGGTGGCTGAGTGGGCTAAAGAACGGTGATGGATTAAACCCAGATCAGTTGACTGGGGGTGAGCGCTTGCAATGTTCAACACTCCGTCCATCATTTCCTTTGGTTTTTGCTTTGTTTGCCATAAGTTGGCAGGGTATGCTCAGATATGAGTCACTTGCTCTCTTTGCCACTGGATTCAAGCAAGTCTGGTTGAAGATGGCTGAAATGCCAGAAACCGGTCCTAGGAAGCTTATTTCCGGCCCAGTGAAGACATGGCTTGGCTGTTCGGGCTGGACTGTTCCCATGAGGCACAGGGTCAGACAGATTTGCACATGGCCATGTCTGAACTGGGGTGGCTGAGTGGGCTAAAGAACGGTGATGGATTAAACCTAGATCAGTTGACTGGGGGTGAGTGCTTGTAATGTTCAACACTCCGTCCATCATTTCCTTTGCTTTTTGCTTTGTTCGCCATAAGTTGGCAGGGTATGCTCAGACGTGAGTCCCTTGCTCACTTTGCCACTGGATTCAAGCAAGCCTGGCTGAAGACTGCTGAAATACCAGAAACCGGTCCTAGGAAGCTTGTATCCGGTCCAGGGAAGACATGGCTTGGCAGTTCGAGCTGGACTGTTCCCATGAGGCACAGGGTCAGACTGATTTGCATATGGCTATGTCTGAACTGGGGTGGCTGAGTGGGCTAAAGAACGGTGATGGATTAAACCCAGATCAGTTGACTGGGGGTGAGTGCTTGCAATGTTCAACACTCCGTCCATCATTTCCTTTGGTTTTTGCTTTGTTCGCCATAAGTTGGCAGGGTATGCTCAGACGTGAGTCCCTTGCTCACTTTGCCACTGGATTCAAGCAAGCCTGGCTGAAGACGGCTGAAATGCCAGAAACCCGTTCTAGGAAGCTTGTTTCCGGTCCAGGGAAGACATGGCTTGGCAGTTCGGGCTGGACTGTTCCCATGAGGCACAGGGTCAGACTGATTTGCATATGGCTATGTCTGAACTGGGGTGGCTGAGTGGGCTAAAGAACGGTGATGGATTAAACCCAGATCAGTTGACTGGGGGTGAGTGCTTGCAATGTTCAACACTCCGTCCATCATTTCCTTTGGTTTTTGCTTTGTTCGCCATAAGTTGGCAGGGTATGCTCAGACGTGAGTCCCTTGCTCACTTTGCCACTGGATTCAAGCAAGCCTGGCTGAAGACTGCTGAAATACCAGAAACCGGTCCTAGGAAGCTTGTTTCCGGTCCAGGGAAGACATGGCTTGGCAGTTCGAGCTGGACTGTTCTCATGAGGCACAGGGTCAGACTGATTTGCATATGGCCATGTCTGAACTGGGGTGGCTGAGTGGGCTAAAGAACGGTGATGGATTAAACCCAGATCAGTTCACTGGGGGTGAGTGCTTGCAATGTTCAACACTCCGTCCATCATTTCCTTTGGTTTTTGCTTTGTTCGCGATAAGTTGGCAGGGTATGCTCAGACGTGAGTCCCTTGCTCACTTTGCCACTGGATTCAAGCAAGCCTGGCTGAAGACGGCTGAAATGCCAGAAACCGGTCCTAGGAAGCTTGTTTCTGGTCCAGGGAAGACATGGCTTGGCAGTTCGGGCTGGACTGTTCCCATGAGGCACAGGGTCAGACTGATTTGCATATGGCCATGTCTGAACTGGGGTGGCTGAGTGGGCTAAAGAATGGTGATGGATTAAACCCAGATCAGTTGACTGGGGGTGAGTGCTTGCAATGTTCAACACTCCGTCCATCATTTCCTTTGGTTTTTGCTTTGTTGGCCATAAGTTGGCAGTGTATGCTCAGACGTGAGTCCCTTGCTCACTTTGCCACTGGATTCAAGCAAGCCTGGCTGAAGATGGCTGAAATGCCAGAAACCGGTCCTAGGAAGCTTGTTTCCGGTCCAGTGAAGACATGGCTTGGCTGTTCGGGCTGGACTGTTCCCATGAGGCACAGGGTCAGACAGATTTGCATATGGCCATATCTGAACTGGGGTGGCTGAGTGGGCTAAAGAACGGTGATGGATTAAACCCAGATCAGTTGACTGGGGGTGAGTGCTTGCAATGTTCAACACTCCGTCCATCATTTCCTTTGGTTTTTGCTTTGTTCGCCATGAGTTGGCAGGGTATGCTCAGACGTGAGTCCCTTGCTCACTTTGCCACTGGATTCAAGCAAGCCTGGCTGAAGACGGCTGAAATGCCAGAATCCAGTTCTAGGAAGCTTGTTTCCGGTCCAGGGAAGACATGGCTTGGCAGTTCGGGCTGGACTGTTCCCATGAGGCACAGGGTCAGACTGATTTGCATATGGCCATGTCTTAACTGGGGTGGCTGAGTGGGCTAAAGAACGGTGATGGATTAAACCCAGATCAGTTGACTGGGGGTCAGTGCTTGCAATGTTCAACACTCAGTCCATCATTTCCTTTGGTTTTTGCTTTGTTCGCCATAAGTTGGCAGGGTATGCTCAGACGTGAGTCCCTTGCTCACTTTGCCACTGGATTCAAGCAAGCCTGACTGAATACGGCTGAAATGCCAGAAACCGGTCCTAGGAAGCTTGTTTCCGGTCCCGGGAAGAAATGGCTTGGCAGTTCGGGCTGGACTGTTCCCATGAGGCACAGGGTCAGACTGATTTGCATATGGCCATGTCTGAACTGGGGTGGCTGAGTGGGCTAAAGAACGGTGATGGATTAAACCCAGATCAGTTGACTGGGGGTGATTGCTTGCAATGTTCAACACTCCGTCCATCATTTCCTTTGGTTTTTGCTTTGTTCGCCATAAGTTGGCAGGGTATGCTCAGATATGAGTCACTTGCTCTCTTTGCCACTGGATTCAAGCAAGCCTGGTTGAAGACGGCTGAAATGCCAGAAACAGGTCCTAGGAAGCTTGTTTCCGGTCCAGGGAAGACATGGCTTGGCAATTCGGGCTGGACTGTTCCCATGAGGCACAGGGTCAGACTGATTTGCATATGGCCATGTCTGAACTGGGGTGGCTGAGTGGGCTAAAGAACGGTGATGGATTAAACCCAGATCAGTTGACTGGGGGTGAGTGCTTGCAATGTTCAACACTCCGTCCATCATTTCCTTTGGTTTTTGCTTTGTTCGCCATAAGTTGGCAGGGTATGCTCAGACGTGAGTCCTTTGCTCACTTTGCCACTGGATTCAAGCAAGCCTGGCTGAAGACTGCTGAAATACCAGAAACCGGTCCTAGGAAGCTTGTTTCCGGTCCAGGGAAGACATGGCTTGGCAGTTCGAGCTGGACTGTTCTCATGAGGCACAGGGTCAGACTGATTTGCATATGGCCATGTCTGAACTGGGGTGGCTGAGTGGGCTAAAGAACGGTGATGGATTAAACCCAGATCAGTTCACTGGGGGTGAGTGCTTGCAATGTTCAACACTCCGTCCATCATTTCCTTTGGTTTTTGCTTTGTTCGCGATAAGTTGGCAGGGTATGCTCAGACGTGAGTCCCTTGCTCACTTTGCCACTGGATTCAAGCAAGCCTGGCTGAAGACGGCTGAAATGCCAGAAACCGGTCCTAGGAAGCTTGTTTCTGGTCCAGGGAAGACATGGCTTGGCAGTTCGGGCTGGACTGTTCCCATGAGGCACAGGGTCAGACTGATTTGCATATGGCCATGTCTGAACTGGGGTGGCTGAGTGGGCTAAAGAATGGTGATGGATTAAACCCAGATCAGTTGACTGGGGGTGAGTGCTTGCAATGTTCAACACTCCGTCCATCATTTCCTTTGGTTTTTGCTTTGTTGGCCATAAGTTGGCAGTGTATGCTCAGACGTGAGTCCCTTGCTCACTTTGCCACTGGATTCAAGCAAGCCTGGCTGAAGATGGCTGAAATGCCAGAAACCGGTCCTAGGAAGCTTGTTTCCGGTCCAGTGAAGACATGGCTTGGCTGTTCGGGCTGGACTGTTCCCATGAGGCACAGGGTCAGACAGATTTGCATATGGCCATATCTGAACTGGGGTGGCTGAGTGGGCTAAAGAACGGTGATGGATTAAACCCAGATCAGTTGACTGGGGGTGAGTGCTTGCAATGTTCAACACTCCGTCCATCATTTCCTTTGGTTTTTGCTTTGTTCGCCATGAGTTGGCAGGGTATGCTCAGACGTGAGTCCCTTGCTCACTTTGCCACTGGATTCAAGCAAGCCTGGCTGAAGACGGCTGAAATGCCAGAATCCAGTTCTAGGAAGCTTGTTTCCGGTCCAGGGAAGTCATGGCTTGGCAGTTCGGGCTGGACTGTTCCCATGAGGCACAGGGTCAGACTGATTTGCATATGGCCATGTCTGAACTGGGGTGGCTGAGTGGGCTAAAGAACGGTGATGGATTAAACCCAGATCAGTTGACTGGGGGTCAGTGCTTGCAATGTTCAACACTCAGTCCATCATTTCCTTTGGTTTTTGCTTTGTTCGCCATAAGTTGGCAGGGTATGCTCAGACGTGAGTCCCTTGCTCACTTTGCCACTGGATTCAAGCAAGCCTTACTGAATACGGCTGAAATGCCAGAAACCGGTCCTAGGAAGCTTGTTTCCGGTCCAGGGAAGAAATGGCTTGGCAGTTCGGGCTGGACTGTTCCCATGAGCCACAGGGTCAGACTGATTTGCATATGGCCATGTCTGAACTGGGGTGGCTGAGTGGGCTAAAGAACGGTGATGGATTAAACCCAGATCAGTTGACTGGGGGTGAGTGCTTGCAATGTTCAACACTCCGTCCATCATTTCCTTTGGTTTTTGCTTTGTTCGCCATAAGTTGGCAGGGTATGCTCAGACGTGAGTCCCTTGCTCACTTTGCCACTGGATTCAAGCAAGCCTGGCTGAAGACGGCTGAAATGCCAGAAACCGGTCCTAGGAAGCTTGTTTCCGGTCCAGGGAAGACATGGCTTGGCAGTTCGGGCTGGACTGTTCCCATGAGGCACAGGGTCAGACTGATTTGCATATGGCCAGGTCTGAACTGGGGTGGCTGAGTGGGCTAAAGAACGGTGATGGATTAAACCCAGATCAGTTGACTGGGGGTGAGCGCTTGCAATGTTCAACACTCCGTCCATCATTTCCTTTGGTTTTTGCTTTGTTCGCCATAAGTTGGCAGGGTATGCTCAGATATGAGTCACTTGCTCTCTTTGCCACTGGATTCAAGCAAGCCTGGTTGAAGACGGCTGAAATGCCAGAAACAGGTCCTAGGAAGCTTGTTTCCGGTCCAGGGAAGACATGGCTTGGCAATTCGGGCTGGACTGTTCCCATGAGGCACAGGGTCAGACTGATTTGCATATGGCCATGTCTGAACTGGGGTGGCTGAGTGGGCTAAAGAACGGTGATGGATTGAACCCAGATCAGTTGACTGGGGGTGAGTGCTTGCAATGTTCAACACTCCGTCCATCATTTCCTTTGGTTTTTGCTTTGTTCGCCATAAGTTGGCAGGGTATGCTCTGACGTGAGTCTTTTGCTCACTTTGCCACTGGATTCAAGCAAGCCTGGCTGAAGATGGCTGAAATGCCAGAAACCGGTCCTAGGAAGCTTGTTTCCGGTCCAGGGAAGACATGGCTTGGCAGTTCGGGCTGGACTGTTCCCATGAGGCACAGGGTCAGACTGATTTGCATATGGCCATGTCTGAACTGGGGTGGCTGAGTGTGCTAAAGAACGGTGATGGATTAAACCCAGATCAATTGACTGGGGGTGAGTGCGTGCAATGTTCAACACTCCGTCCATCATTTCCTTTGGTTTTTGCTTTGTTCGCCATAAGTTGGCAGGGTATGCTCAGACGTGGGTCCCTTGCTCACTTTGCCACTGGATTCAAGCAAGCCTGGCTGAAGACGGCTGGAATGCCAGAAACCGGTCCTAGGAAGATTGTTTCCGGTCCAGGGAAGACATGGCTTGGCAGTTCAGGCTGGACTGTTCCCATGAGGCACAGGGTCAGTCTGATTTGCATATGGCCATGTCTGAACTGGGGTGGCTGAGTGGGCTAAAGAACGGTGATGGATTAAACCCAGATCAGTTGCCTGGGGGTGAGTGCTTGCAATGTTCAACACTCCGTCCATCATTTCCTTTGGTTTTTGCTTTGTTCGCCATAAGTTGGCAGGGTATGCTCAGACGTGAGTCCCTTGCTCACTTTGCCACTGGATTCAAGTAAGCCTGGCTGAAGACGGCTGAAATGCCAGAAACCGGTCCTAGGAAACTTGTTTCCGGTCCAGGGAAGACATGGCTTGGCAGTTCAGGCTGGACTGTTCCCATGAGGCACAGGGTCAGACTGATTTGCATATGGCCATGTCTGAACTGGGGTGGCTGAGTGGGCTAAAGAACGGTGATGGATTAAACCCAGATCAGTTGCCTGGGGGTGAGTGCTTGCAATGTTCAACACTCCGTCCATCATTTCCTTTGGTTTTTGCTTTGTTCGCCATAAGTTGGCAGGGTATGCTCAGACGTGAGTCCCTTGCTCACTTTGCCACTGGATTCAAGCAAGCCTGGCTGAAGACGGCTGAAATGCCAGAAACCGGTCCTAGGAAGCTTGTTTCCGGTCCAGGGAAGAAATGGCTTGGCAGTTCGGGCTGGACTGTTCCCATGAGGCACAGGGTCAGACTGATTTGCATATGGCCATGTCTGAACTGGGGTGGCTGAGTGGGCTAAAGAACGGTGATGGATTAAACCCAGATCAGTTAACTGGGGGTGAGTGCTTGCAATGTTCAACACTCCGTCCATCATTTCCTTTGGTTTTTGCTTTGTTCGCCATAAGATGGCAGGGTATGCTCAGACGTGAGTCCCTTGCTCACTTTGCCACTGGATTCAAGCAAGCCTGGCTGAAGACGGCTGAAATGCCAGAAACCGGTCCTAGGAAGCTTGTTTCCGGTCCAGGGAAGACATGGCTTGGCAGTTCGGGCTGGACTGTTCCCATGAGGCACAGGGTCAGACTGATTTGCATATGGCCATGTCTGAACTGGGGTGGCTGAGTGGGCTAAAGAACGGTGATGGATTAAACCCAGATCAGTTGACTGGGGGTGAGCGGTTGCAATGTTCAACACTCCGTCCATCATTTCCTTTGGTTTTTGCTTTGTTTGCCATAAATTGGCAGGGTATGCTCAGATATGAGTCACTTGCTCTCTTTGCCACTGGATTCAAGCAAGCCTGGTTGAAGACGGCTGAAATGCCAGAAACAGGTCCTGGGAAGCTTGTTTCCGGTCCAGGGAAGACATGGCTTGGCAATTCGGGCTGGACTGTTCCCATGAGGCACAGGGTCAGACTGATTTGCATATGGCCATGTCTGAACTGGGGTGGCTGAGTGGGCTAAAGTACGGTGATGGATTAAACCCAGATCAGTTGACTGGTGGTGAGTGCTTGCAATGTACAACACTCCGTCCATCATTTCCTTTGGTTTTTGCTTTGTTCGCCATAAGTTGGCAGGGTATGCTCAGACGTGAGTCCCTTGCTCACTTTGCCACTCGATTCAAGCAAGCCTGGCTGAAGACGGGTGAAATGCCAGAAACCGGTCCTAGGAAGCTTGTTTCCGGTCCAGGAAAAACATGGCTTGGCAGTTCAGGCTGGACTGTTCCCATGAGGCACAGGGTCAGACTGATTTGCATATGGTCATGTCTCAACTAGGGTGGCTGAGTGGGCTAAAGAACAGTGATGGATTAAACCCAGATCAGTTGACTGGGGGTGAGTGCTTGCAATGTTCAACACTCCGTCCATCATTTCCTTTGGTTTTTGCTTTGTTCGCCATAAGTTGGCAGGGTATGCTCAGACGTGAGTCCCTTGCTCACTTTGCCACTGGATTCAAGCAAGCCTGGCTGAAGATAGCTGAAATGCCAGAAACCGGTCCTAGGAAGCTTGTTTCCGGTCCAGTGAAGACATTGCTTGGCTGTTCGGGCTGGACTGTTCCCATGAGGCACAGGGTCAGACAGATTTGCATATGGCCATGTCTGAACTGGGGTGGCTGAGTGGGCTAAAGAACGGTGATGGATTAAACCTAGATCAGTTGACTGGGGGTGAGTGCTTGCAATGTTCAACACTCCGTCCATCATTTCCTTTGGTTTTTGCTTTGTTCGCCATGAGTTGGCAGGGTATGCTCAGACGTGAGTCCCTTGCTCACTTTGCCACTGGATTCAAGCAAGCCTGGCTGAAGACGGCTGAAATGCCAGAAACCGGTTCTAGGAAGCTTGTTTCCGGTCCAGGGAAGACATGGCTTGGCAGTTCGGGCTGGACTGTTCCCATGAGGCACAGGGTCAGACTGATTTGCATATGGCTATGTCTGAACTGGGGTAGCTGAGTGGGCTAAAGAACGGTGATGGATTAAACCCAGATCTAGTTGACTGGGGGTGAGTGCTTGCAATGTTCAACACTCCGTCCATCATTTCCTTTGCTTTTTGCTTTGTTCGCCATAAGTTGGCAGGGTATGCTCAGACGTGAGTCCCTTGCTCACTTTGCCACTGGATTCAAGCAAGCCTGGCTGAAGACTGCTGAAATACCAGAAACCGGTCCTAGCAAGCTTGTTTCCGGTCCAGGGAAGACATGGCTTGGCAGTTCGAGCTGGACTGTTCCCATGAGGCACAGGGTCAGACTCATTTGCATATGGCTATGTCTGAACTGGGGTGGCTGAGTGGGCTAAAGAACGGTGATGGATTAAACCCAGATCAGTTGACTGGGGGTGAGTGCTTGCAATGTTCAACACTCCGTCCATCATTTCCTTTGCTTTTTGCTTTGTTCGCCATAAGTTGGCAGGGTATGCTCAGACGTGAGTCCCTTGCTCACTTTGCCACTGGATTCAAGCAAGCCTGGCTGAAGACTGCTAAAATACCAGAAACCGGTCCTAGGAAGCTTGTTTCCGGTCCAGGGAAGACATGGCTTGGCAGTTCGAGCTGGACTGTTCCCATGAGGCACAGGGTCAGACTGATTTGCATATGGCTATGTCTGAACTGGGGTGGCTGAGTGGGCTAAAGAACGGTGATGGATTAAACCCAGATCAGTTGACTGGGGGTGAGTGCTTGCAATGTTCAACACTCCGTCCATCATTTCCTTTGGTTTTTGCTTTGTTCGCCATAAGTTGGCAGGGTATGCTCAGACGTGAGTCCCTTGCTCACTTTGCCACTGGATTCAAGCAAGCCTGGCTGAAGACGGCTGAAATGCCAGAAACCGGTTCTAGGAAGCTTGTTTCCGGTCCAGGGAAGACATGGCTTGGCAATTCGGCCTGGACTGTTCCCATGAGGCACAGGGTCAGACTGATTTGCATATGGCTATGTCTGAACTGGGGTGGCTGAGTGGGCTAAAGAACGGTGATGGATTAAACCCAGGTCAGTTGACTGGGGGTGAGTGCTTGCAATGTTCAACACTCCGTCCATCATTTCCTTTGGTTTTTGCTTTGTTCGCCATAAGTTGGCAGGGTATGCTCAGACGTGAGTCCCTTGCTCACTTTGCCACTGGATTCAAGCAAGCCTGGCTGAAGACTGCTGAAATACCAGAAACCGGTCCTAGGAAGCTTGTTTCCGGTCCAGGGAAGACATGGCTTGGCAGTTCGAGCTGGACTGTTCTCATGAGGCACAGGGTCAGACTGATTTGCATATGGCCATGTCTGAACTGGGGTGGCTGAGTGGGCTAAAGAACGGTGATGGATTAAACCCAGATCAGTTCACTGGGGGTGAGTGCTTGCAATGTTCAACACTCCGTCCATCATTTCCTTTGGTTTTTGCTTTGTTCGCCATAAGTTGGCAGGGTATGCTCAGACGTGAGTCCCTTGCTCACTTTGCCACTGGATTCACGCAAGCCTGGCTGAAGACGGCTGAAATGCCAGAAACCGGTCCTAGGAAGCTTGTTTCTGGTCCAGGGAAGACATGGCTTGGCAGTTCGGGCTGGACTGTTCCCATGAGGCACAGGGTCAGACTGATTTGCATATGGCCATGTCTGAACTGGGGTGGCTGAGTGGGCTAAAGTACGGTGATGGATTAAACCCAGATCAGTTGACTGGGGGTGAGTGCTTGCAATGTTCAACACTCCGTCCATCATTTCCTTTGGTTTTTGCTTTCTTTGCCATAAGTTGGCAGGGTATGCTCAGACGTGAGTCCCTTGCTCACTTTGCCACTGGATTCAAGCAAGCCTGGCTGAAGACGGCTGAAATGCCAGAAACCGGTCCTAGGAAGCTTGTTTCCGGTCCAGGGAAGACATGGCTTGGCTGTTCGGGCTGGACTGTTCCCATGAGGCACAGGGTCAGACAGATTTGCATATGGCCATGTCTGAACTGGGGTGGCTGAGTGGGCTAAGAACGGTGATGGATTAAACCCATATCAGTTGACTGGGGGTGAGTGCTTGCAATGTTCAACACTCCGTCCATTATTTCCTTTGGTTTTTGCTTTGTTCGCCATGAGTTGGCAGGGTATGCTCAGACGTGTGTCCCTTGCTCACTTTGCCACTGGATTCAAGCAAGCCTGGCTGAAGACGGCTGAAATGCTAGAATCCGGTTCTAGGAAGCTTGTTTCCGGTCCAGGGAAGACATGGCTTGGCAGTTCGGGCTGGACTGTTCCCATGAGGCACAGGGTCAGACTGATTTGCATATGGCCATGTCTGAACTGGGGTGGCTGAGTGGGCTAAAGAACGGTGATGGATTAAACCCAGATCAGTTGACTGGGGGTCAGTGCTTGCAATGTTCAACACTCAGTCCATCATTTCCTTTGGTTTTTGCTTTGTTCGCCATAAGTTGGCAGGGTATGCTCAGACGTGAGTCCCTTGCTCACTTTGCCACTGGATTCAAGCAAGCCTGACTGAAGACGGCTGAAATGCCAAAAACCGGTCCTAGGAAGCTTGTTTCCGGTCCAGGGAAGACATGGCTTGGCAGTTCGGGCTGGACTGTTCCCATGAGGCAGAGGGTCAAACTGATTTGCATATGGCCATGTCTGAACTGGGGTGGCTGAGTGTGCTAAAGAACGGTGATGGATTAAACCCAGATCAATTGACTGGGGGTGAGTGCGTGCAATGTTCAACACTCCGTCCATCATTTCCTTTGGTTTTTGCTTTGTTCGCCATAAGTTGGCAGGGTATGCTCAGATATGAGTCACTTGCTCTCTTTGCCACTGGATTCAAGCAAGCCTGGTTGAAGACGGCTGAAATGCCAGAAACAGGTCCTAGGAAGCTTGTTTTCGGTCCAGGGAAGACATGGCTTGGCAGTTCAGGCTGGACTGTTCCCATGAGGCACAGGGTCAGACTGATTTGCATATGGTCATGTCTCAACTGGGGTGGCTGAGTGGGCTAAAGAACAGTGATGGATTAAACCCAGATCAGTTGACTGGGGGTGAGTGCTTGCAATGTTCAACACTCCGTCCATCATTTCCTTTGGTTTTTGCTTTGTTCGCCATAAGTTGGCAGGGTATGCTCAGACGTGAGTCCCTTGCTCACTTTGCCACTGGATTCAAGCAAGCCTGGCTGAAGATGGCTGAAATGCCAGAAACCGGTCCTAGGAAGCTTGTTTCCGGTCCAGTGAAGACATGGCTTGGCTGTTCGGGCTGGACTGTTCCCATGACGCACAGGGTCAGACAGATTTGCATATGGCCATGTCTGAACTGGGGTGGCTGAGTGGGCTAAAGAACGGTGATGGATTAAACCTAGATCAGTTGACTGGGGGTGAGTGCTTGCAATGTTCAACACTCCGTCCATCATTTCCTTTGGTTTTTGCTTTGTTCGCCATGAGTTGGCAGGGTATGCTCAGACGTGAGTCCCTTGCTCACTTTGCCACTGGATTCAAGCAAGCCTGGCTGAAGACGGCTGAAATGCCAGAAACCGGTTCTAGGAAGCTTGTTTCCGGTCCAGGGAAGACATGGCTTGGCAGTTCGGGCTGGACTGTTCCCATGAGGCACAGGGTCAGACTGATTTGCATATGGCTATGTCTGAACTGGGGTAGCTGAGTGGGCTAAAGAACGGTGATGGATTAAACCCAGATCTAGTTGACTGGGGGTGAGTGCTTGCAATGTTCAACACTCCGTCCATCATTTCCTTTGCTTTTTGCTTTGTTCGCCATAAGTTGGCAGGGTATGCTCAGACGTGAGTCCCTTGCTCACTTTGCCACTGGATTCAAGCAAGCCTGGCTGAAGACTGCTGAAATACCAGAAACCGGTCCTAGCAAGCTTGTTTCCGGTCCAGGGAAGACATGGCTTGGCAGTTCGAGCTGGACTGTTCCCATGAGGCACAGGGTCAGACTCATTTGCATATGGCTATATCTGAACTGGGGTGGCTGAGTGGGCTAAAGAACGGTGATGGATTAAACCCAGATCAGTTGACTGGGGGTGAGTGCTTGCAATGTTCAACACTCCGTCCATCATTTCCTTTGCTTTTTGCTTTGTTCGCCATAAGTTGGCAGGGTATGCTCAGACGTGAGTCCCTTGCTCACTTTGCCACTGGATTCAAGCAAGCCTGGCTGAAGACTGCTGAAATACCAGAAACCGGTCCTAGGAAGCTTGTTTCCGGTCCAGGGAAGACATGGCTTGGCAGTTCGAGCTGGACTGTTCCCATGAGGCACAGGGTCAAACTGATTTGCATATGGCTATGTCTGAACTGGGGTGGCTGAGTGGGCTAAAGAACGGTGATGGATTAAACCCAGATCAGTTGACTGGGGGTGAGTGCTTGGAATGTTCAACACTCCGTCCATCATTTCCTTTGGTTTTTGCTTTGTTCGCCATAAGTTGGCAGGGTATGCTCAGACGTGAGTCCCTTGCTCACTTTGCCACTGGATTCAAGCAAGCCTGGCTGAAGACGGCTGAAATGCCAGAAACCGGTTCTAGGAAGCTTGTTTCCGGTCCAGGGAAGACATGGCTTGGCAATTCGGCCTGGACTGTTCCCATGAGGCACAGGGTCAGACTGATTTGCATATGGCTATGTCTGAACTGGGGTGGCTGAGTGGGCTAAAGAACGGTGATGGATTAAACCCAGATCAGTTGACTGGGGGTGAGTGCGTGCATTGTTCAACACTCCGTCCATCATTTCCTTTGGTTTTTGCTTTGTTCGCCATAAGTTGGCAGGGTATGCTCAGACGTGAGTCCCTTGCTCACTTTGCCACTGGATTCAAGCAAGCCTGGCTGAAGACTGCTGAAATACCAGAAACCGGTCCTAGGAAGCTTGTTTCCGGTCCAGGGAAGACATGGCTTGGCAGTTCGAGCTGGACTGTTCTCATGAGGCACAGGGTCAGACTGATTTGCATATGGCCATGTCTGAACTGGGGTGGCTGAGTGGGCTAAAGAACGGTGATGGATTAAACCCAGATCAGTTCACTGGGGGTGAGTGCTTGCAATGTTCAACACTCCGTCCATCATTTCCTTTGGTTTTTGCTTTGTTCGCGATAAGTTGGCAGGGTATGCTCAGACGTGAGTCCCTTGCTCACTTTGGCACTGGATTCACGCAAGCCTGGCTGAAGACGGCTGAAATGCCAGAAACCGGTCCTAGGAAGCTTGTTTCTGGTCCAGGGAAGACATGGCTTGGCAGTTCGGGCTGGACTGTTCCCATGAGGCACAGGGTCAGACTGATTTGCATATGGCCATGTCTGAACTGGGGTGGCTGAGTGGGCTAAAGTACGGTGATGGATTAAACCCAGATCAGTTGACTGGGGGTGAGTGCTTGCAATGTTCAACACTCCGTCCATCATTTCCTTTGGTTTTTGCTTTGTTTGCCATAAGTTGGCAGGGTATGCTCAGACGTGAGTCCCTTGCTCACTTTGCCACTGGATTCAAGCAAGCCTGGCTGAAGACGGCTGAAATGCCAGAAACCGGTCCTAGGAAGCTTGTTTCCGGTCCAGGGAAGACATGGCTTGGCTGTTCGGGCTGGACTGTTCCCATGAGGCACAGGGTCAGACAGATTTGCATATGGCCATGTCTGAACTGGGGTGGCTGAGTGGGCTAAAGAACGGTGATGGATTAAACCCATATCAGTTGACTGGGGGTGAGTGCTTGCAATGTTCAACACTCCGTCCATTATTTCCTTTGGTTTTTGCTTTGTTCGCCATGAGTTGGCAGGGTATGCTCAGACGTGAGTCCCTTGCTCACTTTGCCACTGGATTCAAGCAAGCCTGGCTGAAGACGGCTGAAATGCTAGAATCCGGTTCTAGGAAGCTTGTTTCCGGTCCAGGGAAGACATGGCTTGGCAGTTCGGGCTGGACTGTTCCCATGAGGCACAGGGTCAGACTGATTTGCATATGGCCATGTCTGAACTGGGGTGGCTGAGTGGGCTAAAGAACGGTGATGGATTAAACCCAGATCAGTTGACTGGGGGTCAGTGCTTGCAATGTTCAACACTCAGTCCATCATTTCCTTTGGTTTTTGCTTTGTTCGCCATAAGTTGGCAGGGTATGCTCAGACGTGAGTCCCTTGCTCACTTTGCCACTGGATTCAAGCAAGCCTGACTGAAGACGGCTGAAATGCCAGAAACCGGTCCTAGGAAGCTTGTTTCCGGTCCAGGGAAGACATGGCTTGGCAGTTCGGGCTGGACTGTTCCCATGAGGCAGAGGGTCAAACTGATTTGCATATGGCCATGTCTGAACTGGGGTGGCTGAGTGTGCTAAAGAACGGTGATGGATTAAACCCAGATCAATTGACTGGGGGTGAGTGCGTGCAATGTTCAACACTCCGTCCATCATTTCCTTTGGTTTTTGCTTTGTTCGCCATAAGTTGGCAGGGTATGCTCAGACGTGAGTCCCTTGCTCACTTTGCCACTGGATTCAAGCAAGCCTGGCTGAAGACGGCTGAAATGCCAGAAGCCGGTCCTAGGAAGCTTGTTTCCGGTCCAGGGAAGACATGGCTTGGCAGTTCAGGCTGGACTGTTCCCATGAGCCACAGGGTCAGACTGATTTGCATATGGCCATGTCTGAACTGGGGTGGCTGAGTGGGCTAAAGAATGGTGATGGATTAAACCCAGATCAGTTGACTGGGGTGAGTGCTTGCAATGTTCAACACTCCGTCCATCATTTCCTTTGGTTTTTGCTTTGTTCGCGATAAGTTGGCAGGGTATGCTCAGACGTGAGTCCCTTGCTCACTTTGCCACTGGATTCAAGCAAGCCTGGCTGAAGACGGCTGAAATGCCAGAAACCGGTCCTAGGAAGCTTGTTTCCGGTCCAGGGAAGACATGGCTTGGCAGTTCGGGCTGGACTGTTCCCATGAGGCACAGGGTCAGACTGATTTGCATATGGCCATGTCTGAACTGGGGTGGCTGAGTGGGCTAAAGAACGGTGATGGATTAAACCCAGATCAGTTCACTGGGGGTGAGTGCTTGCAATGTTCAACACTCCGTCCATCATTTCCTTTGGTTTTTGCTTTGTTCGCCATAAGTTGGCAGGGTATGCTCAGACGTGAGTCCCTTGCTCACTTTGCCACTGGATTCAAGCAAGCCTGGCTGAAGATGGCTGAAATGCCAGAAACCGGTCCTAGGAAGCTTATTTCTGGTCCAGTGAAGACATGGCTTGGCTGTTCGGGCTGGACTGTTCCCATGAGGCACAGGGTCAGACAGATTTGCATATGGCCATGTCTGAACTGGGGTGGCTGAGTGGGCTAAAGAACGGTGATGGATTAAACCCAGATCAGTTGACTGGGGGTGAGTGCTTGCAATGTTCAACACTCCTTCCATCATTTTCTTTGGTTTTTGATTTGTTCGCCATGAGTTGGCAGGGTATGCTCAGACGTGAGTCCCTTGCTCACTTTGCCACTGGATTCAAGCAAGCCTGGCTGAAGACGGCTGAAATGCCAGATACCGGTCCTAGGAAGCTTGTTTCCGGTCCAGGAAAGACATGGCTTGGCAGTTCAGGCTGGACTGTTCCCATGAGGCACAGGGTCAGACTGATTTGCATATGGCCATGTCTGAACTGGGGTGGCTGAGTGGGCTAAAGAACGGTGATGGATTAAACCCAGATCAGTTGACTGGGGGTGAGTGCTTGCAATGTTCAACACTCCGTCCATCATTTCCTTTGGTTTTTGCTTTGTTCGCCATAAGTTGGCAGGGTATGCTCAGACGTGAGTCCCTTGCTCACTTTGCCACTGGATTCAAGCAAGCCTGGCTGAAGACGGCTGAAATGCCAGAAACCGGTTCTAGGAAGCTTGTTTCCGGTCCAGGGAAGACATGGCTTGGCAGTTCGGGCTGGACTGTTCCCATGAGGCACAGGGTCAGACTGATTTGCATATGGCTATGTCTGAACTGGGGTAGCTGAGTGGGCTAAAGAACGGTGATGGATTAAACCCAGATCTAGTTGACTGGGGGTGAGTGCTTGCAATGTTCAACACTCCGTCCATCATTTCCTTTGCTTTTTGCTTTGTTCGCCATAAGTTGGCAGGGTATGCTCAGACGTGAGTCCCTTGCTCACTTTGCCACTGGATTCAAGCAAGCCTGGCTGAAGACTGCTGAAATACCAGAAACCGGTCCTAGCAAGCTTGTTTCCGGTCCAGGGAAGACATGGCTTGGCAGTTCGAGCTGGACTGTTCCCATGAGGCACAGGGTCAGACTCATTTGCATATGGCTATGTCTGAACTGGGGTGGCTGAGTGGGCTAAAGAACGGTGATGGATTAAACCCAGATCAGTTGACTGGGGGTGAGTGCTTGCAATGTTCAACACTCCGTCCATCATTTCCTTTGCTTTTTGCTTTGTTCGCCATAAGTTGGCAGGGTATGCTCAGACGTGAGTCCCTTGCTCACTTTGCCACTGGATTCAAGCAAGCCTGGCTGAAGACTGCTGAAATACCAGAAACCGGTCCTAGGAAGCTTGTTTCCGGTCCAGGGAAGACATGGCTTGGCAGTTCGAGCTGGACTGTTCCCATGAGGCACAGGGTCAGACTGATTTGCATATGGCTATGTCTGAACTGGGGTGGCTGAGTGGGCTAAAGAACGGTGATGGATTAAACCCAGATCAGTTGACTGGGGGTGAGTGCTTGGAATGTTCAACACTCCGTCCATCATTTCCTTTGGTTTTTGCTTTGTTCGCCATAAGTTGGCAGGGTATGCTCAGACGTGAGTCCCTTGCTCACTTTGCCACTGGATTCAAGCAAGCCTGGCTGAAGACGGCTGAAATGCCAGAAACCGGTTCTAGGAAGCTTGTTTCCGGTCCAGGGAAGACATGGCTTGGCAATTCGGCCTGGACTGTTCCCATGAGGCACAGGGTCAGACTGATTTGCATATGGCTATGTCTGAACTGGGGTGGCTGAGTGGGCTAAAGAACGGTGATGGATTAAACCCAGATCAGTTGACTGGGGGTGAGTGCGTGCATTGTTCAACACTCCGTCCATCATTTCCTTTGGTTTTTGCTTTGTTCGCCATAAGTTGGCAGGGTATGCTCAGACGTGAGTCCCTTGCTCACTTTGCCACTGGATTCAAGCAAGCCTGGCTGAAGACTGCTGAAATACCAGAAACCGGTCCTAGGAAGCTTGTTTCCGGTCCAGGGAAGACATGGCTTGGCAGTTCGAGCTGGACTGTTCTCATGAGGCACAGGGTCAGACTGATTTGCATATGGCCATGTCTGAACTGGGGTGGCTGAGTGGGCTAAAGAACGGTGATGGATTAAACCCAGATCAGTTCACTGGGGGTGAGTGCTTGCAATGTTCAACACTCCGTCCATCATTTCCTTTGGTTTTTGCTTTGTTCGCGATAAGTTGGCAGGGTATGCTCAGACGTGAGTCCCTTGCTCACTTTGCCACTGGATTCACGCAAGCCTGGCTGAAGACGGCTGAAATGCCAGAAACCGGTCCTAGGAAGCTTGTTTCTGGTCCAGGGAAGACATGGCTTGGCAGTTCGGGCTGGACTGTTCCCATGAGGCACAGGGTCAGACTGATTTGCATATGGCCATATCTGAACTGGGGTGGCTGAGTGGGCTAAAGTACGGTGATGGATTAAACCCAGATCAGTTGACTGGGGGTGAGTGCTTGCAATGTTCAACACTCCGTCCATCATTTCCTTTGGTTTTTGCTTTGTTTGCCATAAGTTGGCAGGGTATGCTCAGACGTGAGTCCCTTGCTCACTTTGCCACTGGATTCAAGCAAGCCTGGCTGAAGACGGCTGAAATGCCAGAAACCGGTCCTAGGAAGCTTGTTTCCGGTCCAGGGAAGACATGGCTTGGCTGTTCGGGCTGGACTGTTCCCATGAGGCACAGGGTCAGACAGATTTGCATATGGCCATGTCTGAACTGGGGTGGCTGAGTGGGCTAAAGAACGGTGATGGATTAAACCCATATCAGTTGACTGGGGGTGAGTGCTTGCAATGTTCAACACTCCGTCCATTATTTCCTTTGGTTTTTGCTTTGTTCGCCATGAGTTGGCAGGGTATGCTCAGACGTGAGTCCCTTGCTCACTTTGCCACTGGATTCAAGCAAGCCTGGCTGAAGACGGCTGAAATGCTAGAATCCGGTTCTAGGAAGCTTGTTTCCGGTCCAGGGAAGACATGGCTTGGCAGTTCGGGCTGGACTGTTCCCATGAGGCAGAGGGTCAAACTGATTTGCATATGGCCATGTCTGAACTGGGGTGGCTGAGTGTGCTAAAGAACGGTGATGGATTAAACCCAGATCAATTGACTGGGGGTGAGTGCGTGCAATGTTCAACACTCCGTCCATCATTTCCTTTGGTTTTTGCTTTGTTCGCCATAAGTTGGCAGGGTATGCTCAGACGTGAGTCCCTTGCTCACTTTGCCACTGGATTCAAGCAAGCCTGGCTGAAGACGGCTGAAATGCCAGAAGCCGGTCCTAGGAAGCTTGTTTCCGGTCCAGGGAAGACATGGCTTGGCAGTTCAGGCTGGACTGTTCCCATGAGCCACAGGGTCAGACTGATTTGCATATGGCCATGTCTGAACTGGGGTGGCTGAGTGGGCTAAAGAATGGTGATGGATTAAACCCAGATCAGTTGACTGGGGTGAGTGCTTGCAATGTTCAACACTCCGTCCATCATTTCCTTTGGTTTTTGCTTTGTTCGCGATAAGTTGGCAGGGTATGCTCAGACGTGAGTCCCTTGCTCACTTTGCCACTGGATTCAAGCAAGCCTGGCTGAAGACGGCTGAAATGCCAGAAACCGGTCCTAGGAAGCTTGTTTCCGGTCCAGGGAAGACATGGCTTGGCAGTTCGGGCTGGACTGTTCCCATGATGCACAGGGTCAGACTGATTTGCATATGGCCATGTCTGAACTGGGGTGGCTGAGTGGGCTAAAGAACGGTGATGGATTAAACCCAGATCAGTTCACTGGGGGTGAGTGCTTGCAATGTTCAACACTCCGTCCATCATTTCCTTTGGTTTTTGCTTTGTTCGCCATAAGTTGGCAGGGTATGCTCAGACGTGAGTCCCTTGCTCACTTTGCCACTGGATTCAAGCAAGCCTGGCTGAAGATGGCTGAAATGCCAGAAACCGGTCCTAGGAAGCTTATTTCTGGTCCAGTGAAGACATGGCTTGGCTGTTCGGGCTGGACTGTTCCCATGAGGCACAGGGTCAGACAGATTTGCATATGGCCATGTCTGAACTGGGGTGGCTGAGTGGGCTAAAGAACGGTGATGGATTAAACCCAGATCAGTTGACTGGGGGTGAGTGCTTGCAATGTTCAACACTCCTTCCATCATTTTCTTTGGTTTTTGCTTTGTTCGCCATGAGTTGGCAGGGTATGCTCAGACGTGAGTCCCTTGCTCACTTTGCCACTGGATTCAAGCAAGCCTGGCTGAAGACGGCTGAAATGCCAGATACCGGTCCTAGGAAGCTTGTTTCCGGTCCAGGAAAGACATGGCTTGGCAGTTCAGGCTGGACTGTTCCCATGAGGCACAGGGTCAGACTGATTTGCATATGGCCATGTCTGAACTGGGGTGGCTGAGTGGGCTAAAGAACGGTGATGGATTAAACCCAGATCAGTTGACTGGGGGTGAGTGCTTGCAATGTTCAACACTCCGTCCATCATTTCCTTTGGTTTTTGCTTTGTTCGCCATAAGTTGGCAGGGTATGCTCAGACGTGAGTCCCTTGCTCACTTTGCCACTGGATTCAAGCAAGCCTGGCTGAAGACGGCTGAAATGCCAGAAACCGGTTCTAGGAAGCTTGTTTCCGGTCCAGGGAAGACATGGCTTGGCAGTTCGGGCTGGACTGTTCCCATGAGGCACAGGGTCAGACTGATTTGCATATGGCTATGTCTGAACTGGGGTAGCTGAGTGGGCTAAAGAACGGTGATGGATTAAACCCAGATCTAGTTGACTGGGGGTGAGTGCTTGCAATGTTCAACACTCCGTCCATCATTTCCTTTGCTTTTTGCTTTGTTCGCCATAAGTTGGCAGGGTATGCTCAGACGTGAGTCCCTTGCTCACTTTGCCACTGGATTCAAGCAAGCCTGGCTGAAGACTGCTGAAATACCAGAAACCGGTCCTAGCAAGCTTGTTTCCGGTCCAGGGAAGACATGGCTTGGCAGTTCGAGCTGGACTGTTCCCATGAGGCACAGGGTCAGACTCATTTGCATATGGCTATGTCTGAACTGGGGTGGCTGAGTGGGCTAAAGAACGGTGATGGATTAAACCCAGATCAGTTGACTGGGGGTGAGTGCTTGCAATGTTCAACACTCCGTCCATCATTTCCTTTGCTTTTTGCTTTGTTCGCCATAAGTTGGCAGGGTATGCTCAGACGTGAGTCCCTTGCTCACTTTGCCACTGGATTCAAGCAAGCCTGGCTGAAGACTGCTGAAATACCAGAAACCGGTCCTAGGAAGCTTGTTTCCGGTCCAGGGAAGACATGGCTTGGCAGTTCGAGCTGGACTGTTCCCATGAGGCACAGGGTCAGACTGATTTGCATATGGCTATGTCTGAACTGGGGTGGCTGAGTGGGCTAAAGAACGGTGATGGATTAAACCCAGATCAGTTGACTGGGGGTGAGTGCTTGGAATGTTCAACACTCCGTCCATCATTTCCTTTGGTTTTTGCTTTGTTCGCCATAAGTTGGCAGGGTATGCTCAGACGTGAGTCCCTTGCTCACTTTGCCACTGGATTCAAGCAAGCCTGGCTGAAGACGGCTGAAATGCCAGAAACCGGTTCTAGGAAGCTTGTTTCCGGTCCAGGGAAGACATGGCTTGGCAATTCGGCCTGGACTGTTCCCATGAGGCACAGGGTCAGACTGATTTGCATATGGCTATGTCTGAACTGGGGTGGCTGAGTGGGCTAAAGAACGGTGATGGATTAAACCCAGATCAGTTGACTGGGGGTGAGTGCGTGCATTGTTCAACACTCCGTCCATCATTTCCTTTGGTTTTTGCTTTGTTCGCCATAAGTTGGCAGGGTATGCTCAGACGTGAGTCCCTTGCTCACTTTGCCACTGGATTCAAGCAAGCCTGGCTGAAGACTGCTGAAATACCAGAAACCGGTCCTAGGAAGCTTGTTTCCGGTCCAGGGAAGACATGGCTTGGCAGTTCGAGCTGGACTGTTCTCATGAGGCACAGGGTCAGACTGATTTGCATATGGCCATGTCTGAACTGGGGTGGCTGAGTGGGCTAAAGAACGGTGATGGATTAAACCCAGATCAGTTCACTGGGGGTGAGTGCTTGCAATGTTCAACACTCCGTCCATCATTTCCTTTGGTTTTTGCTTTGTTCGCGATAAGTTGGCAGGGTATGCTCAGACGTGAGTCCCTTGCTCACTTTGCCACTGGATTCACGCAAGCCTGGCTGAAGACGGCTGAAATGCCAGAAACCGGTCCTAGGAAGCTTGTTTCTGGTCCAGGGAAGACATGGCTTGGCAGTTCGGGCTGGACTGTTCCCATGAGGCACAGGGTCAGACTGATTTGCATATGGCCATATCTGAACTGGGGTGGCTGAGTGGGCTAAAGTACGGTGATGGATTAAACCCAGATCAGTTGACTGGGGGTGAGTGCTTGCAATGTTCAACACTCCGTCCATCATTTCCTTTGGTTTTTGCTTTGTTTGCCATAAGTTGGCAGGGTATGCTCAGACGTGAGTCCCTTGCTCACTTTGCCACTGGATTCAAGCAAGCCTGGCTGAAGACGGCTGAAATGCCAGAAACCGGTCCTAGGAAGCTTGTTTCCGGTCCAGGGAAGACATGGCTTGGCTGTTCGGGCTGGACTGTTCCCATGAGGCACAGGGTCAGACAGATTTGCATATGGCCATGTCTGAACTGGGGTGGCTGAGTGGGCTAAAGAACGGTGATGGATTAAACCCATATCAGTTGACTGGGGGTGAGTGCTTGCAATGTTCAACACTCCGTCCATTATTTCCTTTGGTTTTTGCTTTGTTCGCCATGAGTTGGCAGGGTATGCTCAGACGTGAGTCCCTTGCTCACTTTGCCACTGGATTCAAGCAAGCCTGGCTGAAGACGGCTGAAATGCTAGAATCCGGTTCTAGGAAGCTTGTTTCCGGTCCAGGGAAGACATGGCTTGGCAGTTCGGGCTGGACTGTTCCCATGAGGCACAGGGTCAGACTGATTTGCATATGGCCATGTCTGAACTGGGGTGGCTGAGTGGGCTAAAGAACGGTGATGGATTAAACCCAGATCAGTTGACTGGGGGTCAGTGCTTGCAATGTTCAACACTCAGTCCATCATTTCCTTTGGTTTTTGCTTTGTTCGCCATAAGTTGGCAGGGTATGCTCAGACGTGAGTCCCTTGCTCACTTTGCCACTGGATTCACGCAAGCCTGGCTGAAGACGGCTGAAATGCCAGAAACCGGTCCTAGGAAGCTTGTTTCTGGTCCAGGGAAGACATGGCTTGGCAGTTCGGGCTGGACTGTTCCCATGAGGCACAGGGTCAGACTGATTTGCATATGGCCATGTCTGAACTGGGGTGGCTGAGTGGGCTAAAGTACGGTGATGGATTAAACCCAGATCAGTTGACTGGGGGTGAGTGCTTGCAATGTTCAACACTCCGTCCATCATTTCCTTTGGTTTTTGCTTTGTTTGCCATAAGTTGGCAGGGTATGCTCAGACGTGAGTCCCTTGCTCACTTTGCCACTGGATTCAAGCAAGCCTGGCTGAAGACGGCTGAAATGCCAGAAACCCGTCCTAGGAAGCTTGTTTCCGGTCCAGGGAAGACATGGCTTGGCTGTTCGGGCTGGACTGTTCCCATGAGGCACAGGGTCAGACAGATTTGCATATGGCCATGTCTGAACTGGGGTGGCTGAGTGGGCTAAAGAACGGTGATGGATTAAACCCATATCAGTTGACTGGGGGTGAGTGCTTGCAATGTTCAACACTCCGTCCATTATTTCCTTTGGTTTTTGCTTTGTTCGCCATGAGTTGGCAGGGTATGCTCAGACGTGAGTCCCTTGCTCACTTTGCCACTGGATTCAAGCAAGCCTGGCTGAAGACGGCTGAAATGCTAGAATCCGGTTCTAGGAAGCTAGTTTCCGGTCCAGGGAAGACATGGCTTGGCAGTTCGGGCTGGACTGTTCCCATGAGGCACAGGGTCAGACAGATTTGCATATGGCCATGTCTGAACTGGGGTGGCTGAGTGGGCTAAAGAACGGTGATGGATTAAACCCAGATCAGTTGACTGGGGGTCAGTGCTTGCAATGTTCAACACTCAGTCCATCATTTCCTTTGGTTTTTGCTTTGTTCGCCATAAGTTGGCAGGGTATGCTCAGACGTGAGTCCCTTGCTCACTTTGCCACTGGATTCAAGCAAGCCTGACTGAAGACGGCTGAAATGCCAGAAACCGGTCCTAGGAAGCTTGTTTCCGGTCCAGGGAAGACATGGCTTGGCAGTTCGGGCTGGACTGTTCCCATGAGGCAGAGGGTCAAACTGATTTGCATATGGCCATGTCTGAACTGGGGTGGCTGAGTGTGCTAAAGAACGGTGATGGATTAAACCCAGATCAATTGACTGGGGGTGAGTGCGTGCAATGTTCAACACTCCGTCCATCATTTCCTTTGGTTTTTGCTTTGTTCGCCATAAGTTGGCAGGGTATGCTCAGACGTGAGTCCCTTGCTCACTTTGCCACTGGATTCAAGCAAGCCTGGCTGAAGACGGCTGAAATGCCAGAAGCCGGTCCTAGGAAGCTTGTTTCCGGTCCAGGGAAGACATGGCTTGGCAGTTCAGGCTGGACTGTTCCCATGAGCCACAGGGTCAGACTGATTTGCATATGGCCATGTCTGAACTGGGGTGGCTGAGTGGGCTAAAGAATGGTGATGGATTAAACCCAGATCAGTTGACTGGGGTGAGTGCTTGCAATGTTCAACACTCCGTCCATCATTTCCTTTGGTTTTTGCTTTGTTCGCGATAAGTTGGCAGGGTATGCTCAGACGTGAGTCCCTTGCTCACTTTGCCACTGGATTCAAGCAAGCCTGGCTGAAGACGGCTGAAATGCCAGAAACCAGTCCTAGGAAGGTTGTTTCCGGTCCAGGGAAGACATGGCTTGGCAGTTCGGGCTGGACTGTTCCCATGAGGCACAGGGTCAGACTGATTTGCATATGGCCATGTCTGAACTGGGGTGGCTGAGTGGGCTAAAGAACGGTGATGGATTAAACCCAGATCAGTTCACTGGGGGTGAGTGCTTGCAATGTTCAACACTCCGTCCATCATTTCCTTTGGTTTTTGCTTTGTTCGCCATAAGTTGGCAGGGTATGCTCAGACGTGAGTCCCTTGCTCACTTTGCCACTGGATTCAAGCAAGCCTGGCTGAAGATGGCTGAAATGCCAGAAACCGGTCCTAGGAAGCTTATTTCTGGTCCAGTGAAGACATGGCTTGGCTGTTCGGGCTGGACTGTTCCCATGAGGCACAGGGTCAGACAGATTTGCATATGGCCATGTCTGAACTGGGGTGGCTGAGTGGGCTAAAGAACGGTGATGGATTAAACCCAGATCAGTTGACTGGGGGTGAGTGCTTGCAATGTTCAACACTCCTTCCATCATTTTCTTTGGTTTTTGCTTTGTTCGCCATGAGTTGGCAGGGTATGCTCAGACGTGAGTCCCTTGCTCACTTTGCCACTGGATTCAAGCAAGCCTGGCTGAAGACGGCTGAAATGCCAGATACCGGTCCTAGGAAGCTTGTTTCCGGTCCAGGAAAGACATGGCTTGGCAGTTCAGGCTGGACTGTTCCCATGAGGCACAGGGTCAGACTGATTTGCATATGGCCATGTCTGAACTGGGGTGGCTGAGTGGGCTAAAGAACGGTGATGGATTAAACCCAGATCAGTTGACTGGGGGTGAGTGCTTGCAATGTTCAACACTCCGTCCATCATTTCCTTTGGTTTTTGCTTTGTTCGCCATGAGTTGGCAGGGTATGCTCAGACGTGAGTCCCTTGCTCACTTTGCCACTGGATTCAAGCAAGCCTGGCTGAAGACGGCTGAAATGCCAGAATCCAGTTCTAGGAAGCTTGTTTCCGGTCCAGGGAAGACATGGCTTGGCAGTTCGGGCTGGACTGTTCCCATGAGGCACAGGGTCAGACTGATTTGCATATGGCCATGTCTGAACTGGGGTGGCTGAGTGGGCTAAAGAACGGTGATGGATTAAACCCAGATCAGTTGACTGGGTGTCAGTGCTTGCAATGTTCAACACTCAGTCCATCATTTCCTTTGGTTTTTGCTTTGTTCGCCATAAGTTGGCAGGGTATGCTCAGACGTGAGTCCCTTGCTCACTTTGCCACTGGATTCAAGCAAGCCTGACTGAATACGGCTGAAATGCCAGAAACCGGTCCTAGGAAGCTTGTTTCCAGTCCAGGGAAGAAATGGCTTGGCAGTTCGGGCTGGACTGTTCCCATGAGGCACAGGGTCAGACTGATTTGCATATGGCCATGTCTGAACTGGGGTGGCTGAGTGGGCTAAAGAACGGTGATGGATTAAACCCAGATCAGTTGACTGGGGGTGAGTGCTTGCAATGTTCAACACTCCGTCCATCATTTCCTTTGGTTTTTGCTTTGTTCGCCATAAGTTGGCAGGGTATGCTCAGACGTGAGTCCCTTGCTCACTTTGCCACTGGATTCAAGCAAGCCTGGCTGAAGACGGCTGAAATGCCAGAAACCGGTCCTAGGAAGCTTGTTTCCGGTCCAGGGAAGACATGGCTTGGCAGTTCGGGCTGGACTGTTCCCATGAGGCACAGGGTCAGACTGATTTGCATATGGCCATGTCTGAACTGGGGTGGCTGAGTGGGCTAAAGAACGGTGATGGATTAAACCCAGATCAGTTGACTGGGGGTGAGCGCTTGCAATGTTCAACACTCTGTCCATCATTTCCTTTGGTTTTTGCTTTGTTCGCCATAAGTTGGCAGGGTATGCTCAGATATGAGTCACTTGCTCTCTTTGCCACTGGATTCAAGCAAGCCTGGTTGAAGACGGCTGAAATGCCAGAAACAGGTCCTAGGAAGCTTGTTTCCGGTCCAGGGAAGACATGGCTTGGCAATTCGGGCTGGACTGTTCCCATGAGGCACAGGGTCAGACTGATTTGCATATGGCCATGTCTGAACTGGGGTGGCTGAGTGGGCTAAAGTACGGTGATGGATTAAACCCAGATCAGTTGACTGGGGGTGAGTGCTTGCAATGTTCAACACTCCGTCCATCATTTCCTTTGGTTTTTGCTTTGTTTGCCATAAGTTGGCAGGGTATGCTCAGACGTGAGTCCCTTGCTCACTTTGCCACTGGATTCAAGCAAGCCTGGCTGAAGATGGCTGAAATGCCAGAAACCGGTCCTAGGAAGCTTATTTCCGGCCCAGTGAAGACATGGCTTGGCTGTTCGGGCTGGACTGTTCCCATGAGGCACAGGGTCAGACAGATTTGCATATGGCCATGTCTGAACTGGGGTGGCTGAGTGGGCTAAAGAACGGTGATGGATTAAACCCAGATCAGTTGACTGGGGGTGAGTGCTTGCAATGTTCAACACTCCGTCCATCATTTCCTTTGGTTTTTGCTTTGTTCGCCATAAGTTGGCAGGGTATGCTCAGACGTGAGTCCCTTGCTCACTTTGCCACTGGATTCAAGCAAGCCTGGCTGAAGACGGCTGAAATGCCAGAAACCGGTTCTAGGAAGCTTGTTTCCGGTCCAGGGAAGACATGGCTTGGCAGTTCGGGCTGGACTGTTCCCATGAGGCACAGGGTCAGACTGATTTGCATATGGCTATGTCTGAACTGGGGTGGCTGAGTGGGCTAAAGAACGGTGATGGATTAAACCCAGATCAGTTGACTGGGGGTGAGTGCTTGCAATGTTCAACACTCCGTCCATCATTTCCTTTGGTTTTTGCTTTGTTCGCCATAAGTTGGCAGGGTATGCTCAGACGTGAGTCCCTTGCTCACTTTGCCACTGGATTCAAGCAAGCCTGGCTGAAGACTGCTGAAATACCAGAAACCGGTCCTAGGAAGCTTGTTTCTGGTCCAGGGAAGACATGGCTTGGCAGTACGGGCTGGACTGTTCCCATGAGGCACAGGGTCAGACTGATTTGCATATGGCCATGTCTGAACTGGGGTGGCTGAGTGGGCTAAAGTACGGTGATGGATTAAACCCAGATCAGTTGACTGGGGGTGAGTGCTTGCAATGTTCAACACTCCGTCCATCATTTCCTTTGGTTTTTGCTTTGTTTGCCATAAGTTGGCAGGGTATGCTCAGACGTGAGTCCCTTGCTCACTTTGCCACTGGATTCAAGCAAGCCTGGCTGAAGACGTCTGAAATGCCAGAAACCGGTCCTAGGAAGCTTGTTTCCAGTCCAGGGAAGACATGGCTTGGCAGTTCGGGCTGGACTGTTCCCATGAGGCACAGGGTCAGACTGATTTGCATATGGCCATGTCTGAACTGGGGTGGCTGAGTGGGCTAAAGAACGGTGATGGATTAAACCCAGATCAGTTGACTGGGGGTCAGTGCTTGCAATGTTCAACACTCAGTCCATCATTTCCTTTGGTTTTTGCTTCGTTCGCCATAAGTTGGCATGGTATGCTCAGACGTGAGTCCCTTGCTCACTTTGCCACTGGATTCAAGCAAGCCTGACTGAAGACGGCTGAAATGCCAGAAACCGGTGCTAGGAAGCTTGTTTCCGGTCCAGGGAAGACATGGCTTGGCAGTTAGGGCTGGACTGTTCCCATGAGGCAGAGGGTCAGACTGATTTGCATATGGCCATGTCTGAACTGGGGTGGCTGAGTGTGCTAAAGAACGGTGATGGATTAAACCCAGATCAATTGACTGGGGGTGAGTGCGTGCAATGTTCAACACTCCGTCCATCATTTCCTTTGGTTTTTGCTTTGTTCGCCATAAGTTGGCAGGGTATGCTCAGACGTGAGTCCCTTGCTCACTTTGCCACTGGATTCAAGCAAGCCTGGCTGAAGACGTCTGAAATGCCAGAAACCGGTCCTAGGAAGCTTGTTTCCAGTCCAGGGAAGACATGGCTTGGCAGTTCGGGCTGGACTGTTCCCATGAGGCACAGGGTCAGACTGATTTGCATATGGCCATGTCTGAACTGGGGTGGCTGAGTGGGCTAAAGAACGGTGATGGATTAAACCCAGATCAGTTGACTGGGGGTCAGTGCTTGCAATGTTCAACACTCAGTCCATCATTTCCTTTGGTTTTTGCTTTGTTCGCCATAAGTTGGCATGGTATGCTCAGACGTGAGTCCCTTGCTCACTTTGCCACTGGATTCAAGCAAGCCTGACTGAAGACGGCTGAAATGCCAGAAACCGGTGCTAGGAAGCTTGTTTCCGGTCCAGGGAAGACATTGCTTGGCAGTTCGGGCTGGACTGTTCCCATGAGGCAGAGGGTCAGACTGATTTGCATATGGCCATGTCTGAACTGGGGTGGCTGAGTGTGCTAAAGAACGGTGATGGATTAAACCCAGATCAATTGACTGGGGGTGAGTGCGTGCAATGTTCAACACTCCGTCCATCATTTCCTTTGGTTTTTGCTTTGTTCGCCATAAGTTGGCAGGGTATGCTCAGACGTGAGTCCCTTGCTCACTTTGCCACTGGATTCAAGCAAGCCTGGCTGAAGACGGCTGAAATGCCAGAAACCGGTCCTAGGAAGCTTGTTTCCGGTCCAGGGAAGACATGGCTTGGCAGTTCGGGCTGGACTGTTCCCATGAGGCACAGGGTCAGACTGATTTGCATATGGCCATGTCTGAACTGGGGTGGCTGAGTGGGCTAAAGAACGGTGATGGATTAAACCCAGATCAGTTGACTGGGGGTGAGCGCTTGCAATGTTCAACACTCTGTCCATCATTTCCTTTGGTTTTTGCTTTGTTCGCCATAAGTTGGCAGGGTATGCTCAGATATGAGTCACTTGCTCTCTTTGCCACTGGATTCAAGCAAGCCTGGTTGAAGACGGCTGAAATGCCAGAAACAGGTCCTAGGAAGCTTGTTTCCGGTCCAGGGAAGACATGGCTTGGCAATTCGGGCTGGACTGTTCCCATGAGGCACAGGGTCAGACTGATTTGCATATGGCCATGTCTGAACTGGGGTGGCTGAGTGGGCTAAAGTACGGTGATGGATTAAACCCAGATCAGTTGACTGGGGGTGAGTGCTTGCAATGTTCAACACTCCGTCCATCATTTCCTTTGGTTTTTGCTTTGTTTGCCATAAGTTGGCAGGGTATGCTCAGACGTGAGTCCCTTGCTCACTTTGCCACTGGATTCAAGCAAGCCTGGCTGAAGATGGCTGAAATGCCAGAAACCGGTCCTAGGAAGCTTATTTCCGGCCCAGTGAAGACATGGCTTGGCTGTTCGGGCTGGACTGTTCCCATGAGGCACAGGGTCAGACAGATTTGCATATGGCCATGTCTGAACTGGGGTGGCTGAGTGGGCTAAAGAACGGTGATGGATTAAACCCAGATCAGTTGACTGGGGGTGAGTGCTTGCAATGTTCAACACTCCGTCCATCATTTCCTTTGGTTTTTGCTTTGTTCGCCATAAGTTGGCAGGGTATGCTCAGACGTGAGTCCCTTGCTCACTTTGCCACTGGATTCAAGCAAGCCTGGCTGAAGACGGCTGAAATGCCAGAAACCGGTTCTAGGAAGCTTGTTTCCGGTCCAGGGAAGACATGGCTTGGCAGTTCGGGCTGGACTGTTCCCATGAGGCACAGGGTCAGACTGATTTGCATATGGCTATGTCTGAACTGGGGTGGCTGAGTGGGCTAAAGAACGGTGATGGATTAAACCCAGATCAGTTGACTGGGGGTGAGTGCTTGCAATGTTCAACACTCCGTCCATCATTTCCTTTGGTTTTTGCTTTGTTCGCCATAAGTTGGCAGGGTATGCTCAGACGTGAGTCCCTTGCTCACTTTGCCACTGGATTCAAGCAAGCCTGGCTGAAGACTGCTGAAATACCAGAAACCGGTCCTAGGAAGCTTGTTTCTGGTCCAGGGAAGACATGGCTTGGCAGTACGGGCTGGACTGTTCCCATGAGGCACAGGGTCAGACTGATTTGCATATGGCCATGTCTGAACTGGGGTGGCTGAGTGGGCTAAAGTACGGTGATGAATTAAACCCAGATCAGTTGACTGGGGGTGAGTGCTTGCAATGTTCAACACTCCGTCCATCATTTCCTTTGGTTTTTGCTTTGTTTGCCATAAGTTGGCAGGGTATGCTCAGACGTGAGTCCCTTGCTCACTTTGCCACTGGATTCAAGCAAGCCTGGCTGAAGACGTCTGAAATGCCAGAAACCGGTCCTAGGAAGCTTGTTTCCAGTCCAGGGAAGACATGGCTTGGCAGTTCGGGCTGGACTGTTCCCATGAGGCACAGGGTCAGACTGATTTGCATATGGCCATGTCTGAACTGGGGTGGCTGAGTGGGCTAAAGAACGGTGATGGATTAAACCCAGATCAGTTGACTGGGGGTCAGTGCTTGCAATGTTCAACACTCAGTCCATCATTTCCTTTGGTTTTTGCTTTGTTCGCCATAAGTTGGCATGGTATGCTCAGACGTGAGTCCCTTGCTCACTTTGCCACTGGATTCAAGCAAGCCTGACTGAAGACGGCTGAAATGCCAGAAACCGGTGCTAGGAAGCTTGTTTCCGGTCCAGGGAAGACATGGCTTGGCAGTTCGGGCTGGACTGTTCCCATGAGGCAGAGGGTCAGACTGATTTGCATATGGCCATGTCTGAACTGGGGTGGCTGAGTGTGCTAAAGAACGGTGATGGATTAAACCCAGATCAATTGACTGGGGGTGAGTGCGTGCAATGTTCAACACTCCGTCCATCATTTCCTTTGGTTTTTGCTTTGTTCGCCATAAGTTGGCAGGGTATGCTCAGACGTGAGTCCCTTGCTCACTTTGCCACTGGATTCAAGCAAGCCTGGCTGAAGACGTCTGAAATGCCAGAAACCGGTCCTAGGAAGCTTGTTTCCAGTCCAGGGAAGACATGGCTTGGCAGTTCGGGCTGGACTGTTCCCATGAGGCACAGGGTCAGACTGATTTGCATATGGCCATGTCTGAACTGGGGTGGCTGAGTGGGCTAAAGAACGGTGATGGATTAAACCCAGATCAGTTGACTGGGGGTCAGTGCTTGCAATGTTCAACACTCAGTCCATCATTTCCTTTGGTTTTTGCTTTGTTCGCCATAAGTTGGCATGGTATGCTCAGACGTGAGTCCCTTGCTCACTTTGCCACTGGATTCAAGCAAGCCTGACTGAAGACGGCTGAAATGCCAGAAACCGGTGCTAGGAAGCTTGTTTCCGGTCCAGGGAAGACATTGCTTGGCAGTTCGGGCTGGACTGTTCCCATGAGGCAGAGGGTCAGACTGATTTGCATATGGCCATGTCTGAACTGGGGTGGCTGAGTGTGCTAAAGAACGGTGATGGATTAAACCCAGATCAATTGACTGGGGGTGAGTGCGTGCAATGTTCAACACTCCGTCCATCATTTCCTTTGGTTTTTGCTTTGTTCGCCATAAGTTGGCAGGGTATGCTCAGACGTGAGTCCCTTGCTCACTTTGCCACTGGATTCAAGCAAGCCTGGCTGAAGACGGCTGAAATGCCAGAAACCGGTCCTAGGAAGCTTGTTTCCGGTCCAGGGAAGACATGGCTTGGCAGTTCAGGCTGGACTATTCCCATGAGGCACAGGGTCAGACTGATTTGCATATGGCCATGTCTGAACTGGGGTGGCTGAGTGGGCTAAAGAATGGTGATGGATTAAACCCAGATCAGTTGACTGGGGTGAGTGCTTGCAATGTTCAACACTCCGTCCATCATTTCCTTTGGTTTTTGCTTTGTTCGCGATAAGTTGGCAGGGTATGCTCAGACGTGAGTCCCTTGCTCACTTTGCCACTGGATTCAAGCAAGCCTGGCTGAAGACGGCTGAAATGCCAGAAACCGGTCCTAGGAAGCTTGTTTCCGGTCCAGGGAAGACATGGCTTGGCAGTTCGGGCTGGACTGTTCCCATGAGGCACAGGGTCAGACTGATTTGCATATGGCCATGTCTGAACTGGGGTGGCTGAGTGGGCTAAAGTACGGTGATGGATTAAACCCAGATCAGTTGACTGGGGGTGAGTGCTTGCAATGTTCAACACTCCGTCCATCATTTCCTTTGGTTTTTGCTTTGTTCGCCATAAGTTGGCAGGGTATGCTCAGACGTGAGTCCCTTGCTCACTTTGCCACTGGATTCAAGCAAGCCTGGCTGAAGATGGCTGAAATGCCAGAAACCGGTCCTAGGAAGCTTATTTCTGGTCCAGTGAAGACATGGCTTGGCTGTTCGGGCTGGACTGTTCCCATGAGGCACAGGGTCAGACAGATTTGCATATGGCCATGTCTGAACTGGGGTGGCTGAGTGGGCTAAAGAACGGTGATGGATTAAACCCAGATCAGTTGACTGGGGGTGAGTGCTTGCAATGTTCAACACTCCTTCCATCATTTTCTTTGGTTTTTGCTTTGTTCGCCATGAGTTGGCAGGGTATGCTCAGACGTGAGTCCCTTGCTCACTTTGCCACTGGATTCAAGCAAGCCTGGCTGAAGACGGCTGAAATGCCAGAATCCAGTTCTAGGAAGCTTGTTTTCGGTCCAGGGAAGACATGGCTTGGCAGTTCGGGCTGGACTGTTCCCATGAGGCACAGGGTCAGACTGATTTGCATATGGCCATGTCTGAACTGGGGTGGCTGAGTGGGCTAAAGAACGGTGATGGATTAAACCCAGATCAGTTGACTGGGGGTCAGTGCTTGCAATGTTCAACACTCAGTCCATCATTTCCTTTGGTTTTTGCTTTGTTCGCCATAAGTTGGCAGGGTATGCTCAGACGTGAGTCCCTTGCTCACTTTGCCACTGGATTCAAGCAAGCCTGGCTGAAGATGGCTGAAATGCCAGAAACCGGTCCTAGGAAGCTTGTTTCCGGTCCAGTGAAGACATGGCTTGGCTGTTCGGGCTGGACTGTTCCCATGAGGCACAGGGTCAGACAGATTTGCATATGGTCATGTCTGAACTGGGGTGGCTGAGTGGGCTAAAGAACGGTGATGGATTAAACCCAGATCAGTTGACTGGGGGTGAGTGCTTGCAATGTTCAACACTCCGTCCATCATTTTCTTTGGTTTTTGCTTTGTTCGCCATGAGTTGGCAGGGTATGCTCAGACGTGAGTCCCTTGCTCACTTTGCCACTCGATTCAAGCAAGCCTGGCTGAAGACGGCTGAAATGCCAGAAACCGGTCCTAGGAAGCTTGTTTCCGGTCCAGGAAAGACATGGCTTGGCAGTTCAGGCTGGACTGTTCCCATGAGGCACAGGGTCAGACTGATTTGCATATGGTCATGTCCCAACTGGGGTGGCTGAGTGGGCTAAAGAACAGTGATGGATTAAACCCAGATCAGTTGACTGGGGGTGAGTGCTTGCAATGTTCAACACTCCGTCCATCATTTCCTTTGGTTTTTGCTTTGTTCGCCATAAGTTGGCAGGGTATGCTCAGACGTGAGTCCCTTGCTCACTTTGCCACTGGATTCAAGCAAGCCTGGCTGAAGATGGCTGAAATGCCAGAAACCGGTCCTAGGAAGCTTGTTTCCGGTCCAGTGAAGACATGGCTTGGCTTTTCGGGCTGGACTGTTCCCATGAGGCACAGGGTCAGACAGATTTGCATATGGCCATGTCTGAACTGGGATGGCTGAGTGGGCTAAAGAACGGTGATGGATTAAACCTAGATCAGTTGACTGGGGGTGAGTGCTTGCAATGTTCAACACCCCGTCCATCATTTCCTTTGGTTTTTGCTTTGTTCGCCATGAGTTGGCAGGGTATGCTCAGACGTGAGTTCCTTGCTCACTTTGCCACTGGATTCAAGCAAGCCTGGCTGAAGACGGCTGAAATGCCAGAAACCGGTTCTAGGAAGCTCGTTTCCGGTCCAGGGAAGACATGGCTTGGCAGTTCGGGCTGGACTGTTCCCATGAGGCACAGGGTCAGACTGATTTGCATATGGCTATGTCTGAACTGGGGTAGCTGAGTGGGCTAAAGAACGGTGATGGATTAAACCCAGATCTAGTTGACTGGGGGTGAGTGCTTGCAATGTTCAACACTCCGTCCATCATTTCCTTTGCTTTTTGCTTTGTTCGCCATAAGTTGGCAGGGTATGCTCAGACGTGAGTCCCTTGCTCACTTTGCCACTGGATTCAAGCAAGCCTGGCTGAAGACTGCTGAAATACCAGAAACCGGTCCTAGCAAGCTTGTTTCCGGTCCAGGAAAGACATGGCTTGGCAGTTCGAGCTGGACTGTTCCCATGAGGCACAGGGTCAGACTCATTTGCATATGGCTATGTCTGAACTGGGGTGGCTGAGTGGGCTAAAGAACGGTGATGGATTAAACCCAGATCAGTTGACTGGGGGTGAGTGCTTGCAATGTTCAACACTCCGTCCATCATTTCCTTTGCTTTTTGCTTTGTTCGCCATAAATTGGCAGGGTATGCTCAGACGTGAGTCCCTTGCTCACTTTGCCACTGGATTCAAGCAAGCCTGGCTGAAGACTGCTGAAATACCAGAAACCGGTCCTAGGAAGCTTGTTTACGGTCCAGGGAAGACATGGCTTGGCAGTTCGAGCTGGACTGTTCCCATGAGGCACAGGGTCAGACTGATTTGCATATGGCTATGTCTGAACTGGGGTGGCTGAGTGGGCTAAAGAACGGTGATGGATTAAACCCAGATCAGTTGACTGGGGTGAGTGCTTGCAATGTTCAACACTCCGTCCATCATTTCCTTTGGTTTTTGCTTTGTTCGCCATAAGTTGGCAGGGTATGCTCAGACGTGAGTCCCTTGCTCACTTTGCCACTGGATTCAAGCAAGCCTGGCTGAAGACGGCTGAAATGCCAGAAACCGGTTCTAGGAAGCTTGTTTCCGGTCCAGGGAAGACATGGCTTGGCAATTCGGCCTGGACTGTTCCCATGAGGCACAGGGTCAGACTGATTTGCATATGGCTATGTCTGAACTGGGGTGGCTGAGTGGGCTAAAGAACGGTGATGGATTAAACCCAGATCAGTTGACTGGGGGTGAGTGCTTGCAATGTTCAACACTCCGTCCATCATTTCCTTTGGTTTTTGCTTTGTTCGCCATAAGTTGGCAGGGTATGCTCAGACGTGAGTCCCTTGCTCACTTTGCCACTGGATTCAAGCAAGCCTGGCTGAAGACTGCTGAAATACCAGAAACCGGTCCTAGAAAGCTTGTTTCCGGTCCAGGGAAGACATGGCTTGGCAGTTCGAGCTGGACTGTTCTCATGAGGCATAGGGTCAGACTGATTTGCATATGGCCATGTCTGAACTGGGGTGGCTGAGTGGGCTAAAGAATGGTGATGGATTAAACCCAGATCAGTTCACTGGGGGTGAGTGCTTGCAATGTTCAACACTCCGTCCATCATTTCCTTTGGTTTTTGCTTTGTTCGCAATAAGTTGGCAGGGTATGCTCAGACGTGAGTCCCTTGCTCACTTTGCCACTGGATTCACGCAAGCCTGGCTGAAGACGGCTGAAATGCAAGAAACCGGTCCTAGGAAGCTTGTTTCTGGTCCAGGGAAGACATGGCTTGGCAGTTCGGGCTGGACTGTTCCCATGAGGCACAGGGTCAGACTGATTTGCATATGGCCATGTCTGAACTGGGGTGGCTGAGTGGGCTAAAGTACGGTGATGGATTAAACCCAGATCAGTTGACTGGGGGTGAGTGCTTGCAATGTTCAACACTCCGTCCATCATTTCCTTTGGTTTTTGCTTTGTTTGCCATAAGTTGGCAGGGTATGCTCAGACGTGAGTCCCTTGCTCACTTTGCCACTGGATTCAAGCAAGCCTGGCTGAAGACGGCTGAAATGCCAGAAACCGGTCCTAGGAAGCTTGTTTCCGGTCCAGGGAAGACATGGCTTGGCTGTTCGGGCTGGACTGTTCCCATGAGGCACAGGGTCAGACAGATTTGCATATGGCCATGTCTGAACTGGGGTGGCTGAGTGGGCTAAAGAACGGTGATGGATTAAACCCATATCAGTTGACTGGGGGTGAGTGCTTGCAATGTTCAACACTCCGTCCATTATTTCCTTTGGTTTTTGCTTTGTTCGCCATAAGTTGGCAGGGTTTGCTCAGACGTGAGTCCCTTGCTCACTTTGCCACTGGATTCAAGCAAGCCTGACTGAAGACGGCTGAAATGCCAGAAACCGGTCCTAGGAAGCTTGTTTCCGGTCCAGGGAAGACATGGCTTGGCAGTTCGGGCTGGACTGTTCCCATGAGGCAGAGGGTCAGACTGATTTGCATATGGCCATGTCTGAACTGGGGTGGCTGAGTGTGCTAAAGAACGGTGATGGATTAAACCCAGATCAATTGACTGGGGGTGAGTGCGTGCAATGTTCAACACTCCGTCCATCATTTCCTTTGGTTTTTGCTTTGTTCGCCATAAGTTGGCAGGGTATGCTCAGACGTGAGTCCCTTGCTCACTTTGCCACTGGATTCAAGCCAGCCTGGCTGAAGACGGCTGAAATGCCAGAAGCCGGTCCTAGGAAGCTTGTTTCCGGTCCAGGGAAGACATGGCTTGGCAGTTCAGGCTGGACTGTTCCCATGAGGCACAGGGTCAGACTGATTTGCATATGGCCATGTCTGAACTGGGGTGGCTGAGTGGGCTAAAGAATGGTGATGGATTAAACCCAGATCAGTTGACTGGGGTGAGTGCTTGCAATGTTCAACACTCCGTCCATCATTTCCTTTGGTTTTTGCTTTGTTCGCGATAAGTTGGCAGGGTATGCTCAGACGTGAGTCCCTTGCTCACTTTGCCTCTGGATTCAAGCAAGCCTGGCTGAAGACGGCTGAAATGCCAGAAACCGGTCCTAGGAAGCTTGTTTCCGGTCCAGGGAAGACATGGCTTGGCAGTTCGGGCTGGACTGTTCCCATGAGGCACAGGGTCAGACTGATTTGCATATGGCCATGTCTGAACTGGGGTGGCTGAGTGGGCTAAAGTACGGTGATGGATTAAACCCAGATCAGTTGACTGGGGGTGAGTGCTTGCAATGTTCAACACTCCGTCCATCATTTCCTTTGGTTTTTGCTTTGTTCACCATAAGTTGGCAGGGTATGCTCAGACGTGAGTCCCTTGCTCACTTTGCCACTGGATTCAAGCAAGCCTGGCTGAAGATGGCTGAAATGCCAGAAACCGGTCCTAGGAAGCTTATTTCTGGTCCAGTGAAGACATGGCTTGGCTGTTCGGGCTGGACTGTTCCCATGAGGCACAGGGTCAGACAGATTTGCATATGGCCATGTCTGAACTGGGGTGGCTGAGTGGGCTAAAGAACGGTGATGGATTAAACCCAGATCAGTTGACTGGGGGTGAGTGCTTGCAATGTTCAACACTCCTTCCATCATTTTCTTTGGTTTTTGCTTTGTTCGCCATGAGTTGGCAGGGTATGCTCAGACGTGAGTCCCTTGCTCACTTTGCCACTGGATTCAAGCAAGCCTGGCTGAAGACGGCTGAAATGCCAGATACCGGTCCTAGGAAGCTTGTTTCCGGTCCAGGAAAGACATGGCTTGGCAGTTCAGGCTGGACTGTTCCCATGAGGCACAGGGTCAGACTGATTTGCATATGGCCATGTCTGAACTGGGGTGGCTGAGTGGGCTAAAGAACGGTGATGGATTAAACCCAGATCAGTTGACTGGGGGTGAGTGCTTGCAATGTTCAACACTCCGTCCATCATTTCCTTTGGTTTTTGCTTTGTTCGCCATGAGTTGGCAGGGTATGCTCAGACGTGAGTCCCTTGCTCACTTTGCCACTGGATTCAAGCAAGCCTGGCTGAAGACGGCTGAAATGCCAGAATCCAGTTCTAGGAAGCTTGTTTCCGGTCCAGGGAAGACATGGCTTGGCAGTTCGGGCTGGACTGTTCCCATGAGGCACAGGGTCAGACTGATTTGCATATGGCCATGTCTGAACTGGGGTGGCTGAGTGGGCTAAAGAACGGTGATGGATTAAACCCAGATCAGTTGACTGGGGGTCAGTGCTTGCAATGTTCAACACTCAGTCCATCATTTCCTTTGGTTTTTGCTTTGTTCGCCATAAGTTGGCAGGGTATGCTCAGACGTGAGTCCCTTGCTCACTTTGCCACTGGATTCAAGCAAGCCTGACTGAATACGGCTGAAATGCCAGAAACCGGTCCTAGGAAGCTTGTTTCCGGTCCAGGGAAGAAATGGCTTGGCAGTTCGGGCTGGACTGTTCCCATGAGGCACAGGGTCAGACTGATTTGCATATGGCCATGTCTGAACTGGGGTGGCTGAGTGGGCTAAAGAACGGTGATGGATTAAACCCAGATCAGTTGACTGGGGGTGAGTGCTTGCAATGTTCAACACTCCGTCCATCATTTCCTTTGGTTTTTGCTTTGTTCGCCATAAGTTGGCAGGGTATGCTCAGACGTGAGTCCCTTGCTCACTTTGCCACTGGATTCAAGCAAGCCTGGCTGAAGACGGCTGAAATGCCAGAAACCGGTCCTAGGAAGCTTGTTTCCGGTCCAGGGAAGACATGGCTTGGCAGTTCGGGCTGGACTGTTCCCATGAGGCACAGGGTCAGACTGATTTGCATATGGCCATGTCTGAACTGGGGTGGCTGAGTGGGCTAAAGAACGGTGATGGATTAAACCCAGATCAGTTGACTGGGGGTGAGCGCTTGCAATGTTCAACACTCTGTCCATCATTTCCTTTGGTTTTTGCTTTGTTCGCCATAAGTTGGCAGGGTATGCTCAGATATGAGTCACTTGCTCTCTTTGGCACTGGATTCAAGCAAGCCTGGTTGAAGACGGCTGAAATGCCAGCAACAGGTCCTAGGAAGCTTGTTTCCGGTCCAGGGAAGACATGGCTTGGCAATTCGGGCTGGACTGTTCCCATGAGGCACAGGGTCAGACTGATTTGCATATGGCCATGTCTGAACTGGGGTGGCTGAGTGGGCTAAAGTACGGTGATGGATTAAACCCAGATCAGTTGACTGGGGGTGAGTGCTTGCAATGTTCAACACTCCGTCCATCATTTCCTTTGGTTTTTGCTTTGTTTGCCATAAGTTGGCAGGGTATGCTCAGACGTGAGTCCCTTGCTCACTTTGCCACTGGATTCAAGCAAGCCTGGCTGAAGATGGCTGAAATGCCAGAAACCGGTCCTAGGAAGCTTATTTCCGGCCCAGTGAAGACATGGCTTGGCTGTTCGGGCTGGACTGTTCCCATGAGGCACAGGGTCAGACAGATTTGCATATGGCCATGTCTGAACTGGGGTGGCTGAGTGGGCTAAAGAACGGTGATGGATTAAACCCAGATCAGTTGACTGGGGGTGAGTGCTTGCAATGTTCAACACTCCGTCCATCATTTCCTTTGGTTTTTGCTTTGTTCGCCATAAGTTGGCAGGGTATGCTCAGACGTGAGTCCCTTGCTCACTTTGCCACTGGATTCAAGCAAGCCTGGCTGAAGACGGCTGAAATGCCAGAAACCGGTTCTAGGAAGCTTGTTTCCGGTCCAGGGAAGACATGGCTTGGCAGTTCGGGCTGGACTGTTCCCATGAGGCACAGGGTCAGACTGATTTGCATATGGCTATGTCTGAACTGGGGTGGCTGAGTGGGCTAAAGAACGGTGATGGATTAAACCCAGATCAGTTGACTGGGGGTGAGTGCTTGCAATGTTCAACACTCCGTCCATCATTTCCTTTGGTTTTTGCTTTGTTCGCCATAAGTTGGCAGGGTATGCTCAGACGTGAGTCCCTTGCTCACTTTGCCACTGGATTCAAGCAAGCCTGGCTGAAGACTGCTGAAATACCAGAAACCGGTCCTAGGAAGCTTGTTTCTGGTCCAGGGAAGACATGGCTTGGCAGTTCGGGCTGGACTGTTCCCATGAGGCACAGGGTCAGACTGATTTGCATATGGCCATGTCTGAACTGGTGTGGCTGAGTGGGCTAAAGTACGGTGATGGATTAAACCCAGATCAGTTGACTGGGGGTGAGTGCTTGCAATGTTCAACACTCCGTCCATCATTTCCTTTGGTTTATGCTTTGTTTGCCATAAGTTGGCAGGGTATGCTCAGACGTGAGTCCCTTGCTCACTTTGCCACTGGATTCAAGCAAGCCTGGCTGAAGACGGCTGAAATGCCAGAAACCGGTCCTAGGAAGCTTGTTTCCGGTCCAGGGAAGACATGGCTTGGCAGTTCGGGCTGGACTGTTCCCATGAGGCACAGGGTCAGACTGATTTGCATATGGCCATGTCTGAACTGGGGTGGCTGAGTGGGCTAAAGAACGGTGATGGATTAAACCCAGATCAGTTGACTGGGGGTCAGTGCTTGCAATGTTCAACACTCAGTCCATCATTTCCTTTGGTTTTTGCTTTGTTCGCCATAAGTTGGCAGGGTATGCTCAGACGTGAGTCCCTTGCTCACTTTGCTACTGGATTCAAGCAAGCCTGACTGAAGACGGCTGAAATGCCAGAAACCGGTCCTAGGAAGCTTGTTTCCGGTCCAGGGAAGACATGGCTTGGCAGTTCGGGTTGGACTGTTCCCATGAGGCAGAGGGTCAGACTGATTTGCATATGGCCATGTCTGAACTGGGGTGGCTGAGTGTGCTAAAGAACGGTGATGGATTAAACCCAGATCAATTGACTGGGGGTGAGTGCGTGCAATGTTCAACACTCCGTCCATCATTTCCTTTGGTTTTTGCTTTGTTCGCCATAAGTTGGCAGGGTATGCTCAGACGTGAGTCCCTTGCTCACTTTGCCACTGGATTCAAGCAAGCCTGGCTGAAGACGGCTGAAATGCCAGAAACCGGTCCTAGGAAGCTTGTTTCCGGTCCAGGGAAGACATGGCTTGGCAGTTCAGGCTGGACTATTCCCATGAGGCACAGGGTCAGACTGATTTGCATATGGCCATGTCTGAACTGGGGTGGCTGAGTGGGCTAAAGAATGGTGATGGATTAAACCCAGATCAGTTGACTGGGGGTCAGTGCTTGCAATGTTCAACACTCAGTCCATCATTTCCTTTGGTTTTTGCTTTGTTCGCCATAAGTTGGCATGGTATGCTCAGACGTGAGTCCCTTGCTCACTTTGCCACTGGATTCAAGCAAGCCTGACTGAAGACGGCTGAAATGCCAGAAACCGGTGCTAGGAAGCTTGTTTCCGGTCCAGGGAAGACATTGCTTGGCAGTTCGGGCTGGACTGTTCCCATGAGGCAGAGGGTCAGACTGATTTGCATATGGCCATGTCTGAACTGGGGTGGCTGAGTGTGCTAAAGAACGGTGATGGATTAAACCCAGATCAATTGACTGGGGGTGAGTGCGTGCAATGTTCAACACTCCGTCCATCATTTCCTTTGGTTTTTGCTTTGTTCGCCATAAGTTGGCAGGGTATGCTCAGACGTGAGTCCCTTGCTCACTTTGCCACTGGATTCAAGCAAGCCTGGCTGAAGACGGCTGAAATGCCAGAAACCGGTCCTAGGAAGCTTGTTTCCGGTCCAGGGAAGACATGGCTTGGCAGTTCAGGCTGGACTATTCCCATGAGGCACAGGGTCAGACTGATTTGCATATGGCCATGTCTGAACTGGGGTGGCTGAGTGGGCTAAAGAATGGTGATGGATTAAACCCAGATCAGTTGACTGGGGTGAGTGCTTGCAATGTTCAACACTCCGCCCATCATTTCCTTTGGTTTTTGCTTTGTTCGCGATAAGTTGGCAGGGTATGCTCAGACGTGAGTCCCTTGCTCACTTTGCCACTGGATTCAAGCAAGCCTGGCTGAAGACGGCTGAAATGCCAGAAACCGGTCCTAGGAAGCTTGTTTCCGGTCCAGGGAAGACATGGCTTGGCAGTTCGGGCTGGACTGTTCCCATGAGGCACAGGGTCAGACTGATTTGCATATGGCCATGTCTGAACTGGGGTGGCTGAGTGGGCTAAAGTACGGTGATGGATTAAACCCAGATCAGTTGACTGGGGGTGAGTGCTTGCAATGTTCAACACTCCGTCCATCATTTCCTTTGGTTTTTGCTTTGTTCGCCATAAGTTGGCAGGGTATGCTCAGACGTGAGTCCCTTGCTCACTTTGCCACTGGATTCAAGCAAGCCTGGCTGAAGATGGCTGAAATGCCAGAAACCGGTCCTAGGAAGCTTATTTCTGGTCCAGTGAAGACATGGCTTGGCTGTTCGGGCTGGACTGTTCCCATGAGGCACAGGGTCAGACAGATTTGCATATGGCCATGTCTGAACTGGGGTGGCTGAGTGGGCTAAAGAACGGTGATGGATTAAACCCAGATCAGTTGACTGGGGGTGAGTGCTTGCAATGTTCAACACTCCTTCCATCATTTTCTTTGGTTTTTGCTTTGTTCGCCATGAGTTGGCAGGGTATGCTCAGACGTGAGTCCCTTGCTCACTTTGCCACTGGATTCAAGCAAGCCTGGCTGAAGACGGCTGAAATGCCAGAATCCAGTTCTAGGAAGCTTGTTTTCGGTCCAGGGAAGACATGGCTTGGCAGTTCGGGCTGGACTGTTCCCATGAGGCACAGGGTCAGACTGATTTGCATATGGCCATGTCTGAACTGGGGTGGCTGAGTGGGCTAAAGAACGGTGATGGATTAAACCCAGATCAGTTGACTGGGGGTCAGTGCTTGCAATGTTCAACACTCAGTCCATCATTTCCTTTGGTTTTTGCTTTGTTCGCCATAAGTTGGCAGGGTATGCTCAGACGTGAGTCCCTTGCTCACTTTGCCACTGGATTCAAGCAAGCCTGGCTGAAGATGGCTGAAATGCCAGAAACCGGTCCTAGGAAGCTTGTTTCCGGTCCAGTGAAGACATGGCTTGGCTGTTCGGGCTGGACTGTTCCCATGAGGCACAGGGTCAGACAGATTTGCATATGGTCATGTCTGAACTGGGGTGGCTGAGTGGGCTAAAGAACGGTGATGGATTAAACCCAGATCAGTTGACTGGGGGTGAGTGCTTGCAATGTTCAACACTCCGTCCATCATTTTCTTTGGTTTTTGCTTTGTTCGCCATGAGTTGGCAGGGTATGCTCAGACGTGAGTCCCTTGCTCACTTTGCCACTCGATTCAAGCAAGCCTGGCTGAAGACGGCTGAAATGCCAGAAACCGGTCCTAGGAAGCTTGTTTCCGGTCCAGGAAAGACATGGCTTGGCAGTTCAGGCTGGACTGTTCCCATGAGGCACAGGGTCAGACTGATTTGCATATGGTCATGTCCCAACTGGGGTGGCTGAGTGGGCTAAAGAACAGTGATGGATTAATCCCAGATCAGTTGACTGGGGGTGAGTGCTTGCAATGTTCAACACTCCGTCCATCATTTCCTTTGGTTTTTGCTTTGTTCGCCATAAGTTGGCAGGGTATGCTCAGACGTGAGTCCCTTGCTCACTTTGCCACTGGATTCAAGCAAGCCTGGCTGAAGATGGCTGAAATGCCAGAAACCGGTCCTAGGAAGCTTGTTTCCGGTCCAGTGAAGACATGGCTTGGCTTTTCGGGCTGGACTGTTCCCATGAGGCACAGGGTCAGACAGATTTGCATATGGCCATGTCTGAACTGGGATGGCTGAGTGGGCTAAAGAACGGTGATGGATTAAACCTAGATCAGTTGACTGGGGGTGAGTGCTTGCAATGTTCAACACCCCGTCCATCATTTCCTTTGGTTTTTGCTTTGTTCGCCATGAGTTGGCAGGGTATGCTCAGACGTGAGTTCCTTGCTCACTTTGCCACTGGATTCAAGCAAGCCTGGCTGAAGACGGCTGAAATGCCAGAAACCGGTTCTAGGAAGCTCGTTTCCGGTCCAGGGAAGACATGGCTTGGCAGTTCGGGCTGGACTGTTCCCATGAGGCACAGGGTCAGACTGATTTGCATATGGCTATGTCTGAACTGGGGTAGCTGAGTGGGCTAAAGAACGGTGATGGATTAAACCCAGATCTAGTTGACTGGGGGTGAGTGCTTGCAATGTTCAACACTCCGTCCATCATTTCCTTTGCTTTTTGCTTTGTTCGCCATAAGTTGGCAGGGTATGCTCAGACGTGAGTCCCTTGCTCACTTTGCCACTGGATTCAAGCAAGCCTGGCTGAAGACTGCTGAAATACCAGAAACCGGTCCTAGCAAGCTTGTTTCCGGTCCAGGAAAGACATGGCTTGGCAGTTCGAGCTGGACTGTTCCCATGAGGCACAGGGTCAGACTCATTTGCATATGGCTATGTCTGAACTGGGTTGGCTGAGTGGGCTAAAGAACGGTGATGGATTAAACCCAGATCACTTGACTGGGGGTGAGTGCTTGCAATGTTCAACACTCCGTCCATCATTTCCTTTGCTTCTTGCTTTGTTCGCCATAAATTGGCAGGGTATGCTCAGACGTGAGTCCCTTGCTCACTTTGCCACTGGATTCAAGCAAGCCTGGCTGAAGACTGCTGAAATACCAGAAACCGGTCCTAGGAAGCTTGTTTACGGTCCAGGGAAGACATGGCTTGGCAGTTCGAGCTGGACTGTTCCCATGAGGCACAGGGTCAGACTGATTTGCATATGGCTATGTCTGAACTGGGGTGGCTGAGTGGGCTAAAGAACGGTGATGGATTAAACCCAGATCAGTTGACTGGGGTGAGTGCTTGCAATGTTCAACACTCCGTCCATCATTTCCTTTGGTTTTTGCTTTGTTCGCCATAAGTTGGCAGGGTATGCTCAGACGTGAGTCCCTTGCTCACTTTGCCACTGGATTCAAGCAAGCAAGCCTGGCTGAAGACGGCTGAAATGCCAGAAACCGGTTCTAGGAAGCTTGTTTCCGGTCCAGGGAAGACATGGCTTGGCAATTCGGCCTGGACTGTTCCCATGAGGCACAGGGTCAGACTGATTTGCATATGGCTATGTCTGAACTGGGGTGGCTGAGTGGGCTAAAGAACGGTGATGGATTAAACCCAGATCAGTTGACTGGGGGTGAGTGCTTGCAATGTTCAACACTCCGTCCATCATTTCCTTTGGTTTTTGCTTTGTTCGCCATAAGTTGGCAGGGTATGCTCAGACGTGAGTCCCTTGCTCACTTTGCCACTGGATTCAAGCAAGCCTGGCTGAAGACTGCTGAAATACCAGAAACCGGTCCTAGAAAGCTTGTTTCCGGTCCAGGGAAGACATGGCTTGGCAGTTCGAGCTGGACTGTTCTCATGAGGCACAGGGTCAGACTGATTTGCATATGGCCATGTCTGAACTGGGGTGGCTGAGTGGGCTAAAGAATGGTGATGGATTAAACCCAGATCAGTTCACTGGGGGTGAGTGCTTGCAATGTTCAACACTCCGTCCATCATTTCCTTTGGTTTTTGCTTTGTTCGCAATAAGTTGGCAGGGTATGCTCAGACGTGAGTCCCTTGCTCACTTTGCCACTGGATTCACGCAAGCCTGGCTGAAGACGGCTGAAATGCAAGAAACCGGTCCTAGGAAGCTTGTTTCTGGTCCAGGGAAGACATGGCTTGGCAGTTCGGGCTGGACTGTTCCCATGAGGCACAGGGTCAGACTGATTTGCATATGGCCATGTCTGAACTGGGGTGGCTGAGTGGGCTAAAGTACGGTGATGGATTAAACCCAGATCAGTTGACTGGGGGTGAGTGCTTGCAATGTTCAACACTCCGTCCATCATTTCCTTTGGTTTTTGCTTTGTTTGCCATAAGTTGGCAGGGTATGCTCAGACGTGAGTCCCTTGCTCACTTTGCCACTGGATTCAAGCAAGCCTGGCTGAAGACGGCTGAAATGCCAGAAACCGGTCCTAGGAAGCTTGTTTCCGGTCCAGGGAAGACATGGCTTGGCTGTTCGGGCTGGACTGTTCCCATGAGGCACAGGGTCAGACAGATTTGCATATGGCCATGTCTGAACTGGGGTGGCTGAGTGGGCTAAAGAACGGTGATGGATTAAACCCATATCAGTTGACTGGGGGTGAGTGCTTGCAATGTTCAACACTCCGTCCATTATTTCCTTTGGTTTTTGCTTTGTTCGCCATAAGTTGGCAGGGTTTGCTCAGACGTGAGTCCCTTGCTCACTTTGCCACTGGATTCAAGCAAGCCTGACTGAAGACGGCTGAAATGCCAGAAACCGGTCCTAGGAAGCTTGTTTCCGGTCCAGGGAAGACATGGCTTGGCAGTTCGGGCTGGACTGTTCCCATGAGGCAGAGGGTCAGACTGATTTGCATATGGCCATGTCTGAACTGGGGTGGCTGAGTGTGCTAAAGAACGGTGATGGATTAAACCCAGATCAATTGACTGGGGGTGAGTGCGTGCAATGTTCAACACTCCGTCCATCATTTCCTTTGGTTTTTGCTTTGTTCGCCATAAGTTGGCAGGGTATGCTCAGACGTGAGTCCCTTGCTCACTTTGCCACTGGATTCAAGCCAGCCTGGCTGAAGACGGCTGAAATGCCAGAAGCCGGTCCTAGGAAGCTTGTTTCCGGTCCAGGGAAGACATGGCTTGGCAGTTCAGGCTGGACTGTTCCCATGAGGCACAGGGTCAGACTGATTTGCATATGGCCATGTCTGAACTGGGGTGGCTGAGTGGGCTAAAGAATGGTGATGGATTAAACCCAGATCAGTTGACTGGGGTGAGTGCTTGCAATGTTCAACACTCCGTCCATCATTTCCTTTGGTTTTTGCTTTGTTCGCGATAAGTTGGCAGGGTATGCTCAGACGTGAGTCCCTTGCTCACTTTGCCTCTGGATTCAAGCAAGCCTGGCTGAAGACGGCTGAAATGCCAGAAACCGGTCCTAGGAAGCTTGTTTCCGGTCCAGGGAAGACATGGCTTGGCAGTTCGGGCTGGACTGTTCCCATGAGGCACAGGGTCAGACTGATTTGCATATGGCCATGTCTGAACTGGGGTGGCTGAGTGGGCTAAAGTACGGTGATGGATTAAACCCAGATCAGTTGACTGGGGGTGAGTGCTTGCAATGTTCAACACTCCGTCCATCATTTCCTTTGGTTTTTGCTTTGTTCACCATAAGTTGGCAGGGTATGCTCAGACGTGAGTCCCTTGCTCACTTTGCCACTGGATTCAAGCAAGCCTGGCTGAAGATGGCTGAAATGCCAGAAACCGGTCCTAGGAAGCTTATTTCTGGTCCAGTGAAGACATGGCTTGGCTGTTCGGGCTGGACTGTTCCCATGAGGCACAGGGTCAGACAGATTTGCATATGGCCATGTCTGAACTGGGGTGGCTGAGTGGGCTAAAGAACGGTGATGGATTAAACCCAGATCAGTTGACTGGGGGTGAGTGCTTGCAATGTTCAACACTCCTTCCATCATTTTCTTTGGTTTTTGCTTTGTTCGCCATGAGTTGGCAGGGTATGCTCAGACGTGAGTCCCTTGCTCACTTTGCCACTGGATTCAAGCAAGCCTGGCTGAAGACGGCTGAAATGCCAGATACCGGTCCTAGGAAGCTTGTTTCCGGTCCAGGAAAGACATGGCTTGGCAGTTCAGGCTGGACTGTTCCCATGAGGCACAGGGTCAGACTGATTTGCATATGGCCATGTCTGAACTGGGGTGGCTGAGTGGGCTAAAGAACGGTGATGGATTAAACCCAGATCAGTTGACTGGGGGTGAGTGCTTGCAATGTTCAACACTCCGTCCATCATTTCCTTTGGTTTTTGCTTTGTTCGCCATGAGTTGGCAGGGTATGCTCAGACGTGAGTCCCTTGCTCACTTTGCCACTGGATTCAAGCAAGCCTGGCTGAAGACGGCTGAAATGCCAGAATCCAGTTCTAGGAAGCTTGTTTCCGGTCCAGGGAAGACATGGCTTGGCAGTTCGGGCTGGACTGTTCCCATGAGGCACAGGGTCAGACTGATTTGCATATGGCCATGTCTGAACTGGGGTGGCTGAGTGGGCTAAAGAACGGTGATGGATTAAACCCAGATCAGTTGACTGGGGGTCAGTGCTTGCAATGTTCAACACTCAGTCCATCATTTCCTTTGGTTTTTGCTTTGTTCGCCATAAGTTGGCAGGGTATGCTCAGACGTGAGTCCCTTGCTCACTTTGCCACTGGATTCAAGCAAGCCTGACTGAATACGGCTGAAATGCCAGAAACCGGTCCTAGGAAGCTTGTTTCCGGTCCAGGGAAGAAATGGCTTGGCAGTTCGGGCTGGACTGTTCCCATGAGGCACAGGGTCAGACTGATTTGCATATGGCCATGTCTGAACTGGGGTGGCTGAGTGGGCTAAAGAACGGTGATGGATTAAACCCAGATCAGTTGACTGGGGGTGAGTGCTTGCAATGTTCAACACTCCGTCCATCATTTCCTTTGGTTTTTGCTTTGTTCGCCATAAGTTGGCAGGGTATGCTCAGACGTGAGTCCCTTGCTCACTTTGCCACTGGATTCAAGCAAGCCTGGCTGAAGACGGCTGAAATGCCAGAAACCGGTCCTAGGAAGCTTGTTTCCGGTCCAGGGAAGACATGGCTTGGCAGTTCGGGCTGGACTGTTCCCATGAGGCACAGGGTCAGACTGATTTGCATATGGCCATGTCTGAACTGGGGTGGCTGAGTGGGCTAAAGAACGGTGATGGATTAAACCCAGATCAGTTGACTGGGGGTGAGCGCTTGCAATGTTCAACACTCTGTCCATCATTTCCTTTGGTTTTTGCTTTGTTCGCCATAAGTTGGCAGGGTATGCTCAGATATGAGTCACTTGCTCTCTTTGCCACTGGATTCAAGCAAGCCTGGCTGAAGACGGCTGAAATGCCAGAAACCGGTCCTAGGAAGCTTGTTTCCGGTCCAGGGAAGACATGGCTTGGCAGTTCGGGCTGGACTGTTCCCATGAGGCACAGGGTCAGACTGATTTGCATATGGCCATGTCTGAACTGGGGTGGCTGAGTGGGCTAAAGAACGGTGATGGATTAAACCCAGATCAGTTGACTGGGGGTGAGTGCTTGCAATGTTCAACACTCCTTCCATCATTTTCTTTGGTTTTTGCTTTGTTCGCCATGAGTTGGCAGGGTATGCTCAGACGTGAGTCCCTTGCTCACTTTGCCACTGGATTCAAGCAAGCCTGGCTGAAGACGGCTGAAATGCCAGATACCGGTCCTAGGAAGCTTGTTTCCGGTCCAGGAAAGACATGGCTTGGCAGTTCAGGCTGGACTGTTCCCATGAGGCACAGGGTCAGACTGATTTGCATATGGCCATGTCTGAACTGGGGTGGCTGAGTGGGCTAAAGAACGGTGATGGATTAAACCCAGATCAGTTGACTGGGGGTGAGTGCTTGCAATGTTCAACACTCCGTCCATCATTTCCTTTGGTTTTTGCTTTGTTCGCCATGAGTTGGCAGGGTATGCTCAGACGTGAGTCCCTTGCTCACTTTGCCACTGGATTCAAGCAAGCCTGGCTGAAGACGGCTGAAATGCCAGAATCCAGTTCTAGGAAGCTTGTTTCCGGTCCAGGGAAGACATGGCTTGGCAGTTCGGGCTGGACTGTTCCCATGAGGCACAGGGTCAGACTGATTTGCATATGGCCATGTCTGAACTGGGGTGGCTGAGTGGGCTAAAGAACGGTGATGGATTAAACCCAGATCAGTTGACTGGGGGTCAGTGCTTGCAATGTTCAACACTCAGTCCATCATTTCCTTTGGTTTTTGCTTTGTTCGCCATAAGTTGGCAGGGTATGCTCAGACGTGAGTCCCTTGCTCACTTTGCCACTGGATTCAAGCAAGCCTGACTGAATACGGCTGAAATGCCAGAAACCGGTCCTAGGAAGCTTGTTTCCGGTCCAGGGAAGAAATGGCTTGGCAGTTCGGGCTGGACTGTTCCCATGAGGCACAGGGTCAGACTGATTTGCATATGGCCATGTCTGAACTGGGGTGGCTGAGTGGGCTAAAGAACGGTGATGGATTAAACCCAGATCAGTTGACTGGGGGTGAGTGCTTGCAATGTTCAACACTCCGTCCATCATTTCCTTTGGTTTTTGCTTTGTTCGCCATAAGTTGGCAGGGTATGCTCAGACGTGAGTCCCTTGCTCACTTTGCCACTGGATTCAAGCAAGCCTGGCTGAAGACGGCTGAAATGCCAGAAACCGGTCCTAGGAAGCTTGTTTCCGGTCCAGGGAAGACATGGCTTGGCAGTTCGGGCTGGACTGTTCCCATGAGGCACAGGGTCAGACTGATTTGCATATGGCCATGTCTGAACTGGGGTGGCTGAGTGGGCTAAAGAACGGTGATGGATTAAACCCAGATCAGTTGACTGGGGGTGAGCGCTTGCAATGTTCAACACTCTGTCCATCATTTCCTTTGGTTTTTGCTTTGTTCGCCATAAGTTGGCAGGGTATGCTCAGATATGAGTCACTTGCTCTCTTTGCCACTGGATTCAAGCAAGCCTGGTTGAAGACGGCTGAAATGCCAGCAACAGGTCCTAGGAAGCTTGTTTCCGGTCCAGGGAAGACATGGCTTGGCAATTCGGGCTGGACTGTTCCCATGAGGCACAGGGTCAGACTGATTTGCATATGGCCATGTCTGAACTGGGGTGGCTGAGTGGGCTAAAGTACGGTGATGGATTAAACCCAGATCAGTTGACTGGGGGTGAGTGCTTGCAATGTTCAACACTCCGTCCATCATTTCCTTTGGTTTTTGCTTTGTTTGCCATAAGTTGGCAGGGTATGCTCAGACGTGAGTCCCTTGCTCACTTTGCCACTGGATTCAAGCAAGCCTGGCTGAAGATGGCTGAAATGCCAGATACCGGTCCTAGGAAGCTTATTTCCGGCCCAGTGAAGACATGGCTTGGCTGTTCGGGCTGGACTGTTCCCATGAGGCACAGGGTCAGACAGATTTGCATATGGCCATGTCTGAACTGGGGTGGCTGAGTGGGCTAAAGAACGGTGATGGATTAAACCCAGATCAGTTGACTGGGGGTGAGTGCTTGCAATGTTCAACACTCCGTCCATCATTTCCTTTGGTTTTTGCTTTGTTCGCCATAAGTTGGCAGGGTATGCTCAGACGTGAGTCCCTTGCTCACTTTGCCACTGGATTCAAGCAAGCCTGGCTGAAGACGGCTGAAATGCCAGAAACCGGTTCTAGGAAGCTTGTTTCCGGTCCAGGGAAGACATGGCTTGGCAGTTCGGGCTGGACTGTTCCCATGAGGCACAGGGTCAGACTGATTTGCATATGGCTATGTCTGAACTGGGGTGGCTGAGTGGGCTAAAGAACGGTGATGGATTAAACCCAGATCAGTTGACTGGGGGTGAGTGCTTGCAATGTTCAACACTCCGTCCATCATTTCCTTTGGTTTTTGCTTTGTTCGCCATAAGTTGGCAGGGTATGCTCAGACGTGAGTCCCTTGCTCACTTTGCCACTGGATTCAAGCAAGCCTGGCTGAAGACTGCTGAAATACCAGAAACCGGTCCTAGGAAGCTTGTTTCTGGTCCAGGGAAGACATGGCTTGGCAGTTCGGGCTGGACTGTTCCCATGAGGCACAGGGTCAGACTGATTTGCATATGGCCATGTCTGAACTGGGGTGGCTGAGTGGGCTAAAGTACGGTGATGGATTAAACCCAGATCAGTTGACTGGGGGTGAGTGCTTGCAATGTTCAACACTCCGTCCATCATTTCCTTTGGTTTATGCTTTGTTTGCCATAAGTTGGCAGGGTATGCTCAGACGTGAGTCCCTTGCTCACTTTGCCACTGGATTCAAGCAAGCCTGGCTGAAGACGGCTGAAATGCCAGAAACCGGTCCTAGGAAGCTTGTTTCCGGTCCAGGGAAGACATGGCTTGGCAGTTCGGGCTGGACTGTTCCCATGAGGCACAGGGTCAGACTGATTTGCATATGGCCATGTCTGAACTGGGGTGGCTGAGTGGGCTAAAGAACGGTGATGGATTAAACCCAGATCAGTTGACTGGGGGTCAGTGCTTGCAATGTTCAACACTCAGTCCATCATTTCCTTTGGTTTTTGCTTTGTTCGCCATAAGTTGGCAGGGTATGCTCAGACGTGAGTCCCTTGCTCACTTTGCCACTGGATTCAAGCAAGCCTGACTGAAGACGGCTGAAATGCCAGAAACCGGTCCTAGGAAGCTTGTTTCCGGTCCAGGGAAGACATGGCTTGGCAGTTCGGGTTGGACTGTTCCCATGAGGCAGAGGGTCAGACTGATTTGCATATGGCCATGTCTGAACTGGGGTGGCTGAGTGTGCTAAAGAACGGTGATGGATTAAACCCAGATCAATTGACTGGGGGTGAGTGCGTGCAATGTTCAACACTCCGTCCATCATTTCCTTTGGTTTTTGCTTTGTTCGCCATAAGTTGGCAGGGTATGCTCAGACGTGAGTCCCTTGCTCACTTTGCCACTGGATTCAAGCAAGCCTGGCTGAAGACGGCTGAAATGCCAGAAACCGGTCCTAGGAAGCTTGTTTCCGGTCCAGGGAAGACATGGCTTGGCAGTTCAGGCTGGACTATTCCCATGAGGCACAGGGTCAGACTGATTTGCATATGGCCATGTCTGAACTGGGGTGGCTGAGTGGGCTAAAGAATGGTGATGGATTAAACCCAGATCAGTTGACTGGGGTGAGTGCTTGCAATGTTCAACACTCCGTCCATCATTTCCTTTGGTTTTTTCTTTGTTCGCGATAAGTTGGCAGGGTATGCTCAGACGTGAGTCCCTTGCTCACTTTGCCACTGGATTCAAGCAAGCCTGGCGGAAGACGGCTGAAATGCCAGAAACCGGTCCTAGGAAGCTTGTTTCCGGTCCAGGGAAGACATGGCTTGGCAGTTCGGGCTGGACTGTTCCCATGAGGCACAGGGTCAGACTGATTTGCATATGGCCATGTCTGAACTGGGGTGGCTGAGTGGGCTAAAGTACGGTGATGGATTAAACCCAGATCAGTTGACTGGGGGTGAGTGCTTGCAATGTTCAACACTCCGTCCATCATTTCCTTTGGTTTTTGCTTTGTTCGCCATAAGTTGGCAGGGTATACTCAGACGTGAGTCCCTTGCTCACTTTGCCACTGGATTCAAGCAAGCCTGGCTGAAGATGGCTGAAATGCCAGAAACCGGTCCTAGGAAGCTTATTTCTGGTCCAGTGAAGACATGGCTTGGCTGTTCGGGCTGGACTGTTCCCATGAGGCACAGGGTCAGACAGATTTGCATATGGCCATGTCTGAACTGGGGTGGCTGAGTGGGCTAAAGAACGGTGATGGATTAAACCCAGATCAGTTGACTGGGGGTGAGTACTTGCAATGTTCAACACTCCTTCCATCATTTTCTTTGGTTTTTGCTTTGTTCGCCATGAGTTGGCAGGGTATGCTCAGACGTGAGTCCCTTGCTCACTTTGCCACTGGATTCAAGCAAGCCTGGCTGAAGACGGCTGAAATGCCAGAATCCAGTTCTAGGAAGCTTGTTTTCGGTCCAGGGAAGACATGGCTTGGCAGTTCGGGCTGGACTGTTCCCATGAGGCACAGGGTCAGACTGATTTGCATATGGCCATGTCTGAACTGGGGTGGCTGAGTGGGCTAAAGAACGGTGATGGATTAAACCCAGATCAGTTGACTGGGGGTCAGTGCTTGCAATGTTCAACACTCAGTCCATCATTTCCTTTGGTTTTTGCTTTGTTCGCCATAAGTTGGCAGGGTATGCTCAGACGTGAGTCCCTTGCTCACTTTGCCACTGGATTCAAGCAAGCCTGACTGAATACGGCTGAAATGCCAGAAACCGGTCCTAGGAAGCTTGTTTCCGGTCCAGGGAAGAAATGGCTTGGCAGTTCGGGCTGGACTGTTCCCATGAGGCACAGGGTCAGACTGATTTGCATATGGCCATGTCTGAACTGGGGTGGCTGAGTGGGCTAAAGAACGGTGATGGATTAAACCCAGATCAGTTGACTGGGGGTGAGTGCTTGCAATGTTCAACACTCCGTCCATCATTTCCTTTGGTTTTTGCTTTGTTCGCCATAAGTTGGCAGGGTATGCTCAGACGTGAGTCCCTTGCTCACTTTGCCACTGGATTCAAGCAAGCCTGGCTGAAGACGGCTGAAATGCCAGAAACCGGTCCTAGGAAGCTTGTTTCCGGTCCAGGGAAGACATGGCTTGGCAGTTCGGGCTGGACTGTTCCCATGAGGCACAGGGTCAGACTGATTTGCATATGGCCATGTCTGAACTGGGGTGGCTGAGTGGACTAAAGAACGGTGATGGATTAAACCCAGATCAGTTGACTGGGGGTGAGCGCTTGCAATGTTCAACACTCCATCCATCATTTCCTTTGGTTTTTGCTTTGTTCGCCATAAGTTGGCAGGGTATGCTCAGATATGAGTCACTTGCTCTCTTTGCCACTGGATTCAAGCAAGCCTGGTTGAAGACGGCTGAAATGCCAGAAACAGGTCCTGGGAAGCTTGTTTCCGGTCCAGGGAAGACATGGCTTGGCAATTCGGGCTGGACTGTTCCCATGAGGCACAGGGTCAGACTGATTTGCATATGGCCATGTCTGAACTGGGGTGGCTGAGTGGGCTAAAGAACGGTGATGGATTAAACCCAGATCAGTTGACTGGGGGTGAGCGCTTGCAATGTTCAACACTCCGTCCATCATTTCCTTTGGTTTTTGCTTTGTTCGCCATAAGTTGGCAGGGTATGCTCAGATATGAGTCACTTGCTCTCTTTGCCACTGGATTCAAGCAAGCCTGGTTGAAGACGGCTGAAATGCCAGAAACAGGTCCTAGGAAGCTTGTTTCCGGTCCAGGGAAGACATGGCTTGGCAATTCGGGCTGGACTGTTCCCATGAGGCACAGGGTCAGACTGATTTGCATATGGCCATGTCTGAACTGGGGTGGCTGAGTGGGCTAAAGTACGGTGATGGATTAAACCCAGATCAGTTTACTGGGGGTGAGTGCTTGCAATGTTCAACACTCTGTCCATCATTTCCTTTGGTTTTTGCTTTGTTTGCCATAAGTTGGCAGGGTATGCTCAGACGTGAGTCCCTTGCTCACTTTGCCACTGGATTCAAGCAAGCCTGGCTGAAGATGGCTGAAATGCCAGAAACCGGTCCTAGGAATCTTATTTCCGGCCCAGTGAAGACATGGCTTGGCTGTTCGGGCTGGACTGTTCCCATGAGGCACAGGGTCAGACAGATTTGCATATGGCCATGTCTGAACTGGGGTGGCTGAGTGGGCTAAAGAACGGTGATGGATTAAACCCAGATCAGTTGACTGGGGGTGAGTGCTTGCAATGTTCAACACTCCGTCCATCATTTTCTTTGGTTTTTGCTTTGCTCGCCATGAGTTGGCAGGGTATGCTCAGACGTGAGTCCCTTGCTCACTTTGCCACTCGATTCAAGCAAGCCTGGCTGAAGACGGCTGAAATGCCAGAAACCGGTCCTAGGAAGCTTGTTTCCGGTCCAGGAAAGACATGGCTTGGCAGTTCAGGCTGGACTGTTCCCATGAGGCACAGGGTCAGACTGATTTGCATATGGTCATGTCTCAACCGGGGTGGCTGAGTGGGCTAAAGAACAGTGATGGATTAAACCCAGATCAGTTGACTGGGGGTGAGTGCTTGCAATGTTCAACACTCCGTCCATCATTTCCTTTGGTTTTTGCTTTGTTCGCCATAAGTTGGCAGGGTATGCTCTGACGTGAGTCCCTTGCTCACTTTGCCACTGGATTCAAGCAAGCCTGGCTGAAGATGGCTGAAATGCCAGAAACCGGTCCTAGGAAGCTTGTTTCCGGTCCAGTGAAGACATGGCTTGGCTGTTCGGGCTGGACTGTTCCCATGAGGCACAGGGTCAGACAGATTTGCATATGGCCATGTCTGAACTGGGGTGGCTGAGTGGGCTAAAGAACGGTGATGGATTAAACCTAGATCAGTTGACTGGGGGTGAGTGCTTGCAATGTTCAACACTCCGTCCATCATTTCCTTTGGTTTTTGCTTTGTTCGCCATGAGTTGGCAGGGTATGCTCAGACGTGAGTCCCTTGCTCACTTTGCCACTGGATTCAAGCAACCCTGGCTGAAGACGGCTGAAATGCCAGAAACCGGTTCTAGGAAGCTTGTTTCCGGTCCAGGGAAGACATGGCTTGGCAGTTCGAGCTGGACTGTTCCCATGAGGCACAGGGTCAGACTGATTTGCATATGGCTATGTCTGAACTGGGGTGGCTGAGTGGGCTAAAGAACGGTGATGGATTAAACCCAGATCAGTTGACTGGGGGTGAGTGCTTGCAATGTTCAACACTCCGTCCAATATTTCCTTTGCTTTTTGCTTTGTTCGCCATAAGTTGGCAGGGTATGCTCAGACGTGAGTCCCTTGCTCACTTTGCCACTGGATTCAAGCAAGCCTGGCTGAAGACTGCTGAAATACCAGAAATCGGTCCTAGGAAGCTTGTTTCCGGTCCAGGGAAGACATGGCTTGGCAGTTCGAGCTGGACTGTTCCCATGAGGCACAGGGTCAGACTGATTTGCATATGGCTATGTCTGAACTGGGGTGGCTGAGTGGGCTAAAGAACGGTGATGGATTAAACCCAGATCAGTTGACTGGGGGTGAGTGCTTGCAATGTTCAACACTCCGTCCATCATTTCCTTTGGTTTTTGCTTTGTTCGCCATAAGTTGGCAGGGTATGCTCAGACGTGAGTCCCTTGCTCACTTTGCCACTGGATTCAAGCAAGCCTGGCTGAAGACGGCTGAAATGCCAGAAACCGGTTCTAGGAAGCTTGTTTCCGGTCCAGGGAAGACATGGCTTGGCAGTTCGGGCTGGACTGTTCCCATGAGGCACAGGGTCAGACTGATTTGCATATGGCTATGTCTGAACTGGGGTGGCTGAGTGGGCTAAAGAACGGTGATGGATTAAACCCAGATCAGTTGACTGAGGGTGAGTGCTTGCAATGTTCAACACTCCGTCCATCATTTCCTTTGCTTTTTGCTTTGTTCGCCAGAAGTTGGCAGGGTATGCTCAGACGTGAGTCCCTTGCTCACTTTGCCACTGGATTCAAGCAAGCCTGGCTGAAGACTGCTGAAAAACCAGAAACCGGTCCTAGGAAGCTTGTTTTCGGTCCAGGGAAGACATGGCTTGGCAGTTCGTGCTGGACTGTTCTCATGAGGCACAGGGTCAGACTGATTTGCATATGGCCATGTCTGAACTGGGGTGGCTGAGTGGGCTAAAGAACGGTGATGGATTAAACCCAGATCAGTTCACTGGGGGTGAGTGCTTGCAATGTTCAACACTCCGTCCATCATTTCCTTTGGTTTTTGCTTTGTTCGCGATAAGTTGGCAGGGTATGCTCAGACGTGAGTCCCTTGCTCACTTTGCCACTGGATTCAAGCAAGCCTGGCTGAAGACGGCTGAAATGCCAGAAACTGGTCCTAGGTAGCTTGTTTCTGGTCCAGGGAAGACATGGCTTGGCAGTTCGGGCTGGACTGTTCCCATGAGGCACAGGGTCAGACTGATTTGCATATGGCCATGTCTGAACTGGGGTGGCTGAGTGGGCTAAAGTACAGTGATGGATTAAACCCAGATCAGTTGACTGGGGGTGAGTGCTTGCAATGTTCAACACTCCGTCCATCATTTCCTTTGGTTTTTGCTTTGTTTGCCATAAGTTGGCAGGGTATGCTCAGACGTGAGTCCCTTGCTCACTTTGCCACTGGATTCAAGCAAGCCTGGCTGAAGACGGCTGAAATGCCAGAAACCGGTCCTAGGAAGCTTGTTTCCGGTCCAGGGAAGACATGGCTTGGCTGTTCGGGCTGGACTGTTCCCATGAGGCACAGGGTCAGACTGATTTGCATATGGCCATGTCTGAACTGGGGTGGCTGAGTGGGCTAAAGAACGGTGATGGATTAAACCCAGATCAGTTGACTGGGGGTGAGTACTTGCAATGTTCAACACTCCGTCCATCATTTTCTTTGGTTTTTGCTTTGCTCGCCATGAGTTGGCAGGGTATGCTCAGACGTGAGTCCCTTGCTCACTTTGCCACTCGATTCAAGCAAGCCTGGCTGAAGACGGCTGAAATGCCAGAAACCGGTCCTAGGAAGCTTGTTTCTGGTCCAGGAAAGACATGGCTTGGCAGTTCAGGCTGGACTGTTCCCATGAGGCACAGGGTCAGACTGATTTGCATATGGTCATGTCTCAACTGGGGTGGCTGAGTGGGCTAAAGAACAGTGATGGATTAAACCCAGATCAGTTGACTGGGGGTGAGTGCTTGCAATGTTCAACACTCCGTCCATCATTTCCTTTGGTTTTTGCTTTGTTCGCCATAAGTTGGCAGGGTATGCTCTGACGTGAGTCCCTTGCTCACTTTGCCACTGGATTCAAGCAAGCCTGGCTGAAGATGGCTGAAATGCCAGAAACCGGTCCTAGGAAGCTTGTTTCCGGTCCAGTGAAGACATGGCTTGGCTGTTCGGGCTGGACTGTTCCCATGAGGCACAGGGTCAGACAGATTTGCATATGGCCATGTCTGAACTGGGGTGGCTGAGTGGGCTAAAGAATGGTGATGGATTAAACCTAGATCAGTTGACTGGGGGTGAGTGCTTGCAATGTTCAACACTCCGTCCATCATTTCCTTTGGTTTTTGCTTTGTTCGCCATGAGTTGGCAGGGTATGCTCAGACGTGAGTCCCTTGCTCACTTTGCCACTGGATTCAAGCAACCCTGGCTGAAGACGGCTGAAATGCCAGAAACCGGTTCTAGGAAGCTTGTTTCCGGTCCAGGGAAGACATGGCTTGGCAGTTCGAGCTGGACTGTTCCCATGAGGCACAGGGTCAGACTGATTTGCATATGGCTATGTCTGAACTGGGGTGGCTGAGTGGGCTAAAGAACGGTGATGGATTAAACCCAGATCAGTTGACTGGGGGTGAGTGCTTGCAATGTTCAACACTCCGTCCAATATTTCCTTTGCTTTTTGCTTTGTTCGCCATAAGTTGGCAGGGTATGCTCAGACGTGAGTCCCTTGCTCACTTTGCCACTGGATTCAAGCAAGCCTGGCTGAAGACTGCTGAAATACCAGAAACCGGTCCTAGGAAGCTTGTTTCCGGTCCAGGGAAGACATGGCTTGGCAGTTCGAGCTGGACTGTTCCCATGAGGCACAGGGTCAGACTGATTTGCATATGGCTATGTCTGAACTGGGGTGGCTGAGTGGGCTAAAGAACGGTGATGGATTAAACCCAGATCAGTTGACTGGGGGTGAGTGCTTGCAATGTTCAACACTCCGTCCATCATTTCCTTTGGTTTTTGCTTTGTTCGCCATAAGTTGGCAGGGTATGCTCAGACGTGAGTCCCTTGCTCACTTTGCCACTGGATTCAAGCAAGCCTGGCTGAAGACGGCTGAAATGCCAGAAACCGGTTCTAGGAAGCTTGTTTCCGGTCCAGGGAAGACATGGCTTGGCAGTTCGGGCTGGACTGTTCCCATGAGGCACAGGGTCAGACTGATTTGCATATGGCTATGTCTGAACTGGGGTGGCTGAGTGGGCTAAAGAACGGTGATGGATTAAACCCAGATCAGTTGACTGGGGGTGAGTGCTTGCAATGTTCAACACTCCGTCCATCATTTCCTTTGCTTTTTGCTTTGTTCGCCAGAAGTTGGCAGGGTATGCTCAGACGTGAGTCCCTTGCTCACTTTGCCACTGGATTCAAGCAAGCCTGGCTGAAGACTGCTGAAAAACCAGAAACCGGTCCTAGGAAGCTTGTTTTCGGTCCAGGGAAGACATGGCTTGGCAGTTCGTGCTGGACTGTTCTCATGAGGCACAGGGTCAGACTGATTTGCATATGGCCATGTCTGAACTGGGGTGGCTGAGTGGGCTAAAGAACGGTGAGGGATTAAACCCAGATCAGTTCACTGGGGGTGAGTGCTTGCAATGTTCAACACTCCGTCCATCATTTCCTTTGGTTTTTGCTTTGTTCGCGATAAGTTGGCAGGGTATGCTCAGACGTGAGTCCCTTGCTCACTTTGCCACTGGATTCAAGCAAGCCTGGCTGAAGACGGCTGAAATGCCAGAAACTGGTCCTAGGAAGCTTGTTTCTGGTCCAGGGAAGACATGGCTTGGCAGTTCGGGCTGGACTGTTCCCATGAGGCACAGGGTCAGACTGATTTGCATATGGCCATGTCTGAACTGGGGTGGCTGAGTGGGCTAAAGTACAGTGATGGATTAAACCCAGATCAGTTGACTGGGGGTGAGTGCTTGCAATGTTCAACACTCCGTCCATCATTTCCTTTGGTTTTTGCTTTGTTTGCCATAAGTTGGCAGGGTATGCTCAGACGTGAGTCCCTTGCTCACTTTGCCACTGGATTCAAGCAAGCCTGGCTGAAGACGGCTGAAATGCCAGAAACCGGTCCTAGGAAGATTGTTTCCGGTCCAGGGAAGACATGGCTTGGCTGTTCGGGCTGGACTGTTCCCATGAGGCACAGGGTCAGACAGATTTGCATATGGCCATGTCTGAACTGGGGTGGCTGAGTGGGCTAAAGAACGGTGATGGATTAAACCCAGATCAGTTGACTGGGGGTGAGTACTTGCAATGTTCAACACTCCGTCCATCATTTCCTTTGGTTTTTGCTTTGTTCGCCATGAGTTGGCAGGGTATGCTCAGACGTGAGTCCCTTGCTCACTTTGCCACTGGATTCAAGCAAGCCTGGCTGAAGACGGCTGAAATGCCAGAATCCGGTTCTAGGAAGCTTGTTTCCGGTCCAGGGAAGACATGGCTTGGCTGTTCGGGCTGGACTGTTCCCATGAGGCACAGGGTCAGACAGATTTGCATATGGCCATGTCTGAACTGGGGTGGCTGAGTGGGCTAAAGAATGGTGATGGATTAAACCTAGATCAGTTGACTGGGGGTGAGTGCTTGCAATGTTCAACACTCCGTCCATCATTTCCTTTGGTTTTTGCTTTGTTCGCCATGAGTTGGCAGGGTATGCTCAGACGTGAGTCCCTTGCTCACTTTGCCACTGGATTCAAGCAACCCTGGCTGAAGACGGCTGAAATGCCAGAAACCGGTTCTAGGAAGCTTGTTTCCGGTCCAGGGAAGACATGGCTTGGCAGTTTGAGCTGGACTGTTCCCATGAGGCACAGGGTCAGACTGATTTGCATATGGCTATGTCTGAACTGGGGTGGCTGAGTGGGCTAAAGAACGGTGATGGATTAAACCCAGATCAGTTGACTGGGGGTGAGTGCTTGCAATGTTCAACACTCCGTCCAATATTTCCTTTGCTTTTTGCTTTGTTCGCCATAAGTTGGCAGGGTATGCTCAGACGTGAGTCCCTTGCTCACTTTGCCACTGGATTCAAGCAAGCCTGGCTGAAGACTGCTGAAATACCAGAAACCGGTCCTAGGAAGCTTGTTTCCGGTCCAGGGAAGACATGGCTTGGCAGTTCGAGCTGGACTGTTCCCATGAGGCACAGGGTCAGACTGATTTGCATATGGCTATGTCTGAACTGGGGTGGCTGAGTGGGCTAAAGAACGGTGATGGATTAAACCCAGATCAGTTGACTGGGGGTGAGTGCTTGCAATGTTCAACACTCCGTCCATCATTTCCTTTGGTTTTTGCTTTGTTCGCCATAAGTTGGCAGGGTATGCTCAGACGTGAGTCCCTTGCTCACTTTGCCACTGGATTCAAGCAAGCCTGGCTGAAGACGGCTGAAATGCCAGAAACCGGTTCTAGGAAGCTTGTTTCCGGTCCAGGGAAGACATGGCTTGGCAGTTCGGGCTGGACTGTTCCCATGAGGCACAGGGTCAGACTGATTTGCATATGGCTATGTCTGAACTGGGGTGGCTGAGTGGGCTAAAGAACGGTGATGGATTAAACCCAGATCAGTTGACTGGGGGTGAGTGCTTGCAATGTTCAACACTCCGTCCATCATTTCCTTTGCTTTTTGCTTTGTTCGCCAGAAGTTGGCAGGGTATGCTCAGACGTGAGTCCCTTGCTCACTTTGCCACTGGATTCAAGCAAGCCTGGCTGAAGACTGCTGAAAAACCAGAAACCGGTCCTAGGAAGCTTGTTTTCGGTCCAGGGAAGACATGGCTTGGCAGTTCGTGCTGGACTGTTCTCATGAGGCACAGGGTCAGACTGATTTGCATATGGCCATGTCTGAACTGGGGTGGCTGAGTGGGCTAAAGAACGGTGAGGGATTAAACCCAGATCAGTTCACTGGGGGTGAGTGCTTGCAATGTTCAACACTCCGTCCATCATTTCCTTTGGTTTTTGCTTTGTTCGCGATAAGTTGGCAGGGTATGCTCAGACGTGAGTCCCTTGCTCACTTTGCCACTGGATTCAAGCAAGCCTGGCTGAAGACGGCTGAAATGCCAGAAACTGGTCCTAGGAAGCTTGTTTCTGGTCCAGGGAAGACATGGCTTGGCAGTTCGGGCTGGACTGTTCCCATGAGGCACAGGGTCAGACTGATTTGCATATGGCCATGTCTGAACTGGGGTGGCTGAGTGGGCTAAAGTACAGTGATGGATTAAACCCAGATCAGTTGACTGGGGGTGAGTGCTTGCAATGTTCAACACTCCGTCCATCATTTCCTTTGGTTTTTGCTTTGTTTGCCATAAGTTGGCAGGGTATGCTCAGACGTGAGTCCCTTGCTCACTTTGCCACTGGATTCAAGCAAGCCTGGCTGAAGACGGCTGAAATGCCAGAAACCGGTCCTAGGAAGATTGTTTCCGGTCCAGGGAAGACATGGCTTGGCTGTTCGGGCTGGACTGTTCCCATGAGGCACAGGGTCAGACAGATTTGCATATGGCCATGTCTGAACTGGGGTGGCTGAGTGGGCTAAAGAACGGTGATGGATTAAACCCAGATCAGTTGACTGGGGGTGAGTACTTGCAATGTTCAACACTCCGTCCATCATTTCCTTTGGTTTTTGCTTTGTTCGCCATGAGTTGGCAGGGTATGCTCAGACGTGAGTCCCTTGCTCACTTTGCCACTGGATTCAAGCAAGCCTGGCTGAAGACGGCTGAAATGCCAGAATCCGGTTCTAGGAAGCTTGTTTCCGGTCCAGGGAAGACATGGCTTGGCAGTTCGGGCTGGACTGTTCCCATGAGGCACAGGGTCAGACTGATTTGCATATGGCCATGTCTGAACTGGGGTGGCTGAGTGGGCTAAAGAACGGTGATGGATTAAACCCAGATCAGTTGACTGGGGGTCAGTGCTTGCAATGTTCAACACTCCGTCCATCATTTCCTTTGCTTTTTGCTTTGTTCGCCAGAAGTTGGCAGGGTATGCTCAGACGTGAGTCCCTTGCTCACTTTGCCACTGGATTCAAGCAAGCCTGGCTGAAGACTGCTGAAAAACCAGAAACCGGTCCCAGGAAGCTTGTTTCCGGTCCAGGGAAGACATGGCTTGGCAGTTCGAGCTGGACTGTTCTCATGAGGCACAGGGTCAGACTGATTTGCATATGGCCATGTCTGAACTGGGGTGGCTGAGTGGGCTAAAGAACGGTGATGGATTAAACCCAGATCAGTTCACTGGGGGTGAGTGCTTGCAATGTTCAACACTCCGTCCATCATTTCCTTTGGTTTTTGCTTTGTTCGCGATAATTTGGCAGGGTATGCTCAGACGTGAGTCCCTTGCTCACTTTGCCACTGGATTCAAGCAAGCCTGGCTGAAGATGGCTGAAATGCCAGAAACTGGTCCTAGGAAGCTTGTTTCCGGTCCAGGGAAGACATGGCTTGGCAGTTCGGGCTGGACTGTTCCCATGAGGCACAGGGTCAGACTGATTTGCATATGGCCATGTCTGAACTGGGGTGGCTGAGTGGGCTAAAGAACGGTGATGGATTAAACCCAGATCAGTTGACTGGGGGTCAGTGCTTGCAATGTTCAACACTCAGTCCATCATTTCCTTTGGTTTTTGCTTTGTTCGCCATAAGTTGGCAGGGTATGCTCAGACGTGAGTCCCTTGCTCACTTTGCCACTGGATTCAAGCAAGCCTGGCTGAAGACGGCTGAAATGCCAGAATCCGGTTCTAGGAAGCTTGTTTCCGGTCCAGGGAAGACATGGCTTGGCAGTTCGGGCTGGACTGTTCCCATGAGGCACAGGGTCAGACTGATTTGCATATGGCCATGTCTGAACTGGGGTGGCTGAGTGGGCTAAAGTACAGTGATGGATTAAACCCAGATCAGTTGACTGGGGGTGAGTGCTTGCAATGTTCAACACTCCGTCCATCATTTCCTTTGGTTTTTGCTTTGTTTGCCATAAGTTGGCAGGGTATGCTCAGACGTGAGTCCCTTGCTCACTTTGCCACTGGATTCAAGCAAGCCTGGCTGAAGACGGCTGAAATGCCAGAAACCGGTCCTAGGAAGCTTGTTTCCGGTCCAGGGAAGACATGGCTTGGCAGTTCGGGCTGGACTGTTCCCATGAGGCAGAGGGTCAGACTGATTTGCATATGGCCATGTCTGAACTGGGGTGGCTGAGTGTGCTAAAGAACGGTGATGGATTAAACCCAGATCAATTGACTGGGGGTGAGTGCGTGCAATGTTCAACACTCAGTCCATCATTTCCTTTGGTTTTTGCTTTGTTCGCCATAAGTTGGCAGGGTATGCTCAGACGTGAGTCCCTTGCTCACTTTGCCACTGGATTCAAGCAAGCCTGACTGAAGACGGCTGAAATGCCAGAAACCGGTCCTAGGAAGCTTGTTTCCGGTCCAGGGAAGACATGGCTTGGCAGTTCGGGCTGGACTGTTCCCATGAGGCAGAGGGTCAGACTGATTTGCATATGGCCATGTCTGAACTGGGGTGGTTGAGTGTGCTAAAGAACGGTGATGGATTAAACCCAGATCAATTGACTGGGGGTGAGTGCGTGCAATGTTCAACACTCCGTCCATCATTTCCTTTGGTTTTTGCTTTGTTCGCCATAAGTTGGCAGGGTATGCTCAGACGTGAGTCCCTTGCTCACTTTGCCACTGGATTCAAGCAAGCCTGGCTGAAGACGGCTGAAATGCCAGAAACCGGTCCTAGGAAGCTTGTTTCCGGTCCAGGGAAGACATGGCTTGGCAGTTCAGGCTGGACTGTTCCCATGAGGCACAGGGTCAGACTGATTTGCATATGGCCATGTCTGAACTGGGGTGGCTGAGTGGGCTAAAGAACGGTGATGGATTAAACCCAGATCAGTTGCCTGGGGGTGAGTGCTTGCAATGTTCAACACTCCGTTCATCATTTCCTTTGGTTTTTGCTTTGTTCGCCATAAGTTGGCAGGGTATGCTCAGACGTGAGTCCCTTGCTCACTTTGCCACTGGATTCAAGCAAGCCTGGCTGAAGATGGCTGAAATGCCAGAAACCGGTCCTAGGAAGCTTGTTTCCGGTCCAGGGAAGACATGGCTTGGCAGTTCGGGCTGGACTGTTCCCATGAGGCACAGGGTCAGACTGATTTGCATATGGCCATGTCTGAACTGGGGTGGCTGAGTGGGCTAAAGAATGGTGATGGATTAAACCCAGATCAGTTGACTGGGGTGAGTGCTTGCAATGTTCAACACTCCGTCCATCATTTCCTTTGGTTTTTGCTTTGTTCGCGATAAGTTGGCAGGGTATGCTCAGACGTGAGTCCCTTGCTCACTTTGCCACTGGATTCAAGCAAGCCTGGCTGAAGACGGCTGAAATGCCAGAAACCGGTCCTAGGAAGCTTGTTTCCGGTCCAGGGAAGACATGGCTTGGCAGTTCAGGCTGGACTGTTCCCATGAGGCACAGGGTCAGACTGATTTGCATATGGCCATGTCTGAACTGGGGTGGCTGAGTGGGCTAAAGAAAGGTGATGGATTAAACCCAGATCAGTTGACTGGGGGTGAGTACTTGCAATGTTCAACACTCCGTCCATCATTTCCTTTGGTTTTTGCTTTGTTCGCCATGAGTTGGCAGGGTATGCTCAGACGTGAGTCCCTTGCTCACTTTGCCACTGGATTCAAGCAAGCCTGGCTGAAGACGGCTGAAATGCCAGAATCTGGTTCTAGGAAGCTTGTTTCCGGTCCAGGGAAGACATGGCTTGGCAGTTCGGGCTGGACTGTTCCCATGAGGCACAGGGTCAGACTGATTTGCATATGGCCATGTCTGAACTGGGGTGGCTGAGTGGGCTAAAGAACGGTGATGGATTAAACCCAGATCAGTTGACTGGGGGTCAGTGCTTGCAATGTTCAACACTCCGTCCATCATTTCCTTTGCTTTTTGCTTTGTTCGCCAGAAGTTGGCAGGGTATGCTCAGACGTGAGTCCCTTGCTCACTTTGCCACTGGATTCAAGCAAGCCTGGCTGAAGACGGCTGAAATGCCAGAAACTGGTCCTAGGAAGCTTGTTTCTGGTCCAGGGAAGACATGGCTTGGCAGTTCGGGCTGGACTGTTCCCATGAGGCACAGGGTCAGACTGATTTGCATATGGCCATGTCTGAACTGGGGTGGCTGAGTGGGCTAAAGTACAGTGATGGATTAAACCCAGATCAGTTGACTGGGGGTGAGTGCTTGCAATGTTCAACACTCCGTCCATCATTTCCTTTGGTTTTTGCTTTGTTTGCCATAAGTTGGCAGGGTATGCTCAGACGTGAGTCCCTTGCTCACTTTGCCACTGGATTCAAGCAAGCCTGGCTGAAGACGGCTGAAATGCCAGAAACCGGTTCTAGGAAGCTTGTTTCCGGTCCAGGGAAGACATGGCTTGGCAGTTCGGGCTGGACTGTTCCCATGAGGCACAGGGTCAGACTGATTTGCATATGGCCATGTCTGAACTGGGGTGGCTGAGTGGGCTAAAGAACGGTGATGGATTAAACCCAGATCAGTTGACTGGGGGTCAGTGCTTGCAATGTTCAACACTCAGTCCATCATTTCCTTTGGTTTTTGCTTTGTTCGCCATAAGTTGGCAGGGTATGCTCAGACGTGAGTCCCTTGCTCACTTTGCCACTGGATTCAAGCAAGCCTGGCTGAAGACGGCTGAAATGCCAGAATCCGGTTCTAGGAAGCTTGTTTCCGGTCCAGGGAAGACATGGCTTGGCAGTTCGGGCTGGACTGTTCCCATGAGGCACAGGGTCAGACTGATTTGCATATGGCCATGTCTGAACTGGGGTGGCTGAGTGGGCTAAAGTACAGTGATGGATTAAACCCAGATCAGTTGACTGGGGGTGAGTGCTTGCAATGTTCAACACTCCGTCCATCATTTCCTTTGGTTTTTGCTTTGTTTGCCATAAGTTGGCAGGGTATGCTCAGACGTGAGTCCCTTGCTCACTTTGCCACTGGATTCAAGCAAGCCTGGCTGAAGACGGCTGAAATGCCAGAAACCGGTCCTAGGAAGCTTGTTTCCGGTCCAGGGAAGACATGGCTTGGCAGTTCGGGCTGGACTGTTCCCATGAGGCAGAGGGTCAGACTGATTTGCATATGGCCATGTCTGAACTGGGGTGGCTGAGTGTGCTAAAGAACGGTGATGGATTAAACCCAGATCAATTGACTGGGGGTGAGTGCGTGCAATGTTCAACACTCAGTCCATCATTTCCTTTGGTTTTTGCTTTGTTCGCCATAAGTTGGCAGGGTATGCTCAGACGTGAGTCCCTTGCTCACTTTGCCACTGGATTCAAGCAAGCCTGACTGAAGACGGCTGAAATGCCAGAAACCGGTCCTAGGAAGCTTGTTTCCGGTCCAGGGAAGACATGGCTTGGCAGTTCGGGCTGGACTGTTCCCATGAGGCAGAGGGTCAGACTGATTTGCATATGGCCATGTCTGAACTGGGGTGGTTGAGTGTGCTAAAGAACGGTGATGGATTAAACCCAGATCAATTGACTGGGGGTGAGTGCGTGCAATGTTCAACACTCCGTCCATCATTTCCTTTGGTTTTTGCTTTGTTCGCCATAAGTTGGCAGGGTATGCTCAGACGTGAGTCCCTTGCTCACTTTGCCACTGGATTCAAGCAAGCCTGGCTGAAGACGGCTGAAATGCCAGAAACCGGTCCTAGGAAGCTTGTTTCCGGTCCAGGGAAGACATGGCTTGGCAGTTCAGGCTGGACTGTTCCCATGAGGCACAGGGTCAGACTGATTTGCATATGGCCATGTCTGAACTGGGGTGGCTGAGTGGGCTAAAGAACGGTGATGGATTAAACCCAGATCAGTTGCCTGGGGGTGAGTGCTTGCAATGTTCAACACTCCGTTCATCATTTCCTTTGGTTTTTGCTTTGTTTGCCATAAGTTGGCAGGGTATGCTCAGACGTGAGTCCCTTGCTCACTTTGCCACTGGATTCAAGCAAGCCTGGCTGAAGATGGCTGAAATGCCAGAAACCGGTCCTAGGAAGCTTGTTTCCGGTCCAGGGAAGACATGGCTTGGCAGTTCGGGCTGGACTGTTCCCATGAGGCACAGGGTCAGACTGATTTGCATATGGCCATGTCTGAACTGGGGTGGCTGAGTGGGCTAAAGAATGGTGATGGATTAAACCCAGATCAGTTGACTGGGGTGAGTGCTTGCAATGTTCAACACTCCGTCCATCATTTCCTTTGGTTTTTGCTTTGTTCGCGATAAGTTGGCAGGGTATGCTCAGACGTGAGTCCCTTGCTCACTTTGCCACTGGATTCAAGCAAGCCTGGCTGAAGACGGCTGAAATGCCAGAAACCGGTCCTAGGAAGCTTGTTTCCGGTCCAGGGAAGATATGGCTTGGCAGTTCGGGCTGGACTGTTCCCATGAGGCACAGGGTCAGACTGATTTGCATATGGCCATGTCTGAACTGGGGTGGCTGAGTGGGCTAAAGTACGGTGATGGATTAAACCCAGATCAGTTGACTGGGGGTGAGTGCTTGCAATGTTCAACACTCCGTCCATCATTTCCTTTGGTTTTTGCTTTGTTCGCCATAAGTTGGCAGGGTATGCTCAGACGTGAGTCCCTTGCTCACTTTGCCACTGGATTCAAGCAAGCCTGGCTGAAGATGGCTGAAATGCCAGAAACCGGTCCTAGGAAGCTTATTTCTGGTCCAGTGAAGACATGGCTTGGCTGTTCGGGCTGGACTGTTCCCATGAGGCACAGGGTCAGACAGATTTGCATATGGCCATGTCTGAACTGGGGTGGCTGAGTGGGCTAAAGAACGGTGATGGATTAAACCCAGATCAGTTGACTGGGGGTGAGTGCTTGCAATGTTCAACACTCCTTCCATCATTCTCTTTGGTTTTTGCTTTGTTCGCCATGAGTTGGCAGGGTATGCTCAGACGTGAGTCCCTTGCTCACTTTGCCACTGGATGCAAGCAAGCCTGGCTGAAGACGGCTGAAATGCCAGAAACCGGTCCTAGGAAGCTTGTTTCCGGTCCAGGAAAGACATGGCTTGGCAGTTCAGGCTGGACTGTTCCCATGAGGCACAGGGTCAGACTGATTTGCATATGGCCATGTCTGAACTGGGGTGGCTGAGTGGGCTAAAGAACTGTGATGGATTAAACCCAGATCAGTTGACTGGGGGTGAGTGCTTGCAATGTTCAACACTCCGTCCATCATTTCCTTTGGTTTTTGCTTTGTTCGCCATAAGTTGGCAGGGTATGCTCAGACGTGAGTCCCTTGCTCACTTTGCCACTGGATTCAAGCAAGCCTGGCTGAAGACGGCTGAAATGCCAGAAACCGGTCCTAGGAAGCTTGTTTCCGGTCCAGGGAAGACATGGCTTGGCAGTTCGGGCTGGACTGTTCCCATGAGGCACAGGGTCAGACTGATTTGCATATGGCCATGTCTGAACTGGGGTGGCTGAGTGGGCTAAAGAACGGTGATGGATTAAACCCAGATCAGTTGACTGGGGGTGAGCGCTTGCAATGTTCAACACTCTGTCCATCATTTCCTTTGGTTTTTGCTTTGTTCGCCATAAGTTGGCAGGGTATGCTCAGATATGAGTCACTTGCTCTCTTTGCCACTGGATTCAAGCAAGCCTGGTTGAAGACGGCTGAAATGCCAGAAACAGGTCCTAGGAAGCTTGTTTCCAGTCCAGGGAAGACATGGCTTGGCAATTCGGGCTGGACTGTTCCCATGAGGCACAGGGTCAGACTGATTTGCATATGGCCATGTCTGAACTGGGGTGGCTGAGTGGGCTAAAGAATGGTGATGGATTAAACCCAGATCAGTTGACTGGGGTGAGTGCTTGCAATGTTCAACACTCCGTCCATCATTTCCTTTGGTTTTTGCTTTGTTCGCGATAAGTTGGCAGGGTATGCTCAGACGTGAGTCCCTTGCTCACTTTGCCACTGGATTCAAGCAAGCCTGGCTGAAGACGGCTGAAATGCCAGAAACCGGTCCTAGGAAGCTTGTTTCCGGTCCAGGGAAGATATGGCTTGGCAGTTCGGGCTGGACTGTTCCCATGAGGCACAGGGTCAGACTGATTTGCATATGGCCATGTCTGAACTGGGGTGGCTGAGTGGGCTAAAGTACAGTGATGGATTAAACCCAGATCAGTTGACTGGGGGTGAGTGCTTGCAATGTTCAACACTCCGTCCATCATTTCCTTTGGTTTTTGCTTTGTTTGCCATAAGTTGGCAGGGTATGCTCAGACGTGAGTCCCTTGCCCACTTTGCCACTGGATTCAAGCAAGCCTGGCTGAAGACGGCTGAAATGCCAGAAACCGGTCCTAGGAAGCTTGTTTCCGGTCCAGGGAAGACATGGCTTGGCAGTTCGGGCTGGACTGTTCCCATGAGGCAGAGGGTCAGACTGATTTGCATATGGCCATGTCTGAACTGGGGTGGCTGAGTGTGCTAAAGAACGGTGATGGATTAAACCCAGATCAATTGACTGGGGGTGAGTGCGTGCAATGTTCAACACTCAGTCCATCATTTCCTTTGGTTTTTGCTTTGTTCGCCATAAGTTGGCAGGGTATGCTCAGACGTGAGTCCCTTGCTCACTTTGCCACTGGATTCAAGCAAGCCTGACTGAAGACGGCTGAAATGCCAGAAACCGGTCCTAGGAAGCTTGTTTCCGGTCCAGGGAAGACATGGCTTGGCAGTTCGGGCTGGACTGTTCCCATGAGGCAGAGGGTCAGACTGATTTGCATATGGCCATGTCGAACTGGGGTGGTTGAGTGTGCTAAAGAACGGTGATGGATTAAACCCAGATCAATTGACTGGGGGTGAGTGCGTGCAATGTTCAACACTCCGTCCATCATTTCCTTTGGTTTTTGCTTTGTTCGCCATAAGTTGGCAGGGTATGCTCAGACGTGAGTCCCTTGCTCACTTTGCCACTGGATTCAAGCAAGCCTGGCTGAAGACGGCTGAAATGCCAGAAACCGGTCCTAGGAAGCTTGTTTCCGGTCCAGGGAAGACATGGCTTGGCAGTTCAGGCTGGACTGTTCCCATGAGGCACAGGGTCAGACTGATTTGCATATGGCCATGTCTGAACTGGGGTGGCTGAGTGGGCTAAAGAACGGTGATGGATTAAACCCAGATCAGTTGCCTGGGGGTGAGTGCTTGCAATGTTCAACACTCCGTTCATCATTTCCTTTGGTTTTTGCTTTGTTTGCCATAAGTTGGCAGGGTATGCTCAGACGTGAGTCCCTTGCTCACTTTGCCACTGGATTCAAGCAAGCCTGGCTGAAGATGGCTGAAATGCCAGAAACCGGTCCTAGGAAGCTTGTTTCCGGTCCAGGGAAGACATGGCTTGGCAGTTCGGGCTGGACTGTTCCCATGAGGCACAGGGTCAGACTGATTTGCATATGGCCATGTCTGAACTGGGGTGGCTGAGTGGGCTAAAAAATGGTGATGGATTAAACCCAGATCAGTTGACTGGGGTGAGTGCTTGCAATGTTCAACACTCCGTCCATCATTTCCTTTGGTTTTTGCTTTGTTCGCGATAAGTTGGCAGGGTATGCTCAGACGTGAGTCCCTTGCTCACTTTGCCACTGGATTCAAGCAAGCCTGGCTGAAGACGGCTGAAATGCCAGAAACCGGTCCTAGGAAGCTTGTTTCCGGTCCAGGGAAGATATGGCTTGGCAGTTCGGGCTGGACTGTTCCCATGAGGCACAGGGTCAGACTGATTTGCATATGGCCATGTCTGAACTGGGGTGGCTGAGTGGGCTAAAGTACGGTGATGGATTAAACCCAGATCAGTTGACTGGGGGTGAGTGCTTGCAATGTTCAACACTCCGTCCATCATTTCCTTTGGTTTTTGCTTTGTTCGCCATAAGTTGGCAGGGTATGCTCAGACGTGAGTCCCTTGCTCACTTTGCCACTGGATTCAAGCAAGCCTGGCTGAAGATGGCTGAAATGCCAGAAACCGGTCCTAGGAAGCTTATTTCTGGTCCAGTGAAGACATGGCTTGGCTGTTCGGGCTGGACTGTTCCCATGAGGCACAGGGTCAGACAGATTTGCATATGGCCATGTCTGAACTGGGGTGGCTGAGTGGGCTAAAGAACGGTGATGGATTAAACCCAGATCAGTTGACTGGGGGTGAGTGCTTGCAATGTTCAACACTCCTTCCATCATTCTCTTTGGTTTTAGCTTTGTTCGCCATGAGTTGGCAGGGTATGCTCAGACGTGAGTCCCTTGCTCACTTTGCCACTGGATTCAAGCAAGCCTGGCTGAAGACGGCTGAAATGCCAGAAACCGGTCCTAGGAAGCTTGTTTCCGGTCCAGGAAAGACATGGCTTGGCAGTTCAGGCTGGACTGTTCCCATGAGGCACAGGGTCAGACTGATTTGCATATGGCCATGTCTGAACTGGGGTGGCTGAGTGGGCTAAAGAACTGTGATGGATTAAACCCAGATCAGTTGACTGGGGGTGAGTGCTTGCAATGTTCAACACTCCGTCCATCATTTCCTTTGGTTTTTGCTTTGTTCGCCATAAGTTGGCAGGGTATGCTCAGACGTGAGTCCCTTGCTCACTTTGCCACTGGATTCAAGCAAGCCTGGCTGAAGACGGCTGAAATGCCAGAAACCGGTCCTAGGAAGCTTGTTTCCGGTCCAGGGAAGACATGGCTTGGCAGTTCGGGCTGGACTGTTCCCATGAGGCACAGGGTCAGACTGATTTGCATATGGCCATGTCTGAACTGGGGTGGCTGAGTGGGCTAAAGAACGGTGATGGATTAAACCCAGATCAGTTCACTGGGGGTGAGTGCTTGCAATGTTCAACACTCCGTCCATCATTTCCTTTGGTTTTTGCTTTGTTCGCGATAAGTTGGCAGGGTATGCTCAGACGTGAGTCCCTTGCTCACTTTGCCACTGGATTCAAGCAAGCCTGGCTGAAGACGGCTGAAATGCCAGAAACTGGTCCTAGGTAGCTTGTTTCTGGTCCAGGGAAGACATGGCTTGGCAGTTCGGGCTGGACTGTTCCCATGAGGCACAGGGTCAGACTGATTTGCATATGGCCATGTCTGAACTGGGGTGGCTGAGTGGGCTAAAGTACAGTGATGGATTAAACCCAGATCAGTTGACTGGGGGTGAGTGCTTGCAATGTTCAACACTCCGTCCATCATTTCCTTTGGTTTTTGCTTTGTTTGCCATAAGTTGGCAGGGTATGCTCAGACGTGAGTCCCTTGCTCACTTTGCCACTGGATTCAAGCAAGCCTGGCTGAAGACGGCTGAAATGCCAGAAACCGGTCCTAGGAAGCTTGTTTCCGGTCCAGGGAAGACATGGCTTGGCTGTTCGGGCTGGACTGTTCCCATGAGGCACAGGGTCAGACTGATTTGCATATGGCCATGTCTGAACTGGGGTGGCTGAGTGGGCTAAAGAACGGTGATGGATTAAACCCAGATCAGTTGACTGGGGGTGAGTACTTGCAATGTTCAACACTCCGTCCATCATTTTCTTTGGTTTTTGCTTTGCTCGCCATGAGTTGGCAGGGTATGCTCAGACGTGAGTCCCTTGCTCACTTTGCCACTCGATTCAAGCAAGCCTGGCTGAAGACGGCTGAAATGCCAGAAACCGGTCCTAGGAAGCTTGTTTCTGGTCCAGGAAAGACATGGCTTGGCAGTTCAGGCTGGACTGTTCCCATGAGGCACAGGGTCAGACTGATTTGCATATGGTCATGTCTCAACTGGGGTGGCTGAGTGGGCTAAAGAACAGTGTTGGATTAAACCCAGATCAGTTGACTGGGGGTGAGTGCTTGCAATGTTCAACACTCCGTCCATCATTTCCTTTGGTTTTTGCTTTGTTCGCCATAAGTTGGCAGGGTATGCTCTGACGTGAGTCCCTTGCTCACTTTGCCACTGGATTCAAGCAAGCCTGGCTGAAGATGGCTGAAATGCCAGAAACCGGTCCTAGGAAGCTTGTTTCCGGTCCAGTGAAGACATGGCTTGGCTGTTCGGGCTGGACTGTTCCCATGAGGCACAGGGTCAGACAGATTTGCATATGGCCATGTCTGAACTGGGGTGGCTGAGTGGGCTAAAGAACGGTGATGGATTAAACCTAGATCAGTTGACTGGGGGTGAGTGCTTGTAATGTTCAACACTCCGTCCATCATTTCCTTTGGTTTTTGCTTTGTTCGCCATGAGTTGGCAGGGTATGCTCAGACGTGAGTCCCTTGCTCACTTTGCCACTGGATTCAAGCAACCCTGGCTGAAGATGGCTGAAATGCCAGAAACCGGTTCTAGGAAGCTTGTTTCCGGTCCAGGGAAGACATGGCTTGGCAGTTCGAGCTGGACTGTTACCATGAGGCACAGGGTCAGACTGATTTGCATATGGCTATGTCTGAACTGGGGTGGCTGAGTGGGCTAAAGAACGGTGATGGATTAAACCCAGATCAGTTGACTGGGGGTGAGTGCTTGCAATGTTCAACACTCCGTCCAATATTTCCTTTGCTTTTTGCTTTGTTCGCCATAAGTTGGCAGGGTATGCTCAGACGTGAGTCCCTTGCTCACTTTGCCACTGGATTCAAGCAAGCCTGGCTGAAGACTGCTGAAATACCAGAAACCGGTCCTAGGAAGCTTGTTTCCGGTCCAGGGAAGACATGGCTTGGCAGTTCGAGCTGGACTGTTCCCATGAGGCACAGGGTCAGACTGATTTGCATATGGCTATGTCTGAACTGGGGTGGCTGAGTGGGCTAAAGAACGGTGATGGATTAAACCCAGATCAGTTGACTGGGGGTGAGTGCTTGCAATGTTCAACACTCCGTCCATCATTTCCTTTGGTTTTTGCTTTGTTCGCCATAAGTTGGCAGGGTATGCTCAGACGTGAGTCCCTTGCTCACTTTGCCACTGGATTCAAGCAAGCCTGGCTGAAGACGGCTGAAATGCCAGAAACCGGTTCTAGGAAGCTTGTTTCCGGTCCAGGGAAGACATGGCTTGGCAGTTCGGGCTGGACTGTTCCCATGAGGCACAGGGTCAGACTGATTTGCATATGGCTATGTCTGAACTGGGGTGGCTGAGTGGGCTAAAGAACGGTGATGGATTAAACCCAGATCAGTTGACTGGGGGTGAGTGCTTGCAATGTTCAACACTCCGTCCATCATTTCCTTTGCTTTTTGCTTTGTTCGCCAGAAGTTGGCAGGGTATGCTCAGACGTGAGTCCCTTGCTCACTTTGCCACTGGATTCAAGCAAGCCTGGCTGAAGACTGCTGAAAAACCAGAAACCGGTCCTAGGAAGCTTGTTTTCGGTCCAGGGAAGACATGGCTTGGCAGTTCGTGCTGGACTGTTCTCATGAGGCACAGGGTCAGACTGATTTGCATATGGCCATGTCTGAACTGGGGTGGCTGAGTGGGCTAAAGAACGGTGAGGGATTAAACCCAGATCAGTTCACTGGGGGTGAGTGCTTGCAATGTTCAACACTCCGTCCATCATTTCCTTTGGTTTTTGCTTTGTTCGCGATAAGTTGGCAGGGTATGCTCAGACGTGAGTCCCTTGCTCACTTTGCCACTGGATTCAAGCAAGCCTGGCTGAAGACGGCTGAAATGCCAGAAACTGGTCCTAGGAAGCTTGTTTCTGGTCCAGGGAAGACATGGCTTGGCAGTTCGGGCTGGACTGTTCCCATGAGGCACAGGGTCAGACTGATTTGCATATGGCCATGTCTGAACTGGGGTGGCTGAGTGGGCTAAAGTACAGTGATGGATTAAACCCAGATCAGTTGACTGGGGGTGAGTGCTTGCAATGTTCAACACTCCGTCCATCATTTCCTTTGGTTTTTGCTTTGTTTGCCATAAGTTGGCAGGGTATGCTCAGACGTGAGTCCCTTGCTCACTTTGCCACTGGATTCCAGCAAGCCTGGCTGAAGACGGCTGAAATGCCAGAAACCGGTCCTAGGAAGCTTGTTTCCGGTCCAGGGAAGACATGGCTTGGCTGTTCGGGCTGGACTGTTCCCATGAGGCACAGGGTCAGACTGATTTGCATATGGCCATGTCTGAACTGGGGTGGCTGAGTGGGCTAAAGAACGGTGATGGATTAAACCCAGATCAGTTGACTGGGGGTGAGTACTTGCAATGTTCAACACTCCGTCCATCATTTCCTTTGGTTTTTGCTTTGTTCGCCATGAGTTGGCAGGGTATGCTCAGACGTGAGTCCCTTGCTCACTTTGCCACTGGATTCAAGCAAGCCTGGCTGAAGACGGCTGAAATGCCAGAATCCGGTTCTAGGAAGCTTGTTTCCGGTCCAGGGAAGACATGGCTTGGCAGTTCGGGCTGGACTGTTCCCATGAGGCACAGGGTCAGACTGATTTGCATATGGCCATGTCTGAACTGGGGTGGCTGAGTGGGCTAAAGAACGGTGATGGATTAAACCCAGATCAGTTGACTGGGGGTCAGTGCTTGCAATGTTCAACACTCCGTCCATCATTTCCTTTGCTTTTTGCTTTGTTCGCCAGAAGTTGGCAGGGTATGCTCAGACGTGAGTCCCTTGCTCACTTTGCCACTGGATTCAAGCAAGCCTGGCTGAAGACTGCTGAAAAACCAGAAACCGGTCCTAGGAAGCTTGTTTCCGGTCCAGGGAAGACATGGCTAGGCAGTTCGAGCTGGAATGTTCTCATGAGGCACAGGGTCAGACTGATTTGCATATGGCCATGTCTGAACTGGGGTGGCTGAGTCGGCTAAAGAACGGTAATGGATTATACCCAGATCAGTTCACTGGGGGTGAGTGCTTGCAATGTTCAACACTCCGTCCATCATTTCCTTTGGTTTTTGCTTTGTTCGCGATAATTTGGCAGGGTATGCTCAGACGTGAGTCCCTTGCTCACTTTGCCACTGGATTCAAGCAAGCCTGGCTGAAGACGGCTGAAATGCCAGAAACTGGTCCTAGGAAGCTTGTTTCTGGTCCAGGGAAGACATGGCTTGGCAGTTCGGGCTGGACTGTTCCCATGAGGCACAGGGTCAGACTGATTTGCATATGGCCATGTCTGAACTGGGGTGGCTGAGTGGGCTAAAGTACAGTGATGGATTAAACCCAGATCAGTTGACTGGGGGTGAGTGCTTGCAATGTTCAACGCTCCGTCCATCATTTCCTTTGGTTTTTGCTTTGTTTGCCATAAGTTGGCAGGGTATGCTCAGACGTGAGTCCCTTGCTCACTTTGCCACTGGATTCAAGCAAGCCTGGCTGAAGACGGCTGAAATGCCAGAAACCGGTCCTAGGAAGCTTGTTTCCGGTCCAGGGAAGACATGGCTTGGCTGTTCGGGCTGGACTGTTCCCATGAGGCACAGGGTCAGACAGATTTGCATATGGCCATGTCTGAACTGGGGTGGCTGAGTGGGCTAAAGAACGGTGATGGATTAAACCCAGATCAGTTGACTGGGGTGAGTACTTGCAATGTTCAACACTCCGTCCATCATTTCCTTTGGTTTTTGCTTTGTTCGCCATGAGTTGGCAGGGTATGCTCAGACGTGAGTCCCTTGCTCACTTTGCCACTGGATTCAAGCAAGCCTGGCTGAAGACGGCTGAAATGCCAGAATCCGGTTCTAGGAAGCTTGTTTCCGGTCCAGGGAAGACATGGCTTGGCAGTTCGGGCTGGACTGTTCCCATGAGGCACAGGGTCAGACTGATTTGCATATGGCCATGTCTGAACTGGGGTGGCTGAGTGGGCTAAAGAACGGTGATGGATTAAACCCAGATCAGTTGACTGGGGGTCAGTGCTTGCAATGTTCAACACTCCGTCCATCATTTCCTTTGCTTTTTGCTTTGTTCGCCAGAAGTTGGCAGGGTATGCTCAGACGTGAGTCCCTTGCTCACTTTGCCACTGGATTCAAGCAAGCCTGGCTGAAGACTGCTGAAAAACCAGAAACCGGTCCCAGGAAGCTTGTTTCCGGTCCAGGGAAGACATGGCTTGGCAGTTCGAGCTGGACTGTTCTCATGAGGCACAGGGTCAGACTGATTTGCATATGGCCATGTCTGAACTGGGGTGGCTGAGTGGGCTAAAGAACGGTGATGGATTAAACCCAGATCAGTTCACTGGGGGTGAGTGCTTGCAATGTTCAACACTCCGTCCATCATTTCCTTTGGTTTTTGCTTTGTTCGCGATAATTTGGCAGGGTATGCTCAGACGTGAGTCCCTTGCTCACTTTGCCACTGGATTCAAGCAAGCCTGGCTGAAGACGGCTGAAATGCCAGAAACTGGTCCTAGGAAGCTTGTTTCTGGTCCAGGGAAGACATGGCTTGGCAGTTCGGGCTGGACTGTTCCCATGAGGCACAGGGTCAGACTGATTTGCATATGGCCATGTCTGAACTGGGGTGGCTGAGTGGGCTAAAGTACAGTGATGGATTAAACCCAGATCAGTTGACTGGGGGTGAGTACTTGCAATGTTCAACACTCTGTCCATCATTTCCTTTGGTTTTTGCTTTGTTCGCCATGAGTTGGCAGGGTATGCTCAGACGTGAGTCCCTTGCTCACTTTGCCACTGGATTCAAGCAAGCCTGGCTGAAGACGGCTGAAATGCCAGAATCTGGTTCTAGGAAGCTTGTTTCCGGTCCAGGGAAGACATGGCTTGGCAGTTCGGGCTGGACTGTTCCCATGAGGCACAGGGTCAGACTGATTTGCATATGGCCATGTCTGAACTGGGGTGGCTGAGTGGGCTAAAGAACGGTGATGGATTAAACCCAGATCAGTTGACTGGGGGTCAGTGCTTGCAATGTTCAACACTCCGTCCATCATTTCCTTTGCTTTTTGCTTTGTTCGCCAGAAGTTGGCAGGGTATGCTCAGACGTGAGTCCCTTGCTCACTTTGCCACTGGATTCAAGCAAGCCTGGCTGAAGACGGCTGAAATGCCAGAAACTGGTCCTAGGAAGCTTGTTTCTGGTCCAGGGAAGACATGGCTTGGCAGTTCGGGCTGGACTGTTCCCATGAGGCACAGGGTCAGACTGATTTGCATATGGCCATGTCTGAACTGGGGTGGCTGAGTGGGCTAAAGTACAGTGATGGATTAAACCCAGATCAGTTGACTGGGGGTGAGTGCTTGCAATGTTCAACACTCCGTCCATCATTTCCTTTGGTTTTTGCTTTGTTTGCCATAAGTTGGCAGGGTATGCTCAGACGTGAGTCCCTTGCTCACTTTGCCACTGGATTCAAGCAAGCCTGGCTGAAGACGGCTGAAATGCCAGAAACCGGTTCTAGGAAGCTTGTTTCCGGTCCAGGGAAGACATGGCTTGGCAGTTCGGGCTGGACTGTTCCCATGAGGCACAGGGTCAGACTGATTTGCATATGGCCATGTCTGAACTGGGGTGGCTGAGTGGGCTAAAGAACGGTGATGGATTAAACCCAGATCAGTTGACTGGGGGTCAGTGCTTGCAATGTTCAACACTCAGTCCATCATTTCCTTTGGTTTTTGCTTTGTTCGCCATAAGTTGGCAGGGTATGCTCAGACGTGAGTCCCTTGCTCACTTTGCCACTGGATTCAAGCAAGCCTGGCTGAAGACGGCTGAAATGCCAGAATCCGGTTCTAGGAAGCTTGTTTCCGGTCCAGGGAAGACATGGCTTGGCAGTTCGGGCTGGACTGTTCCCATGAGGCACAGGGTCAGACTGATTTGCATATGGCCATGTCTGAACTGGGGTGGCTGAGTGGGCTAAAGTACAGTGATGGATTAAACCCAGATCAGTTGACTGGGGGTGAGTGCTTGCAATGTTCAACACTCCGTCCATCATTTCCTTTGGTTTTTGCTTTGTTTGCCATAAGTTGGCAGGGTATGCTCAGACGTGAGTCCCTTGCTCACTTTGCCACTGGATTCAAGCAAGCCTGGCTGAAGACGGCTGAAATGCCAGAAACCGGTCCTAGGAAGCTTGTTTCCGGTCCAGGGAAGACATGGCTTGGCAGTTCGGGCTGGACTGTTCCCATGAGGCAGAGGGTCAGACTGATTTGCATATGGCCATGTCTGAACTGGGGTGGCTGAGTGTGCTAAAGAACGGTGATGGATTAAACCCAGATCAATTGACTGGGGGTGAGTGCGTGCAATGTTCAACACTCAGTCCATCATTTCCTTTGGTTTTTGCTTTGTTCGCCATAAGTTGGCAGGGTATGCTCAGACGTGAGTCCCTTGCTCACTTTGCCACTGGATTCAAGCAAGCCTGACTGAAGATGGCTGAAATGCCAGAAACCGGTCCTAGGAAGCTTGTTTCCGGTCCAGGGAAGACATGGCTTGGCAGTTCGGGCTGGACTGTTCCCATGAGGCAGAGGGTCAGACTGATTTGCATATGGCCATGTCTGAACTGGGGTGGTTGAGTGTGCTAAAGAACGGTGATGGATTAAACCCAGATCAATTGACTGGGGGTGAGTGCGTGCAATGTTCAACACTCCGTCCATCATTTCCTTTGGTTTTTGCTTTGTTCGCCATAAGTTGGCAGGGTATGCTCAGACGTGAGTCCCTTGCTCACTTTGCCACTGGATTCAAGCAAGCCTGGCTGAAGACGGCTGAAATGCCAGAAACCGGTCCTAGGAAGCTTGTTTCCGGTCCAGGGAAGACATGGCTTGGCAGTTCAGGCTGGACTGTTCCCATGAGGCACAGGGTCAGACTGATTTGCATATGGCCATGTCTGAACTGGGGTGGCTGAGTGGGCTAAAGAACGGTGATGGATTAAACCCAGATCAGTTGCCTGGGGGTGAGTGCTTGCAATGTTCAACACTCCGTTCATCATTTCCTTTGGTTTTTGCTTTGTTCGCCATAAGTTGGCAGGGTATGCTCAGACGTGAGTCCCTTGCTCACTTTGCCACTGGATTCAAGCAAGCCTGGCTGAAGATGGCTGAAATGCCAGAAACCGGTCCTAGGAAGCTTGTTTCCGGTCCAGGGAAGACATGGCTTGGCAGTTCGGGCTGGACTGTTCCCATGAGGCACAGGGTCAGACTGATTTGCATATGGCCATGTCTGAACTGGGGTGGCTGAGTGGGCTAAAGAATGGTGATGGATTAAACCCAGATCAGTTGACTGGGGTGAGTGCTTGCAATGTTCAACACTCCGTCCATCATTTCCTTTGGTTTTTGCTTTGTTCGCGATAAGTTGGCAGGGTATACTCAGACGTGAGTCCCTTGCTCACTTTGCCACTGGATTCAAGCAAGCCTGGCTGAAGACGGCTGAAATGCCAGAAACCGGTCCTAGGAAGCTTGTTTCCGGTCCAGGGAAGATATGGCTTGGCAGTTCGGGCTGGACTGTTCCCATGAGGCACAGGGTCAGACTGATTTGCATATGGCCATGTCTGAACTGGGGTGGCTGAGTGGGCTAAAGTACGGTGATGGATTAAACCCAGATCAGTTGACTGGGGGTGAGTGCTTGCAATGTTCAACACTCCGTCCATCATTTCCTTTGGTTTTTGCTTTGTTCGCCATAAGTTGGCAGGGTATGCTCAGACGTGAGTCCCTTGCTCACTTTGCCACTGGATTCAAGCAAGCCTGGCTGAAGATGGCTCAAATGCCAGAAACCGGTCCTAGGAAGCTTATTTCTGGTCCAGTGAAGACATGGCTTGGCTGTTCGGGCTGGACTGTTCCCATGAGGCACAGGGTCAGACAGATTTGCATATGGCCATGTCTGAACTGGGGTGGCTGAGTGGGCTAAAGAACGGTGATGGATTAAACCCAGATCAGTTGACTGGGGGTGAGTGCTTGCAATGTTCAACACTCCTTCCATCATTCTCTTTGGTTTTTGCTTTGTTCGCCATGAGTTGGCAGGGTATGCTCAGACGTGAGTCCCTTGCTCACTTTGCCACTGGATTCAAGCAAGCCTGGCTGAAGACGGCTGAAATGCCAGAAACCGGTCCTAGGAAGCTTGTTTCCGGTCCAGGAAAGACATGGCTTGGCAGTTCAGGCTGGACTGTTCCCATGAGGCACAGGGTCAGACTGATTTGCATATGGCCATGTCTGAACTGGGGTGGCTGAGTGGGCTAAAGAACTGTGATGGATTAAACCCAGATCAGTTGACTGGGGGTGAGTGCTTGCAATGTTCAACACTCCGTCCATCATTTCCTTTGGTTTTTGCTTTGTTCGCCATAAGTTGGCAGGGTATGCTCAGACGTGAGTCCCTTGCTCACTTTGCCACTGGATTCAAGCAAGCCTGGCTGAAGACGGCTGAAATGCCAGAAACCGGTCCTAGGAAGCTTGTTTCCGGTCCAGGGAAGACATGGCTTGGCAGTTCGGGCTGGACTGTTCCCATGAGGCACAGGGTCAGACTGATTTGCATATGGCCATGTCTGAACTGGGGTGGCTGAGTGGGCTAAAGAACGGTGATGGATTAAACCCAGATCAGTTGACTGGGGGTGAGCGCTTGCAATGTTCAACACTCTGTCCATCATTTCCTTTGGTTTTTGCTTTGTTCGCCATAAGTTGGCAGGGTATGCTCAGATATGAGTCACTTGCTCTCTTTGCCACTGGATTCAAGCAAGCCTGGTTGAAGACGGCTGAAATGCCAGAAACAGGTCCTAGGAAGCTTGTTTCCAGTCCAGGGAAGACATGGCTTGGCAATTCGGGCTGGACTGTTCCCATGAGGCACAGGGTCAGACTGATTTGCATATGGCCATGTCTGAACTGGGGTGGCTGAGTGGGCTAAAGAATGGTGATGGATTAAACCCAGATCAGTTGACTGGGGTGAGTGCTTGCAATGTTCAACACTCCGTCCATCATTTCCTTTGGTTTTTGCTTTGTTCGCGATAAGTTGGCAGGGTATGCTCAGACGTGAGTCCCTTGCTCACTTTGCCACTGGATTCAAGCAAGCCTGGCTGAAGACGGCTGAAATGCCAGAAACCGGTCCTAGGAAGCTTGTTTCCGGTCCAGGGAAGACATGGCTTGGCAGTTCGGGCTGGACTGTTCCCATGAGGCAGAGGGTCAGACTGATTTGCATATGGCCATGTCTGAACTGGGGTGGCTGAGTGTGCTAAAGAACGGTGATGGATTAAACCCAGATCAATTGACTGGGGGTGAGTGCGTGCAATGTTCAACACTCAGTCCATCATTTCCTTTGGTTTTTGCTTTGTTCGCCATAAGTTGGCAGGGTATGCTCAGACGTGAGTCCCTTGCTCACTTTGCCACTGGATTCAAGCAAGCCTGACTGAAGACGGCTGAAATGCCAGAAACCGGTCCTAGGAAGCTTGTTTCCGGTCCAGGGAAGACATGGCTTGGCAGTTCGGGCTGGACTGTTCCCATGAGGCAGAGGGTCAGACTGATTTGCATATGGCCATATCGAACTGGGGTGGTTGAGTGTGCTAAAGAACGGTGATGGATTAAACCCAGATCAATTGACTGGGGGTGAGTGCGTGCAATGTTCAACACTCCGTCCATCATTTCCTTTGGTTTTTGCTTTGTTCGCCATAAGTTGGCAGGGTATGCTCAGACGTGAGTCCCTTGCTCACTTTGCCACTGGATTCAAGCAAGCCTGGCTGAAGACGGCTGAAATGCCAGAAACCGGTCCTAGGAAGCTTGTTTCCGGTCCAGGGAAGACATGGCTTGGCAGTTCAGGCTGGACTGTTCCCATGAGGCACAGGGTCAGACTGATTTGCATATGGCCATGTCTGAACTGGGGTGGCTGAGTGGGCTAAAGAACGGTGATGGATTAAACCCAGATCAGTTGCCTGGGGGTGAGTGCTTGCAATGTTCAACACTCCGTTCATCATTTCCTTTGGTTTTTGCTTTGTTCGCCATAAGTTGGCAGGGTATGCTCAGACGTGAGTCCCTTGCTCACTTTGCCACTGGATTCAAGCAAGCCTGGCTGAAGATGGCTGAAATGCCAGAAACCGGTCCTAGGAAGCTTGTTTCCGGTCCAGGGAAGACATTGCTTGGCAGTTCGGGCTGGACTGTTCCCATGAGGCACAGGGTCAGACTGATTTGCATATGGCCATGTCTGAACTGGGGTGGCTGAGTGGGCTAAAGAATGGTGATGGATTAAACCCAGATCAGTTGACTGGGGTGAGTGCTTGCAATGTTCAACACTCCGTCCATCATTTCCTTTGGTTTTTGCTTTGTTCGCGATAAGTTGGCAGGGTATGCTCAGACGTGAGTCCCTTGCTCACTTTGCCACTGGATTCAAGCAAGCCTGGCTGAAGACGGCTGAAATGCCAGAAACCGGTCCTAGGAAGCTTGTTTCCGGTCCAGGGAAGATATGGCTTGGCAGTTCGGGCTGGACTGTTCCCATGAGGCACAGGGTCAGACTGATTTGCATATGGCCATGTCTGAACTGGGGTGGCTGAGTGGGCTAAAGTACGGTGATGGATTAAACCCAGATCAGTTGACTGGGGGTGAGTGCTTGCAATGTTCAACACTCCGTCCATCATTTCCTTTGGTTTTTGCTTTGTTCGCCATAAGTTGGCAGGGTATGCTCAGACGTGAGTCCCTTGCTCACTTTGCCACTGGATTCAAGCAAGCCTGGCTGAAGATGGCTGAAATGCCAGAAACCGGTCCTAGGAAGCTTATTTCTGGTCCAGTGAAGACATGGCTTGGCTGTTCGGGCTGGACTGTTCCCATGAGGCACAGGGTCAGACAGATTTGCATATGGCCATGTCTGAACTGGGGTGGCTGAGTGGGCTAAAGAACGGTGATGGATTAAACCCAGATCAGTTGACTGGGGGTGAGTGCTTGCAATGTTCAACACTCCTTCCATCATTCTCTTTGGTTTTAGCTTTGTTCGCCATGAGTTGGCAGGGTATGCTCAGACGTGAGTCCCTTGCTCACTTTGCCACTGGATTCAAGCAAGCCTGGCTGAAGACGGCTGAAATGCCAGAAACCGGTCCTAGGAAGCTTGTTTCCGGTCCAGGAAAGACATGGCTTGGCAGTTCAGGCTGGACTGTTCCCATGAGGCACAGGGTCAGACTGATTTGCCTATGGCCATGTCTGAACTGGGGTGGCTGAGTGGGCTAAAGAACTGTGATGGATTAAACCCAGATCAGTTGACTGGGTGTGAGTGCTTGCAATGTTCAACACTCCGTCCATCATTTCCTTTGGTTTTTGCTTTGTTCGCCATAAGTTGGCAGGGTATGCTCAGACGTGAGTCCCTTGCTCACTTTGCCACTGGATTCAAGCAAGCCTGGCTGAAGACGGCTGAAATGCCAGAAACCGGTCCTAGGAAGCTTGTTTCCGGTCCAGGGAAGACATGGCTTGGCAGTTCGGGCTGGACTGTTCCCATGAGGCACAGGGTCAGACTGATTTGCATATGGCCATGTCTGAACTGGGGTGGCTGAGTGGGCTAAAGAACGGTGATGGATTAAACCCAGATCAGTTGACTGGGGGTGAGTACTTGCAATGTTCAACACTCCGTCCATCATTTCCTTTGGTTTTTGCTTTGTTCGCCATGAGTTGGCAGGGTATGCTCAGACGTGAGTCCCTTGCTCACTTTGCCACTGGATTCAAGCAAGCCTGGCTGAAGACGGCTGAAATGCCAGAATCTGGTTCTAGGAAGCTTGTTTCCGGTCCAGGGAAGACATGGCTTGGCAGTTCGGGCTGGACTGTTCCCATGAGGCACAGGGTCAGACTGATTTGCATATGGCCATGTCTGAACTGGGGTGGCTGAGTGGGCTAAAGAACGGTGATGGATTAAACCCAGATCAGTTGACTGGGGGTCAGTGCTTGCAATGTTCAACACTCCGTCCATCATTTCCTTTGCTTTTTGCTTTGTTCGCCAGAAGTTGGCAGGGTATGCTCAGACGTGAGTCCCTTGCTCACTTTGCCACTGGATTCAAGCAAGCCTGGCTGAAGACGGCTGAAATGCCAGAAACTGGTCCTAGGAAGCTTGTTTCTGGTCCAGGGAAGACATGGCTTGGCAGTTCGGGCTGGACTGTTCCCATGAGGCACAGGGTCAGACTGATTTGCATATGGCCATGTCTGAACTGGGGTGGCTGAGTGGGCTAAAGTACAGTGATGGATTAAACCCAGATCAGTTGACTGGGGGTGAGTGCTTGCAATGTTCAACACTCCGTCCATCATTTCCTTTGGTTTTTGCTTTGTTTGCCATAAGTTGGCAGGGTATGCTCAGACGTGAGTCCCTTGCTCACTTTGCCACTGGATTCAAGCAAGCCTGGCTGAAGACGGCTGAAATGCCAGAAACCGGTTCTAGGAAGCTTGTTTCCGGTCCAGGGAAGACATGGCTTGGCAGTTCGGGCTGGACTGTTCCCATGAGGCACAGGGTCAGACTGATTTGCATATGGCCATGTCTGAACTGGGGTGGCTGAGTGGTCTAAAGAACGGTGATGGATTAAACCCAGATCAGTTGACTGGGGGTCAGTGCTTGCAATGTTCAACACTCAGTCCATCATTTCCTTTGGTTTTTGCTTTGTTCGCCATAAGTTGGCAGGGTATGCTCAGACGTGAGTCCCTTGCTCACTTTGCCACTGGATTCAAGCAAGCCTGGCTGAAGACGGCTGAAATGCCAGAATCCGGTTCTAGGAAGCTTGTTTCCGGTCCAGGGAAGACATGGCTTGGCAGTTCGGGCTGGACTGTTCCCATGAGGCACAGGGTCAGACTGATTTGCATATGGCCATGTCTGAACTGGGGTGGCTGAGTGGGCTAAAGTACAGTGATGGATTAAACCCAGATCAGTTGACTGGGGGTGAGTGCTTGCAATGTTCAACACTCCGTCCATCATTTCCTTTGGTTTTTGCTTTGTTTGCCATAAGTTGGCAGGGTATGCTCAGACATGAGTCCCTTGCTCACTTTGCCACTGGATTCAAGCAAGCCTGGCTGAAGACGGCTGAAATGCCAGAAACCGGTCCTAGGAAGCTTGTTTCCGGTCCAGGGAAGACATGGCTTGGCAGTTCGGGCTGGACTGTTCCCATGAGGCAGAGGGTCAGACTGATTTGCATATGGCCATGTCTGAACTGGGGTGGCTGAGTGTGCTAAAGAACGGTGATGGATTAAACCCAGATCAATTGACTGGGGGTGAGTGCGGCAATGTTCAACACTCAGTCCATCATTTCCTTTGGTTTTTGCTTTGTTCGCCATAAGTTGGCAGGGTATGCTCAGACGTGAGTCCCTTGCTCACTTTGCCACTGGATTCAAGCAAGCCTGACTGAAGACGGCTGAAATGCCAGAAACCGGTCCTAGGAAGCTTGTTTCCGGTCCAGGGAAGACATGGCTTGGCAGTTCGGGCTGGACTGTTCCCATGAGGCAGAGGGTCAGACTGATTTGCATATGGCCATGTCTGAACTGGGGTGGTTGAGTGTGCTAAAGAACGGTGATGGATTAAACCCAGATCAATTGACTGGGGGTGAGTGCGTGCAATGTTCAACACTCCGTCCATCATTTCCTTTGGTTTTTGCTTTGTTCGCCATAAGTTGGCAGGGTATGCTCAGACGTGAGTCCCTTGCTCACTTTGCCACTGGATTCAAGCAAGCCTGGCTGAAGACGGCTGAAATGCCAGAAACCGGTCCTAGGAAGCTTGTTTCCGGTCCAGGGAAGACATGGCTTGGCAGTTCAGGCTGGACTGTTCCCATGAGGCACAGGGTCAGACTGATTTGCATATGGCCATGTCTGAACTGGGGTGGCTGAGTGGGCTAAAGAACGGTGATGGATTAAACCCAGATCAGTTGCCTGGGGGTGAGTGCTTGCAATGTTCAACACTCCGTTCATCATTTCCTTTGGTTTTTGCTTTGTTCGCCATAAGTTGGCAGGGTATGCTCAGACGTGAGTCCCTTGCTCACTTTGCCACTGGATTCAAGCAAGCCTGGCTGAAGATGGCTGAAATGCCAGAAACCGGTCCTAGGAAGCTTGTTTCCGGTCCAGGGAAGACATGGCTTGGCAGTTCGGGCTGGACTGTTCCCATGAGGCACAGGGTCAGACTGATTTGCATATGGCCATGTCTGAACTGGGGTGGCTGAGTGGGCTAAAGAATGGTGATGGATTAAACCCAGATCAGTTGACTGGGGTGAGTGCTTGCAATGTTCAACACTCCGTCCATCATTTCCTTTGGTTTTTGCTTTGTTTGCGATAAGTTGGCAGGGTATGCTCAGACGTGAGTCCCTTGGTCACTTTGCCACTGGATTCAAGCAAGCCTGGCTGAAGACGGCTGAAATGCCAGAAACCGGTCCTAGGAAGCTTGTTTCCGGTCCAGGGAAGATATGGCTTGGCAGTTCGGGCTGGACTGTTCCCATGAGGCACAGGGTCAGACTGATTTGCATATGGCCATGTCTGAACTGGGGTGGCTGAGTGGGCTAAAGTACGGTGATGGATTAAACCCAGATCAGTTGACTGGGGGTGAGTGCTTGCAATGTTCAACACTCCGTCCATCATTTCCTTTGGTTTTTGCTTTGTTCGCCATAAGTTGGCAGGGTATGCTCAGACGTGAGTCCCTTGCTCACTTTGCCACTGGATTCAAGCAAGCCTGGCTGAAGATGGCTGAAATGCCAGAAACCGGTCCTAGGAAGCTTATTTCTGGTCCAGTGAAGACATGGCTTGGCTGTTCGGGCTGGACTGTTCCCATGAGGCACAGGGTCAGACAGATTTGCATATGGCCATGTCTGAACTGGGGTGGCTGAGTGGGCTAAAGAACGGTGATGGATTAAACCCAGATCAGTTGACTGGGGGTGAGTGCTTGCAATGTTCAACACTCCTTCCATCATTCTCTTTGGTTTTTGCTTTGTTCGCCATGAGTTGGCAGGGTATGCTCAGACGTGAGTCCCTTGCTCACTTTGCCACTGGATTCAAGCAAGCCTGGCTGAAGACGGCTGAAATGCCAGAAACCGGTCCTAGGAAGCTTGTTTCCGGTCCAGGAAAGACATGGCTTGGCAGTTCAGGCTGGACTGTTCCCATGAGGCACAGGGTCAGACTGATTTGCATATGGCCATGTCTGAACTGGGGTGGCTGAGTGGGCTAAAGAACTGTGATGGATTAAACCCAGATCAGTTGACTGGGGGTGAGTGCTTGCAATGTTCAACACTCCGTCCATCATTTCCTTTGGTTTTTGCTTTGTTCGCCATAAGTTGGCAGGGTATGCTCAGACGTGAGTCCCTTGCTCACTTTGCCACTGGATTCAAGCAAGCCTGGCTGAAGACGGCTGAAATGCCAGAAACCGGTCCTAGGAAGCTTGTTTCCGGTCCAGGGAAGACATGGCTTGGCAGTTCGGGCTGGACTGTTCCCATGAGGCACAGGGTCAGACTGATTTGCATATGGCCATGTCTGAACTGGGGTGGCTGAGTGAGCTAAAGAACGGTGATGGATTAAACCCAGATCAGTTGACTGGGGGTGAGCGCTTGCAATGTTCAACACTCTGTCCATCATTTCCTTTGGTTTTTGCTTTGTTCGCCATAAGTTGGCAGGGTATGCTCAGATATGAGTCACTTGCTCTCTTTGCCACTGGATTCAAGCAAGCCTGGTTGAAGACGGCTGAAATGCCAGAAACAGGTCCTAGGAAGCTTGTTTCCAGTCCAGGGAAGACATGGCTTGGCAATTCGGGCTGGACTGTTCCCATGAGGCACAGGGTCAGACTGATTTGCATATGGCCATGTCTGAACTGGGGTGGCTGAGTGGGCTAAAGAATGGTGATGGATTAAACCCAGATCAGTTGACTGGGGTGAGTGCTTGCAATGTTCAACACTCCGTCCATCATTTCCTTTGGTTTTTGCTTTGTTCGCGATAAGTTGGCAGGGTATGCTCAGACGTGAGTCCCTTGCTCACTTTGCCACTGGATTCAAGCAAGCCTGGCTGAAGACGGCTGAAATGCCAGAAACCGGTCCTAGGAAGCTTGTTTCCGGTCCAGGGAAGATATGGCTTGGCAGTTCGGGCTGGACTGTTCCCATGAGGCACAGGGTCAGACTGATTTGCATATGGCCATGTCTGAACTGGGGTGGCTGAGTGGGCTAAAGTACAGTGATGGATTAAACCCAGATCAGTTGACTGGGGGTGAGTGCTTGCAATGTTCAACACTCCGTCCATCATTTCCTTTGGTTTTTGCTTTGTTTGCCATAAGTTGGCAGGGTATGCTCAGACGTGAGTCCCTTGCTCACTTTGCCACTGGATTCAAGCAAGCCTGGCTGAAGACGGCTGAAATGCCAGAAACCGGTCCTAGGAAGCTTGTTTCCGGTCCAGGGAAGACATGGCTTGGCAGTTCGGGCTGGACTGTTCCCATGAGGCAGAGGGTCAGACTGATTTGCATATGGCCATGTCTGAACTGGGGTGGCTGAGTGTGCTAAAGAACGGTGATGGATTAAACCCAGATCAATTGACTGGGGGTGAGTGCGTGCAATGTTCAACACTCAGTCCATCATTTCCTTTGGTTTTTGCTTTGTTCGCCATAAGTTGGCAGGGTATGCTCAGACGTGAGTCCCTTGCTCACTTTGCCACTGGATTCAAGCAAGCCTGACTGAAGACGGCTGAAATGCCAGAAACCGGTCCTAGGAAGCTTGTTTCCGGTCCAGGGAAGACATGGCTTGGCAGTTCGGGCTGGACTGTTCCCATGAGGCAGAGGGTCAGACTGATTTGCATATGGCCATGTCGAACTGGGGTGGTTGAGTGTGCTAAAGAACGGTGATGGATTAAACCCAGATCAATTGACTGGGGGTGAGTGCGTGCAATGTTCAACACTCCGTCCATCATTTCCTTTGGTTTTTGCTTTGTTCGCCATAAGTTGGCAGGGTATGCTCAGACGTGAGTCCCTTGCTCACTTTGCCACTGGATTCAAGCAAGCCTGGCTGAAGACGGCTGAAATGCCAGAAACCGGTCCTAGGAAGCTTGTTTCCGGTCCAGGGAAGACATGGCTTGGCAGTTCAGGCTGGACTGTTCCCATGAGGCACAGGGTCAGACTGATTTGCATATGGCCATGTCTGAACTGGGGTGGCTGAGTGGGCTAAAGAACGGTGATGGATTAAACCCAGATCAGTTGCCTGGGGGTGAGTGCTTGCAATGTTCAACACTCCGTTCATCATTTCCTTTGGTTTTTGCTTTGTTCGCCATAAGTTGGCAGGGTATGCTCAGACGTGAGTCCCTTGCTCACTTTGCCACTGGATTCAAGCAAGCCTGGCTGAAGATGGCTGAAATGCCAGAAACCGGTCCTAGGAAGCTTGTTTCCGGTCCAGGGAAGACATGGCTTGGCAGTTCGGGCTGGACTGTTCCCATGAGGCACAGGGTCAGACTGATTTGCATATGGCCATGTCTGAACTGGGGTGGCTGAGTGGGCTAAAGAATGGTGATGGATTAAACCCAGATCAGTTGACTGGGGTGAGTGCTTGCAATGTTCAACACTCCGTCCATCATTTCCTTTGGTTTTTGCTTTGTTCGCGATAAGTTGGCAGGGTATGCTCAGACGTGAGTCCCTTGCTCACTTTGCCACTGGATTCAAGCAAGCCTGGCTGAAGACGGCTGAAATGCCAGAAACCGGTCCTAGGAAGCTTGTTTCCGGTCCAGGGAAGATATGGCTTGGCAGTTCGGGCTGGACTGTTCCCATGAGGCACAGGGTCAGACTGATTTGCATATGGCCATGTCTGAACTGGGGTGGCTGAGTGGGCTAAAGTACGGTGATGGATTAAACCCAGATCAGTTGACTGGGGGTTAGTGCTTGCAATGTTCAACACTCCGTCCATCATTTCCTTTGGTTTTTGCTTTGTTCGCCATAAGTTGGCAGGGTATGCTCAGACGTGAGTCCCTTGCTCACTTTGCCACTGGATTCAAGCAAGCCTGGCTGAAGATGGCTGAAATGCCAGAAACCGGTCCTAGGAAGCTTATTTCTGGTCCAGTGAAGACATGGCTTGGCTGTTCGGGCTGGACTGTTCCCATGAGGCACAGGGTCAGACAGATTTGCATATGGCCATGTCTGAACTGGGGTGGCTGAGTGGGCTAAAGAACGGTGATGGATTAAACCCAGATCAGTTGACTGGGGGTGAGTGCTTGCAATGTTCAACACTCCTTCCATCATTCTCTTTGGTTTTTGCTTTGTTCGCCATGAGTTGGCAGGGTATGCTCAGACGTGAGTCCCTTGCTCACTTTGCCACTGGATTCAAGCAAGCCTGGCTGAAGACGGCTGAAATGCCAGAAACCGGTCCTAGGAAGCTTGTTTCCGGTCCAGGAAAGACATGGCTTGGCAGTTCAGGCTGGACTGTTCCCATGAGGCACAGGGTCAGACTGATTTGCATATGGCCATGTCTGAACTGGGGTGGCTGAGTGGGCTAAAGAACTGTGATGGATTAAACCCAGATCAGTTGACTGGGGGTGAGTGCTTGCAATGTTCAACACTCCGTCCATCATTTCCTTTGGTTTTTGCTTTGTTCGCCATAAGTTGGCAGGGTATGCTCAGACGTGAGTCCCTTGCTCACTTTGCCACTGGATTCAAGCAAGCCTGGCTGAAGACGGCTGAAATGCCAGAAACCGGTCCTAGGAAGCTTGTTTCCGGTCCAGGGAAGACATGGCTTGGCAGTTCGGGCTGGACTGTTCCCATGAGGCACAGGGTCAGACTGATTTGCATATGGCCATGTCTGAACTGGGGTGGCTGAGTGGGCTAAAGAACGGTGATGGATTAAACCCAGATCAGTTGACTGGGGGTGAGCGCTTGCAATGTTCAACACTCTGTCCATCATTTCCTTTGGTTTTTGCTTTGTTCGCCATAAGTTGGCAGGGTATGCTCAGATATGAGTCACTTGCTCTCTTTGCCACTGGATTCAAGCAAGCCTGGTTGAAGACGGCTGAAATGCCAGAAACAGGTCCTAGGAAGCTTGTTTCCAGTCCAGGGAAGACATGGCTTGGCAATTCGGGCTGGACTGTTCCCATGAGGCACAGGGTCAGACTGATTTGCATATGGCCATGTCTGAACTGGGGTGGCTGAGTGGGCTAAAGAATGGTGATGGATTAAACCCAGATCAGTTGACTGGGGTGAGTGCTTGCAATGTTCAACACTCCATCCATCATTTCCTTTGGTTTTTGCTTTGTTCGCGATAAGTTGGCAGGGTATGCTCAGACGTGAGTCCCTTGCTCACTTTGCCACTGGATTCAAGCAAGCCTGGCTGAAGACGGCTGAAATGCCAGAAACCGGTCCTAGGAAGCTTGTTTCCGGTCCAGGGAAGATATGGCTTGGCAGTTCGGGCTGGACTGTTCCCATGAGGCACAGGGTCAGACTGATTTGCATATGGCCATGTCTGAACTGGGGTGGCTGAGTGGGCTAAAGTACAGTGATGGATTAAACCCAGATCAGTTGACTGGGGGTGAGTGCTTGCAATGTTCAACACTCCGTCCATCATTTCCTTTGGTTTTTGCTTTGTTTGCCATAAGTTGGCAGGGTATGCTCAGACGTGAGTCCCTTGCTCACTTTGCCACTGGATTCAAGCAAGCCTGGCTGAAGACGGCTGAAATGCCAGAAACCGGTCCTAGGAAGCTTGTTTCCGGTCCAGGGAAGACATGGCTTGGCAGTTCGGGCTGGACTGTTCCCATGAGGCAGAGGGTCAGACTGATTTGCATATGGCCATGTCTGAACTGGGGTGGCTGAGTGTGCTAAAGAACGGTGATGGATTAAACCCAGATCAATTGACTGGGGGTGAGTGCGTGCAATGTTCAACACTCAGTCCATCATTTCCTTTGGTTTTTGCTTTGTTCGCCATAAGTTGGCAGGGTATGCTCAGACGTGAGTCCCTTGCTCACTTTGCCACTGGATTCAAGCAAGCCTGACTGAAGACGGCTGAAATGCCAGAAACCGGTCCTAGGAAGCTTGTTTCCGGTCCAGGGAAGACATGGCTTGGCAGTTCGGGCTGGACTGTTCCCATGAGGCAGAGGGTCAGACTGATTTGCATATGGCCATGTCGAACTGGGGTGGTTGAGTGTGCTAAAGAACGGTGATGGATTACCCAGATCAATTGACTGGGGGTGAGTGCGTGCAATGTTCAACACTCCGTCCATCATTTCCTTTGGTTTTTGCTTTGTTCGCCATAAGTTGGCAGGGTATGCTCAGACGTGAGTCCCTTGCTCACTTTGCCACTGGATTCAAGCAAGCCTGGCTGAAGACGGCTGAAATGCCAGAAACCGGTCCTAGGAAGCTTGTTTCCGGTCCAGGGAAGACATGGCTTGGCAGTTCAGGCTGGACTGTTCCCATGAGGCACAGGGTCAGACTGATTTGCATATGGCCATGTCTGAACTGGGGTGGCTGAGTGGGCTAAAGAACGGTGATGGATTAAACCCAGATCAGTTGCCTGGGGGTGAGTGCTTGCAATGTTCAACACTCCGTTCATCATTTCCTTTGGTTTTTGCTTTGTTCGCCATAAGTTGGCAGGGTATGCTCAGACGTGAGTCCCTTGCTCACTTTGCCACTGGATTCAAGCAAGCCTGGCTGAAGATGGCTGAAATGCCAGAAACCGGTCCTAGGAAGCTTGTTTCCGGTCCAGGGAAGACATGGCTTGGCAGTTCGGGCTGGACTGTTCCCATGAGGCACAGGGTCAGACTGATTTGCATATGGCCATGTCTGAACTGGGGTGGCTGAGTGGGCTAAAGAATGGTGATGGATTAAACCCAGATCAGTTGACTGGGGTGAGTGCTTGCAATGTTCAACACTCCGTCCATCATTTCCTTTGGTTTTTGCTTTGTTCGCGATAAGTTGGCAGGGTATGCTCAGACGTGAGTCCCTTGCTCACTTTGCCACTGGATTCAAGCAAGCCTGGCTGAAGACGGCTGAAATGCCAGAAACCGGTCCTAGGAAGCTTGTTTCCGGTCCAGGGAAGATATGGCTTGGCAGTTCGGGCTGGACTGTTCCCATGAGGCACAGGGTCAGACTGATTTGCATATGGCCATGTCTGAACTGGGGTGGCTGAGTGGGCTAAAGTACGGTGATGGATTAAACCCAGATCAGTTGACTGGGGGTTAGTGCTTGCAATGTTCAACACTCCGTCCATCATTTCCTTTGGTTTTTGCTTTGTTCGCCATAAGTTGGCAGGGTATGCTCAGACGTGAGTCCCTTGCTCACTTTGCCACTGGATTCAAGCAAGCCTGGCTGAAGATGGCTGAAATGCCAGAAACCGGTCCTAGGAAGCTTATTTCTGGTCCAGTGAAGACATGGCTTGGCTGTTCGGGCTGGACTGTTCCCATGAGGCACAGGGTCAGACAGATTTGCATATGGCCATGTCTGAACTGGGGTGGCTGAGTGGGCTAAAGAACGGTGATGGATTAAACCCAGATCAGTTGACTGGGGGTGAGTGCTTGCAATGTTCAACACTCCTTCCATCATTCTCTTTGGTTTTAGCTTTGTTCGCCATGAGTTGGCAGGGTATGCTCAGACGTGAGTCCCTTGCTCACTTTGCCACTGGATTCAAGCAAGCCTGGCTGAAGACGGCTGAAATGCCAGAAACCGGTCCTAGGAAGCTTGTTTCCGGTCCAGGAAAGACATGGCTTGGCAGTTCAGGCTGGACTGTTCCCATGAGGCACAGGGTCAGACTGATTTGCATATGGCCATGTCTGAACTGGGGTGGCTGAGTGGGCTAAAGAACTGTGATGGATTAAACCCAGATCAGTTGACTGGGGGTGAGTGCTTGCAATGTTCAACACTCCGTCCATCATTTCCTTTGGTTTTTGCTTTGTTCGCCATAAGTTGGCAGGGTATGCTCAGACGTGAGTCCCTTGCTCACTTTGCCACTGGATTCAAGCAAGCCTGGCTGAAGACGGCTGAAATGCCAGAAACCGGTCCTAGGAAGCTTGTTTCCGGTCCAGGGAAGACATGGCTTGGCAGTTCGGGCTGGACTGTTCCCATGAGGCACAGGGTCAGACTGATTTGCATATGGCCATGTCTGAACTGGGGTGGCTGAGTGGGCTAAAGAACGGTGATGGATTAAACCCAGATCAGTTGACTGGGGGTGAGCGCTTGCAATGTTCAACACTCTGTCCATCATTTCCTTTGGTTTTTGCTTTGTTCGCCATAAGTTGGCAGGGTATGCTCAGATATGAGTCACTTGCTCTCTTTGCCACTGGATTCAAGCAAGCCTGGTTGAAGACGGCTGAAATGCCAGAAACAGGTCCTAGGAAGCTTGTTTCCAGTCCAGGGAAGACATGGCTTGGCAATTCGGGCTGGACTGTTCCCATGAGGCACAGGGTCAGACTGATTTGCATATGGCCATGTCTGAACTGGGGTGGCTGAGTGGGCTAAAGAATGGTGATGGATTAAACCCAGATCAGTTGACTGGGGTGAGTGCTTGCAATGTTCAACACTCCGTCCATCATTTCCTTTGGTTTTTGCTTTGTTCGCGATAAGTTGGCAGGGTATGCTCAGACGTGAGTCCCTTGCTCACTTTGCCACTGGATTCAAGCAAGCCTGGCTGAAGACGGCTGAAATGCCAGAAACCGGTCCTAGGAAGCTTGTTTCCGGTCCAGGGAAGATATGGCTTGGCAGTTCGGGCTGGACTGTTCCCATGAGGCACAGGGTCAGACTGATTTGCATATGGCCATGTCTGAACTGGGGTGGCTGAGTGGGCTAAAGTACGGTGATGGATTAAACCCAGATCAGTTGACTGGGGGTGAGTGCTTGCAATGTTCAACACTCCGTCCATCATTTCCTTTGGTTTTTGCTTTGTTCGCCATAAGTTGGCAGGGTATGCTCAGACGTGAGTCCCTTGCTCACTTTGCCACTGGATTCAAGCAAGCCTGGCTGAAGATGGCTGAAATGCCAGAAACCGGTCCTAGGAAGCTTATTTCTGGTCCAGTGAAGACATGGCTTGGCTGTTCGGGCTGGACTGTTCCCATGAGGCACAGGGTCAGACAGATTTGCATATGGCCATGTCTGAACTGGGGTGGCTGAGTGGGCTAAAGAACGGTGATGGATTAAACCCAGATCAGTTGACTGGGGGTGAGTGCTTGCAATGTTCAACACTCCTTCCATCATTCTCTTTGGTTTTTGCTTTGTTTGCCATGAGTTGACAGGGTATGCTCAGACGTGAGTCCCTTGCTCACTTTGCCACTGGATTCAAGCAAGCCTGGCTGAAGACGGCTGAAATGCCAGAAACCGGTCCTAGGAAGCTTGTTTCCGGTCCAGGAAAGACATGGCTTGGCAGTTCAGGCTGGACTGTTCCCATGAGGCACAGGGTCAGACTGATTTGCATATGGCCATGTCTGAACTGGGGTGGCTGAGTGGGCTAAAGAACGGTGATGGATTAAACCCAGATCAGTTGACTGGGGGTGAGTGCTTGCAATGTTCAACACTCCGTCCATCATTTCCTTTGGTTTTTGCTTTGTTCGCCATAAGTTGGCAGGGTATGCTCAGACGTGAGTCCCTTGCTAACTTTGCCACTGGATTCAAGCAAGCCTGGCTGAAGACGGCTGAAATGCCAGAAACCGGTTCTAGGAAGCTTGTTTCCGGTCCAGGGAAGACATGGCTTGGCAGTTCGGGCTGGACTGTTCCCATGAGGCACAGGGTCAGACTGATTTGCATATGGCCATGTCTGAACTGGGGTGGCTGAGTGGGCTAAAGAACGGTGATGGATTAAACCCAGATCAGTTGACTGGGGGTGAGCGCTTGCAATGTTCAACACTCTGTCCATCATTTCCTTTGGTTTTTGCTTTGTTCGCCATAAGTTGGCAGGGTATGCTCAGATATGAGTCACTTGCTCTCTTTCCCACTGGATTCAAGCAAGCCTGGTTGAAGACGGCTGAAATGCCAGAAACAGGTCCTAGGAAGCTTGTTTCCGGTCCAGGGAAGACATGGCTTGGCAATTCGGGCTGGACTGTTCCCCTGAGGCACAGGGTCAGACTGATTTGCATATGGCCATGTCTGAACTGGGGTGGCTGAGTGGGCTAAAGTACGGTGATGGATTAAACCCAGATCAGTTGACTGGGGGGGAGTGCTTGCAATGTTCAACACTCCGTCCATCATTTCCTTTGGTTTTTGCTTTGTTTGCCATAAGTTGGCAGGGTATGCTCAGACGTGAGTCCCTTGCTCACATTGCCACTGGATTCAAGCAAGCCTGGCTGAAGATGGCTGAAATGCCAGAAACCGGTCCTAGGAAGCTTGTTTCCGGTCCAGGGAAGACATGGCTTGGCAGTTCGAGCTGGACTGTTCTCATGAGGCACAGGGTCAGACTGATTTGCATATGGCCATGTCTGAACTGGGGTGGCTGAGTGGGCTAAAGAACGGTGATGGATTAAACCCAGATCAGTTCACTGGGGGTGAGTGCTTGCAATGTTCAACACTCCGTCCATCATTTCCTTTGGTTTTTGCTTTGTTCGCGATAAGTTGGCAGGGTATGCTCAGACGTGAGTCCCTTGCTCACTTTGCCACTGGATTCAAGCAAGCCTGGCTGAAGACGGCTGAAATGCCAGAAACCGGTCCTAGGAAGCTTGTTTCTGGTCCAGGGAAGACATGGCTTGGCAGTTCGGGCTGGACTGTTCCCATGAGACACAGGGTCAGACTGATTTGCATATGGCCATGTCTGAACTGGGGTGGCTGAGTGGGCTAAAGAACGGTGATGGATTAAACCCAGATCAGTTGACTGGGGGTCAGTGCTTGCAATGTTCAACACTCAGTCCATCATTTCCTTTGGTTTTTGCTTTGTTCGCCATAAGTTGGCAGGGTATGCTCAGACGTGAGTCCCTTGCTCACTTTGCCACTGGATTCAAGCAAGCCTGACTGAAGATGGCTAAAATGCCAGAAACCGGTCCTAGGAAGCTTGTTTCCGGTCCAGGGAAGACATGGCTTGGCAGTTCGGGCTGGACTGTTCCCATGAGGCAGAGGGTCAGACTGATTTGCATATGGCCATGTCTGAACTGGGGTGGCTGAGTGTGCTAAAGAACGGTGATGGATTAAACCCAGATCAATTGACTGGGGGTGAGTGCGTGCAATGTTCAACACTCTGTCCATCATTTCCTTTGGTTTTTGCTTTGTTCGCCATAAGATGGCAGGGTATGCTCAGACGTGAGTCCCTTGCTCACTTTGCCACTGGATTTAAGCAAGCCTGGCTGAAGACGGCTGAAATGCCAGAAACCGGTCCTAGGAAGCTTGTTTCCGGTCCAGGGAAGACATGGCTTGGCAGTTCAGGCTGGACTATTCCCATGAGGCACAGGGTCAGACTGATTTGCATATGGCCATGTCTGAACTGGGGTGGCTGAGTGGGCTAAAGAATGGTGATGGATTAAACCCAGATCAGTTGACTGGGGTGAGTGCTTGCAATGTTCAACACTCCGTCCATCATTTCCTTTGGTTTTTGCTTTGTTCGCGATAAGTTGGCAGGGTATGCTCAGACGTGAGTCCCTTGCTCACTTTGCCACTGGATTCAAGCAAGCCTGACTGAAGACGGCTGAAATGCCAGAAACCGGTCCTAGGAAGCTTGTTTCCGGTCCAGGGAAGACATGGCTTGGCAGTTCGGGCTGGACTGTTCCCATGAGGCAGAGGGTCAGACTGATTTGCATATGGCCATGTCGAACTGGGGTGGTTGAGTGTGCTAAAGAACGGTGATGGATTAAACCCAGATCAATTGACTGGGGGTGAGTGCGTGCAATGTTCAACACTCCGTCCATCATTTCCTTTGGTTTTTGCTTTGTTCGCCATAAGTTGGCAGGGTATGCTCAGACGTGAGTCCCTTGCTCACTTTGCCACTGGATTCAAGCAAGCCTGGCTGAAGACGGCTGAAATGCCAGAAACCGGTCCTAGGAAGCTTGTTTCCGGTCCAGGGAAGACATGGCTTGGCAGTTCAGGCTGGACTGTTCCCATGAGGCACAGGGTCAGACTGATTTGCATATGGCCATGTCTGAACTGGGGTGGCTGAGTGGGCTAAAGAACGGTGATGGATTAAACCCAGATCAGTTGCCTGGGGGTGAGTGCTTGCAATGTTCAACACTCCGTTCATCATTTCCTTTGGTTTTTGCTTTGTTCGCCATAAGTTGGCAGGGTATGCTCAGACGTGAGTCCCTTGCTCACTTTGCCACTGGATTCAAGCAAGCCTGGCTGAAGATGGCTGAAATGCCAGAAACCGGTCCTAGGAAGCTTGTTTCCGGTCCAGGGAAGACATGGCTTGGCAGTTCGGGCTGGACTGTTCCCATGAGGCACAGGGTCAGACTGATTTGCATATGGCCATGTCTGAACTGGGGTGGCTGAGTGGGCTAAAGAATGGTGATGGATTAAACCCAGATCAGTTGACTGGGGTGAGTGCTTGCAATGTTCAACACTCCGTCCATCATTTCCTTTGGTTTTTGCTTTGTTCGCGATAAGTTGGCAGGGTATGCTCAGACGTGAGTCCCTTGCTCACTTTGCCACTGGATTCAAGCAAGCCTGGCTGAAGACGGCTGAAATGCCAGAAACCGGTCCTAGGAAGCTTGTTTCCGGTCCAGGGAAGATATGGCTTGGCAGTTCGGGCTGGACTGTTCCCATGAGGCACAGGGTCAGACTGATTTGCATATGGCCATGTCTGAACTGGGGTGGCTGAGTGGGCTAAAGTACGGTGATGGATTAAACCCAGATCAGTTGACTGGGGGTTAGTGCTTGCAATGTTCAACACTCCGTCCATCATTTCCTTTGGTTTTTGCTTTGTTCGCCATAAGTTGGCAGGGTATGCTCAGACGTGAGTCCCTTGCTCACTTTGCCACTGGATTCAAGCAAGCCTGGCTGAAGATGGCTGAAATGCCAGAAACCGGTCCTAGGAAGCTTATTTCTGGTCCAGTGAAGACATGGCTTGGCTGTTCGGGCTGGACTGTTCCCATGAGGCACAGGGTCAGACAGATTTGCATATGGCCATGTCTGAACTGGGGTGGCTGAGTGGGCTAAAGAACGGTGATGGATTAAACCCAGATCAGTTGACTGGGGGTGAGTGCTTGCAATGTTCAACACTCCTTCCATCATTCTCTTTGGTTTTAGCTTTGTTCGCCATGAGTTGGCAGGGTATGCTCAGACGTGAGTCCCTTGCTCACTTTGCCACTGGATTCAAGCAAGCCTGGCTGAAGACGGCTGAAATGCCAGAAACCGGTCCTAGGAAGCTTGTTTCCGGTCCAGGAAAGACATGGCTTGGCAGTTCAGGCTGGACTGTTCCCATGAGGCACAGGGTCAGACTGATTTGCATATGGCCATGTCTGAACTGGGGTGGCTGAGTGGGCTAAAGAACTGTGATGGATTAAACCCAGATCAGTTGACTGGGGGTGAGTGCTTGCAATGTTCAACACTCCGTCCATCATTTCCTTTGGTTTTTGCTTTGTTCGCCATAAGTTGGCAGGGTATGCTCAGACGTGAGTCCCTTGCTCACTTTGCCACTGGATTCAAGCAAGCCTGGCTGAAGACGGCTGAAATGCCAGAAACCGGTCCTAGGAAGCTTGTTTCCGGTCCAGGGAAGACATGGCTTGGCAGTTCGGGCTGGACTGTTCCCATGAGGCACAGGGTCAGACTGATTTGCATATGGCCATGTCTGAACTGGGGTGGCTGAGTGGGCTAAAGAACGGTGATGGATTAAACCCAGATCAGTTGACTGGGGGTGAGCGCTTGCAATGTTCAACACTCTGTCCATCATTTCCTTTGGTTTTTGCTTTGTTCGCCATAAGTTGGCAGGGTATGCTCAGATATGAGTCACTTGCTCTCTTTGCCACTGGATTCAAGCAAGCCTGGTTGAAGACGGCTGAAATGCCAGAAACAGGTCCTAGGAAGCTTGTTTCCAGTCCAGGGAAGACATGGCTTGGCAATTCGGGCTGGACTGTTCCCATGAGGCACAGGGTCAGACTGATTTGCATATGGCCATGTCTGAACTGGGGTGGCTGAGTGGGCTAAAGAATGGTGATGGATTAAACCCAGATCAGTTGACTGGGGTGAGTGCTTGCAATGTTCAACACTCCGTCCATCATTTCCTTTGGTTTTTGCTTTGTTCGCGATAAGTTGGCAGGGTATGCTCAGACGTGAGTCCCTTGCTCACTTTGCCACTGGATTCAAGCAAGCCTGGCTGAAGACGGCTGAAATGCCAGAAACCGGTCCTAGGAAGCTTGTTTCCGGTCCAGGGAAGATATGGCTTGGCAGTTCGGGCTGGACTGTTCCCATGAGGCACAGGGTCAGACTGATTTGCATATGGCCATGTCTGAACTGGGGTGGCTGAGTGGGCTAAAGTACGGTGATGGATTAAACCCAGATCAGTTGACTGGGGGTGAGTGCTTGCAATGTTCAACACTCCGTCCATCATTTCCTTTGGTTTTTGCTTTGTTCGCCATAAGTTGGCAGGGTATGCTCAGACGTGAGTCCCTTGCTCACTTTGCCACTGGATTCAAGCAAGCCTGGCTGAAGATGGCTGAAATGCCAGAAACCGGTCCTAGGAAGCTTATTTCTGGTCCAGTGAAGACATGGCTTGGCTGTTCGGGCTGGACTGTTCCCATGAGGCACAGGGTCAGACAGATTTGCATATGGCCATGTCTGAACTGGGGTGGCTGAGTGGGCTAAAGAACGGTGATGGATTAAACCCAGATCAGTTGACTGGGGGTGAGTGCTTGCAATGTTCAACACTCCTTCCATCATTCTCTTTGGTTTTTGCTTTGTTTGCCATGAGTTGGCAGGGTATGCTCAGACGTGAGTCCCTTGCTCACTTTGCCACTGGATTCAAGCAAGCCTGGCTGAAGACGGCTGAAATGCCAGAAACCGGTCCTAGGAAGCTTGTTTCCGGTCCAGGAAAGACATGGCTTGGCAGTTCAGGCTGGACTGTTCCCATGAGGCACAGGGTCAGACTGATTTGCATATGGCCATGTCTGAACTGGGGTGGCTGAGTGGGCTAAAGAACGGTGATGGATTAAACCCAGATCAGTTGACTGGGGGTGAGTGCTTGCAATGTTCAACACTCCGTCCATCATTTCCTTTGGTTTTTGCTTTGTTCGCCATAAGTTGGCAGGGTATGCTCAGACGTGAGTCCCTTGCTAACTTTGCCACTGGATTCAAGCAAGCCTGGCTGAAGACGGCTGAAATGCCAGAAACCGGTTCTAGGAAGCTTGTTTCCGGTCCAGGGAAGACATGGCTTGGCAGTTCGGGCTGGACTGTTCCCATGAGGCACAGGGTCAGACTGATTTGCATATGGCCATGTCTGAACTGGGGTGGCTGAGTGGGCTAAAGAACGGTGATGGATTAAACCCAGATCAGTTGACTGGGGGTGAGCGCTTGCAATGTTCAACACTCTGTCCATCATTTCCTTTGGTTTTTGCTTTGTTCGCCATAAGTTGGCAGGGTATGCTCAGATATGAGTCACTTGCTCTCTTTCCCACTGGATTCAAGCAAGCCTGGTTGAAGACGGCTGAAATGCCAGAAACAGGTCCTAGGAAGCTTGTTTCCGGTCCAGGGAAGACATGGCTTGGCAATTCGGGCTGGACTGTTCCCCTGAGGCACAGGGTCAGACTGATTTGCATATGGCCATGTCTGAACTGGGGTGGCTGAGTGGGCTAAAGTACGGTGATGGATTAAACCCAGATCAGTTGACTGGGGGTGAGTGCTTGCAATGTTCAACACTCCGTCCATCATTTCCTTTGGTTTTTGCTTTGTTTGCCATAAGTTGGCAGGGTATGCTCAGACGTGAGTCCCTTGCTCACATTGCCACTGGATTCAAGCAAGCCTGGCTGAAGATGGCTGAAATGCCAGAAACCGGTCCTAGGAAGCTTGTTTCCGGTCCAGGGAAGACATGGCTTGGCAGTTCGAGCTGGACTGTTCTCATGAGGCACAGGGTCAGACTGATTTGCATATGGCCATGTCTGAACTGGGGTGGCTGAGTGGGCTAAAGAACGGTGATGGATTAAACCCAGATCAGTTGACTGGGGGTGAGCGCTTGCAATGTTCAACACTCCGTCCATCATTTCCTTTGGTTTTTGCTTTGTTCGCCATAAGTTGGCAGGGTATGCTCAGACGTGAGTCCCTTGCTAACTTTGCCACTGGATTCAAGCAAGCCTGGCTGAAGACGGCTGAAATGCCAGAAACCGGTTCTAGGAAGCTTGTTTCCGGTCCAGGGAAGACATGGCTTGGCAGTTCGGGCTGGACTGTTCCCATGAGGCACAGGGTCAGACTGATTTGCATATGGCCATGTCTGAACTGGGGTGGCTGAGTGGGCTAAAGAACGGTGATGGATTAAACCCAGATCAGTTGACTGGGGGTGAGCGCTTGCAATGTTCAACACTCTGTCCATCATTTCCTTTGGTTTTTGCTTTGTTCGCCATAAGTTGGCAGGGTATGCTCAGATATGAGTCACTTGCTCTCTTTCCCACTGGATTCAAGCAAGCCTGGTTGAAGACGGCTGAAATGCCAGAAACAGGTCCTAGGAAGCTTGTTTCCGGTCCAGGGAAGACATGGCTTGGCAATTCGGGCTGGACTGTTCCCCTGAGGCACAGGGTCAGACTGATTTGCATATGGCCATGTCTGAACTGGGGTGGCTGAGTGGGCTAAAGTACGGTGATGGATTAAACCCAGATCAGTTGACTGGGGGTGAGTGCTTGCAATGTTCAACACTCCGTCCATCATTTCCTTTGGTTTTTGCTTTGTTTGCCATAAGTTGGCAGGGTATGCTCAGACGTGAGTCCCTTGCTCACATTGCCACTGGATTCAAGCAAGCCTGGCTGAAGATGGCTGAAATGCCAGAAACCGGTCCTAGGAAGCTTGTTTCCGGTCCAGGGAAGACATGGCTTGGCAGTTCGAGCTGGACTGTTCTCATGAGGCACAGGGTCAGACTGATTTGCATATGGCCATGTCTGAACTGGGGTGGCTGAGTGGGCTAAAGAACGGTGATGGATTAAACCCAGATCAGTTCACTGGGGGTGAGTGCTTGCAATGTTCAACACTCCGTCCATCATTTCCTTTGGTTTTTGCTTTGTTCGCGATAAGTTGGCAGGGTATGCTCAGACGTGAGTCCCTTGCTCACTTTGCCACTGGATTCAAGCAAGCCTGGCTGAAGACGGCTGAAATGCCAGAAACCGGTCCTAGGAAGCTTGTTTCTGGTCCAGGGAAGACATGGCTTGGCAGTTCGGGCTGGACTGTTCCCATGAGACACAGGGTCAGACTGATTTGCATATGGCCATGTCTGAACTGGGGTGGCTGAGTGGGCTAAAGAACGGTGATGGATTAAACCCAGATCAGTTGACTGGGGGTCAGTGCTTGCAATGTTCAACACTCAGTCCATCATTTCCTTTGGTTTTTGCTTTGTTCGCCATAAGTTGGCAGGGTATGCTCAGACGTGAGTCCCTTGCTCACTTTGCCACTGGATTCAAGCAAGCCTGACTGAAGATGGCTAAAATGCCAGAAACCGGTCCTAGGAAGCTTGTTTCCGGTCCAGGGAAGACATGGCTTGGCAGTTCGGGCTGGACTGTTCCCATGAGGCAGAGGGTCAGACTGATTTGCATATGGCCATGTCTGAACTGGGGTTGCTGAGTGTGCTAAAGAACGGTGATGGATTAAACCCAGATCAATTGACTGGGGGTGAGTGCGTGCAATGTTCAACACTCTGTCCATCATTTCCTTTGGTTTTTGCTTTGTTCGCCATAAGATGGCAGGGTATGCTCAGACGTGAGTCCCTTGCTCACTTTGCCACTGGATTTAAGCAAGCCTGGCTGAAGACGGCTGAAATGCCAGAAACCGGTCCTAGGAAGCTTGTTTCCGGTCCAGGGAAGACATGGCTTGGCAGTTCAGGCTGGACTATTCCCATGAGGCACAGGGTCAGACTGATTTGCATATGGCCATGTCTGAACTGGGGTGGCTGAGTGGGCTAAAGAATGGTGATGGATTAAACCCAGATCAGTTGACTGGGGTGAGTGCTTGCAATGTTCAACACTCCGTCCATCATTTCCTTTGGTTTTTGCTTTGTTCGCGATAAGTTGGCAGGGTATGCTCAGACGTGAGTCCCTTGCTCACTTTGCCACTGGATTCAAGCAAGCCTGGCTGAAGACGGCTGAAATGCCAGAAACCGGTCCTAGGAAGCTTGTTTCCGGTCCAGGGAAGACATGGCTTGGCAGTTCGGGCTGGACTGTTCCCATGAGGCACAGGGTCAGACTGATTTGCATATGGCCATGTCTGATCTGGGGTGGCTGAGTGGGCTAAAGTACGGTGATGGATTAAACCCAGATCAGTTGACTGGGGGTGAGTGCTTGCAATGTTCAACACTCCGTCCATCATTTCCTTTGGTTTTTGCTTTGTTCGCCATAAGTTGGCAGGGTATGCTCAGACGTGAGTCCCTTGCTCACTTTGCCACTGGATTCAAGCAAGCCTGGCTGAAGATGGCTGAAATGCCAGAAACCGGTCCTAGGAAGCTTATTTCTGGTCCAGTGAAGACATGGCTTGGCTGTTCGGGCTGGACTGTTCCCATGAGGCACAGGGTCAGACAGATTTGCATATGGCCATGTCTGAACTGGGGTGGCTGAGTGGGCTAAAGAACGGTGATGGATTAAACCCAGATCAGTTGACTGGGGGTGAGTGCTTGCAATGTTCAACACTCCTTCCATCATTTTCTTTGGTTTTTGCTTTGTTCGCCATGAGTTGGCAGGGTATGCTCAGACGTGAGTCCCTTGCTCACTTTGCCACTGGATTCAAGCAAGCCTGGCTGAAGACGGCTGAAATGCCAGAATCCAGTTCTAGGAAGCTTGTTTTCGGTCCAGGGAAGACATGGCTTGGCAGTTCGGGCTGGACTGTTCCCATGAGGCACAGGGTCAGACTGATTTGCATATGGCCATGTCTGAACTGGGGTGGCTGAGTGGGCTAAAGAACGGTGATGGATTAAACCCAGATCAGTTGACTGGGGGTCAGTGCTTGCAATGTTCAACACTCAGTCCATCATTTCCTTTGGTTTTTGCTTTGTTCGCCATAAGTTGGCAGGGTATGCTCAGACGTGAGTCCCTTGCTCACTTTGCCACTGGATTCAAGCAAGCCTGACTGAATACGGCTGAAATGCCAGAAACCGGTCCTAGGAAGCTTGTTTCCGGTCCAGGGAAGAAATGGCTTGGCAGTTCGGACTGGACTGTTCCCATGAGGCACAGGGTCAGACTGATTTGCATATGGCCATGTCTGAACTGGGGTGACTGAGTGGGCTAAAGAACGGTGATGGATTAAACCCAGATCAGTTGACTGGGGGTGAGTGCTTGCAATGTTCAACACTCCGTCCATCATTTCCTTTGGTTTTTGCTTTGTTCGCCATAAGTTGGCAGGGTATTCTCAGACGTGAGTCCCTTGCTCACTTTGCCACTGGATTCAAGCAAGCCTGGCTGAAGACGGCTGAAATGCCAGAAACCGGTCCTAGGAAGCTTGTTTCCGGTCCAGGGAAGACATGGCTTGGCAGTTCGGGCTGGACTGTTCCCATGAGGCACAGGGTCAGACTGATTTGCATATGGCCATGTCTGAACTGGGGTGGCTGAGTGGACTAAAGAACGGTGATGGATTAAACCCAGATCAGTTGACTGGGGGTGAGCGCTTGCAATGTTCAACACTCCGTCCATCATTTCCTTTGGTTTTTGCTTTGTTCGCCATAAGTTGGCAGGGTATGCTCAGATATGAGTCACTTGCTCTCTTTGCCACTGGATTAAAGCAAGCCTGGTTGAAGACGGCTGAAATGCCAGAAACAGGTCCTGGGAAGCTTGTTTCCGGTCCAGGGAAGACATGGCTTGGCAATTCGGGCTGGACTGTTCCCATGAGGCACAGGGTCAGACTGATTTGCATATGGCCATGTCTGAACTGGGGTGGCTGAGTGGGCTAAAGAACGGTGATGGATTAAACCCAGATCAGTTGACTGGGGGTGAGCGCTTGCAATGTTCAACACTCCGTCCATCATTTCCTTTGGTTTTTGCTTTGTTCGCCATAAGTTGGCAGGGTATGCTCAGATATGAGTCACTTGCTCTCTTTGCCACTGGATTCAAGCAAGCCTGGTTGAAGACGGCTGAAATGCCAGAAACAAGGTCCTAGGAAGCTTGTTTCCGGTCCAGGGAAGACATGGCTTGGCAATTCGGGCTGGACTGTTCCCATGAGGCACAGGGTCAGACTGATTTGCATATGGCCATGTCTGAACTGGGGTGGCTGAGTGGGCTAAAGTACGGTGATGGATTAAACCCAGATCAGTTGACTGGGGGTGAGTGCTTGCAATGTTCAACACTCCGTCCATCATTTCCTTTGGTTTTTGCTTTGTTTGCCATAAGTTGGCAGGGTATGCTCAGACGTGAGTCCCTCGCTCACTTTGCCACTGGATTCAAGCAAGCCTGGCTGAAGATGGCTGAAATGCCAGAAACCGGTCCTAGGAAGCTTATTTCCGGCCCAGTGAACACATGGCTTGGCTGTTCGGGCTGGACTGTTCCCATGAGGCACAGGGTCAGACAGATTTGCATATGGCCATGTCTGAACTGGGGTGGCTGAGTGGGCTAAAGAACGGTGATGGATTAAACCCAGATCAGTTGACTGGGGGTGAGTGCTTGCAATGTTCAACACTCCGTCCATCATTTTCTTTGGTTTTTGCTTTGCTCGCCATGAGTTGGCAGGGTATGCTCAGACGTGAGTCCCTTGCTCACTTTGCCACTCGATTCAAGCAAGCCTGGCTGAAGACGGCTGAAATGCCAGAAACCGGTCCTAGGAAGCTTGTTTCCGGTCCAGGAAAGACATGGCTTGGCAGTTCAGGCTGGACTGTTCCCATGAGGCACAGGGTCAGACTGATTTGCATATGGTCATGTCTCAACTGGGGTGGCTGAGTGGGCTAAAGAACAGTGATGGATTAAACCCAGATCAGTTGACTGGGGGTGAGTGCTTGCAATGTTCAACACTCCGTCCATCATTTCCTTTGGTTTTTGCTGTGTTCGCCATAAGTTGGCAGGGTATGCTCTGACGTGAGTCCCTTGCTCACTTTGCCACTGGATTCAAGCAAGCCTGGCTGAAGATGGCTGAAATGCCAGAAACCGGTCCTAGGAAGCTTGTTTCCGGTCCAGTGAAGACATGGCTTGGCTGTTCGGGCTGGACTGTTCCCATGAGGCACAGGGTCAGACAGATTTGCATATGGCCATGTCTGAACTGGGGTGGCTGAGTGGGCTAAAGAACGGTGATGGATTAAACCTAGATCAGTTGACTGGGGGTGAGTGCTTGCAATGTTCAACTCTCCGTCCATCATTTCCTTTGGTTTTTGCTTTGTTCGCCATGAGTTGGCAGGGTATGCTCAGACGTGAGTCCCTTGCTCACTTTGCCACTGGATTCAAGCAAGCCTGGCTGAAGACGGCTGAAATGCCAGAAACCGGTTCTAGGAAGCTTGTTTCCGGTCCAGGGAAGACATGGCTTGGCAGTTCGAGCTAGACTGTTCCCATGAGGCACAGGGTCAGACTGATTTGCATATGGCTATGTCTGAACTGGGGTGGCTGAGTGGGCTAAAGAACGGTGATGGATTAAACCCAGATCAGTTGACTGGGGGTGAGTGCTTGCAATGTTCAACACTCCGTCCATCATTTCCTTTGCTTTTTGCTTTGTTCGCCATAAGTTGGCAGGGTATGCTCAGACGTGAGTCCCTTGCTCACTTTGCCACTGGATTCAAGCAAGCCTGGCTGAAGACTGCTGAAATACCAGAAACCGGTCCTAGGAAGCTTGTTTCCGGTCCAGGGAAGACATGGCTTGGCAGTTCGAGCTGGACTGTTCCCATGAGGCACAGGGTCAGACTGATTTGCATATGGCTATGTCTGAACTGGGGTGGCTGAGTGGGCTAAAGAACGGTGATGGATTAAACCCAGATCAGTTGACTGGGGGTGAGTGCTTGCAATGTTCAACACTCCGTCCATCATTTCCTTTGGTTTTTGCTTTGTTCGCCATAAGTTGGCAGGGTATGCTCAGACGTGAGTCCCTTGCTCACTTTGCCACTGGATTCAAGCAAGCCTGGCTGAAGACGGCTGAAATGCCAGAAACCGGTTCTAGGAAGCTTGTTTCCGGTCCAGGGAAGACATGGCTTGGCAGTTCGGGCTGGACTGTTCCCATGAGGCACAGGGTCAGACTGATTTGCATATGGCTATGTCTGAACTGGGGTGGCTGAGTGGGCTAAAGAACGGTGATGGATTAAACCCAGATCAGTTGACTGGGGGTGAGTGCTTGCAATGTTCAACACTCCGTCCATCATTTCCTTTGCTTTTTGCTTTGTTCGCCAGAAGTTGGCAGGGTATGCTCAGACGTGAGTCCCTTGCTCACTTTGCCACTGGATTCAAGCAAGCCTGGCTGAAGACTGCTGAAAAACCAGAAACCGGTCCTAGGAAGCTTGTTTTCGGTCCAGGGAAGACATGGCTTGGCAGTTCGTGCTGGACTGTTCTCATGAGGCACAGGGTCAGACTGATTTGCATATGGCCATGTCTGAACTGGGGTGGCTGAGTGGGCTAAAGAACGGTGATGGATTAAACCCAGATCAGTTCACTGGGGGTGAGTGCTTGCAATGTTCAACACTCCGTCCATCATTTCCTTTGGTTTTTGCTTTGTTCGCGATAAGTTGGCAGGGTATGCTCAGACGTGAGTCCCTTGCTCACTTTGCCACTGGATTCAAGCAAGCCTGGCTGAAGACGGCTGAAATGCCAGAAACTGGTCCTAGGAAGCTTGTTTCTGGTCCAGGGAAGACATGGCTTGGCAGTTCGGGCTGGACTGTTCCCATGAGGCACAGGGTCAGACTGATTTGCATATGGCCATGTCTGAACTGGGGTGGCTGAGTGGGCTAAAGTACAGTGATGGATTAAACCCAGATCAGTTGACTGGGGGTGAGTGCTTGCAATGTTCAACACTCCGTCCATCATTTCCTTTGGTTTTTGCTTTGTTTGCCATAAGTTGGCAGGGTATGCTCAGACGTGAGTCCCTTGCTCACTTTGCCACTGGATTCAAGCAAGCCTGGCTGAAGACGGCTGAAATGCCAGAAACCGGTCCTAGGAAGCTTGTTTCCGGTCCAGGGAAGACATGGCTTGGCTGTTCGGGCTGGACTGTTCCCATGAGGCACAGGGTCAGACAGATTTGCATATGGCCATGTCTGAACTGAGGTGGCTGAGTGTGCTAAAGAACGGTGATGGATTAAACCCAGATCAGTTGACTGGGGGTGAGTACTTGCAATGTTCAACACTCCGTCCATCATTTCCTTTGGTTTTTGCTTTGTTCGCCATGAGTTGGCAGGGTATGCTCAGACGTGAGTCCCTTGCTCACTTTGCCACTGGATTCAAGCAAGCCTGGCTGAAGACGGCTGAAATGCCAGAATCCGGTTCTAGGAAGCTTGTTTCCGGTCCAGGGAAGACATGGCTTGGCAGTTCGGGCTGGACTGTTCCCATGAGGCACAGGGTCAGACTGATTTGCATATGGCCATGTCTGAACTGGGGTGGCTGAGTGGGCTAAAGAACGGTGATGGATTAAACCCAGATCAGTTGACTGGGGGTCAGTGCTTGCAATGTTCAACACTCCGTCCATCATTTCCTTTGCTTTTTGCTTTGTTCGCCAGAAGTTGGCAGGGTATGCTCAGACGTGAGTCCCTTGCTCACTTTGCCACTGGATTCAAGCAAGCCTGGCTGAAGACTGCTGAAAAACCAGAAACCGGTCCTAGGAAGCTTGTTTCCGGTCCAGGGAAGACATGGCTTGGCAGTTCGAGCTGGACTGTTCTCATGAGGCACAGGGTCAGACTGATTTGCATATGGCCATGTCTGAACTGGGGTGGCTGAGTGGGCTAAAGAACGGTGATGGATTAAACCCAGATCAGTTCACTGGGGGTGAGTGCTTGCAATGTTCAACACTCCGTCCATCATTTCCTTTGGTTTTTGCTTTGTTCGCGATAATTTGGCAGGGTATGCTCAGACGTGAGTCCCTTGCTCACTTTGCCACTGGATTCAAGCAAGCCTGGCTGAAGACGGCTGAAATGCCATAAACTGGTCCTAGGAAGCTTGTTTCTGGTCCAGGGAAGACATGGCTTGGCAGTTCGGGCTGGACTGTTCCCATGAGGCACAGGGTCAGACTGATTTGCATATGGCCATGTCTGAACTGGGGTGGCTGAGTGGGCTAAAGTACAGTGATGGATTAAACCCAGATCAGTTGACTGGGGGTGAGTGCTTGCAATGTTCAACACTCCGTCCATCATTTCCTTTGGTTTTTGCTTTGTTTGCCATAAGTTGGCAGGGTATGCTCAGACGTGAGTCCCTTGCTCACTTTGCCACTGGATTCAAGCAAGCCTGGCTGAAGACGGCTGAAATGCCAGAAACCGGTCCTAGGAAGCTTGTTTCCGGTCCAGGGAAGACATGGCTTGGCTGTTCGGGCTGGACTGTTCCCATGAGGCACAGGGTCAGACAGATTTGCATATGGCCATGTCTGAACTGGGGTGGCTGAGTGGGTTAAAGAACGGTGATGGATTAAACCCAGATCAGTTGACTGGGGGTGAGTACTTGCAATGTTCAACACTCCGTCCATCATTTCCTTTGGTTTTTGCTTTGTTCGCCATGAGTTGGCAGGGTATGCTCAGACGTGAGTCCCTTGCTCACTTTGCCACTGGATTCAAGCAAGCCTGGCTGAAGACGGCTGAAATGCCAGAATCCGGTTCTAGGAAGCTTGTTTCCGGTCCAGGGAAGACATGGCTTGGCAGTTCGGGCTGGACTGTTCCCATGAGGCACAGGGTCAGACTGATTTGCATATGGCCATGTCTGAACTGGGGTGGCTGAGTGGGCTAAAGAACGGTGATGGATTAAACCCAGATCAGTTGACTGGGGGTCAGTGCTTGCAATGTTCAACACTCCGTCCATCATTTCCTTTGCTTTTTGCTTTGTTCGCCATAAGTTGGCAGGGTATGCTCAGACGTGAGTCCCTTGCTCACTTTGCCACTGGATTCAAGCAAGCCTGGCTGAAGACTGCTGAAAAACCAGAAACCGGACCTAGGAAGCTTGTTTCCGGTCCAGGGAAGACATGGCTTGGCAGTTCGAGCTGGACTGTTCTCATGAGGCACAGGGTCAGACTGATTTGCATATGGCCATGTCTGAACTGGGGTGGCTGAGTGGGCTAAAGAACGGTGATGGATTAAACCCAGATCAGTTCACTGGGGGTGAGTGCTTGCAATGTTCAACACTCCGTCCATCATTTCCTTTGGTTTTTGCTTTGTTCGCGATAATTTGGCAGGGTATGCTCAGACGTGAGTCCCTTGCTCACTTTGCCACTGGATTCAAGCAAGCCTGGCTGAAGACGGCTGAAATGCCAGAAACTGGTCCTAGGAAGCTTGTTTCTGGTCCAGGGAAGACATGGCTTGGCAGTTCGGGCTGGACTGTTCCCATGAGGCACAGGGTCAGACTGATTTGCATATGGCCATGTCTGAACTGGGGTGGCTGAGTGGGCTAAAGTACAGTGATGGATTAAACCCAGTTCAGTTGACTGGGGGTGAGTGCTTGCAATGTTCAACACTCCGTCCATCATTTCCTTTGGTTTTTGCTTTGTTTGCCATAAGTTGGCATGGTATGCTCAGACGTGAGTCCCTTGCTCACTTTGCCACTGGATTCAAGCAAGCCTGGCTGAAGACGGCTGAAATGCCAGAAACCGGTCCTAGGAAGCTTGTTTCCGGTCCAGGGAAGACATGGCTTGGCTGTTCGGGCTGGACTGTTCCCATGAGGCACAGGGTCAGACTGATTTGCATATGGCCATGTCTGAACTGGGGTGGCTGAGTGGGCTAAAGAACGGTGATGGATTAAACCCAGATCAGTTGACTGGGGGTCAGTGCTTGCAATGTTCAACACTCAGTCCATCATTTCCTTTGGTTTTTGCTTTGTTCGCCATAAGTTGGCAGGGTATGCTCAGACGTGAGTCCCTTGCTCACTTTGCCACTGGATTCAAGCAAGCCTGACTGAAGACGGCTGAAATGCCAGAAACCGGTCCTAGGAAGCTTGTTTCCGGTCCAGGGAAGACATGGCTTGGCAGTTCGGGCTGGACTGTTCCCATGAGGCACAGGGTCAGACTGATTTGCATATGGCTGTGTCTGAACTGGGGGGGCTGAGTGGGCTAAAGAACGGTGATGGATTAAACACAGATCAGTTGCCTGGGGGTGAGTGCTTGCAATGTTCAACACTCCGTCCATCATTTCCTTTGGTTTTTGCTTTGTTTGCCATAAGTTGGCAGGGTATGCTCAGACGTGAGTCCCTTGCTCACTTTGCCACTGGATTCAAGCAAGCCTGGCTGAAGACGGCTGAAATGCCAGAAACCGGTCCTAGGAAGCTTGTTTCCGGTCCAGGGAAGACATGGCTTGGCAGTTCGGGCTGGACTGTTCCCATGAGGCAGAGGGTCAGACTGATTTGCATATGGCCATGTCTGAACTGGGGTGGCTGAGTGTGCTAAAGAACGGTGATGGATTAAACCCAGATCAATTGACTGGGGGTGAGCGCGTGCAATGTTCAACACTCAGTCCATCATTTCCTTTGGTTTTTGCTTTGTTCGCCATAAGTTGGCAGGGTATGCTCAGACGTGAGTCCCTTGCTCACTTTGCCACTGGATTCAAGCAAGCCTGACTGAAGACGGCTGAAATGCCAGAAACCGGTCCTAGGAAGCTTGTTTCCGGTCCAGGGAAGACATGGCTTGGCAGTTCGGGCTGGACTGTTCCCATGAGGCAGAGGGTCAGACTGATTTGCATATGGCCATGTCTGAACTGGGGTGGCTGAGTGTGCTAAAGAACGGTGATGGATTAAACCCAGATCAATTGACTGGGGGTGAGTGCGTGCAATGTTCAACACTCCGTCCATCATTAACTTTGGTTTTTGCTTTGTTCGCCATAAGTTGGCAGGGTATGCTCAGACGTGAGTTCCTTGCTCACTTTGCCACTGGATTCAAGCAAGCCTGGCTGAAGACGGCTGAAATGCCAGAAACCGGTCCTAGGAAGCTTGTTTCCGGTCCAGGGAAGACACTGATTGGCAGTTCAGGCTGGACTGTTCCCATGAGGCACAGGGTCAGACTGATTTGCATATGGCCATGTCTGAACTGGGGTGGCTGAGTGGGCTAAAGAACGGTGATGGATTAAACCCAGATCAGTTGCCTGGGGGTGAGTGCTTGCAATGTTCAACACTCCGTTCATCATTTCCTTTGGTTTTTGCTTTGTTCGCCATAAGTTGGCAGGGTATGCTCAGACGTGAGTCCCTTGCTCACTTTGCCACTGGATTCAAGCAAGCCTGGCTGAAGATGGCTGAAATGCCAGAAACCGGTCCTAGGAAGCTTGTTTCCGGTCCAGGGAAGACATGGCTTGGCAGTTCGGGCTGGACTGTTCCCATGAGGCACAGGGTCAGACTGATTTGCATATGACCATGTCTGAACTGGGGTGGCTGAGTGGGCTAAAGAATGGTGATGGATTAAACCCAGATCAGTTGACTGGGGTGAGTGCTTGCAATGTTCAACACTCCGTCCATCATTTCCTTTGGTTTTTGCTTTGTTCGCGATAAGTTGGCAGGGTATGCTCAGACGTGAGTCCCTTGCTCACTTTGCCACTGGATTCAAGCAAGCCTGGCTGAAGATGGCTGAAATGCCAGAAACCGGTCCTAGGAAGCTTATTTCTGGTCCAGTGAAGACATGGCTTGGCTGTTCGGGCTGGACTGTTCCCATGAGGCACAGGGTCAGACAGATTTGCATATGGCCATGTCTTAACTGGGGTGGCTGAGTGGGCTAAAGAACGGTGATGGATTAAACCCAGATCAGTTGACTGGGGGTGAGTGCTTGCAATGTTCAACACTCCTTCCATCATTCTCTTTGGTTTTTGCTTTGTTCGCCATGAGTTGGCAGGGTATGCTCAGACGTGAGTCCCTTGCTCACTTTGCCACTGGATTCAAGCAAGCCTGGCTGAAGACGGCTGAAATGCCAGAAACCGGTCCTAGGAAGCTTGTTTCCGGTCCAGGAAAGACATGGCTTGGCAGTTCAGGCTGGACTGTTCCCATGAGGCACAGGGTCAGACTGATTTGCATATGGCCATGTCTGAACTGGGGTGGCTGAGTGGGCTAAAGAACGGTGATGGATTAAACCCAGATCAATTGACTGGGGGTGAGTGCTTGCAATGTTCAACACTCCGTCCATCATTTCCTTTGGTTTTTGCTTTGTTCGCCATAAGTTGGCAGGGTATGCTCAGACGTGAGTCCCTTGCTCACTTTGCCACTGGATTCAAGCAAGCCTGGCTGAAGATGGCTGAAATGCCAGAAACCGGTCCTAGTAAGCTTGTTTCCGGTCCAGTGAAGACATGGCTTGGCTGTTCGGGCTGGACTGTTCCCATGAGGCACAGGGTCAGACAGATTTGCATATGGCCATGTCTGAACTGGGGTGGCTGAGTGGGCTAAAGAACGGTGATGGATTAAACCCAGATCAGTTGACTGGGGGTGAGTGCTTGCAATGTTCAACACTCCGTCCATCATTTCCTTTGGTTTTTGCTTTGTTCGCCATGAGTTGGCAGGGTATGCTCAGACGTGAGTCCCTTGCTCACTTTGCCACTGGATTCAAGCAAGCCTGGCTGAAGACGGCTGAAATGCCACAATCCAGTTCTAGGAAGCTTGTTTCCGGTCCAGGGAAGACATGGCTTGGCAGTTCGGGCTGGACTGTTCCCATGAGGCACAGGGTCAGACTGATTTGCATATGGCCATGTCTGAACTGGGGTGGCTGAGTGGGCTAAAGAACGGTGATGGATTAAACCCAGATCAGTTGACTGGGGGTCAGTGCTTGCAATGTTCAACACTCAGTCCATCATTTCCTTTGGTTTTTCTTTGTTCGCCATAAGTTGGCAGGGTATGCTCAAACGTGAGTCCCTTGCTCACTTTGCCACTGGATTCAAGCAAGCCTGACTGAAGACGGCTGAAATGGAGAAACCGGTCCAGGGAAGAAATGGCTTGGCAGTTCGGGCTGGACTGTTCCCATGAGGCACAGGGTCAGACTGATTTGCATATGGCCATGTCTGAACTGGGGTGGCTGAGTGGGCTAAAGAACGGTGATGGATTAAACCCAGATCAGTTGACTGGGGGTGAGTGCTTGCAATGTTCAACACTCCGTCCATCATTTCCTTTGGTTTTTGCTTTGTTCGCCATAAGTTGGCAGGGTATGCTCAGACGTGAGTCCCTTGCTCACTTTGCCACTGGATTCAAGCAAGCCTGGCTGAAGACGGCTGAAATGCCAGAAACCGGTCCTAGGAAGCTTGTTTCCGGTCCAGGGAAGACATGGCTTGGCAGTTAGGGCTGGACTGTTCCCATGAGGCACAGGGTCAGACTGATTTGCATATGGCCATGTCTGAACTGGGGTGGCTGAGTGGGCTAAAGAACGGTGATGGATTAAACCCAGATCAGTTGACTGGGGGTGAGTGCGTGCAATGTTCAACACTCCGTCCATCATTTCCTTTGGTTTTTGCTTTGTTCGCCATAAGTTGGCAGGGTATGCTCAGACGTGAGTCCCTTGCTCACTTTGCCACTGGATTCAAGCAAGCCTGGCTGAAGACGGCTGAAATGCCAGAAACCGGTCCTAGGAAGCTTGTTTCCGGTCCAGGGAAGACATGGCTTGGCAGTTCAGGCTGGACTGTTCCCATGAGGCACAGGGTCAGACTGATTTGCATATGGCCATGTCTGAACTGGGGTGGCTGAGTGGGCTAAAGAACGGTGATGGATTAAACCCAGATCAGTTGCCTGGGGGTGAGTGCTTGCAATGTTCAACACTCCGTCCATCATTTCCTTTGGTTTTTGCTTTGTTCGCCATAAGTTGGCAGGGTATGCTCAGACGTGAGTCCCTTGCTCACTTTGCCACTGGATTCAAGCAAGCCTGGCTGAAGACGGCTGAAATGCCAGAAACCGGTCCTAGGAAGCTTGTTTCCGGTCCAGGGAAGAAATGGCTTGGCAGTTCGGGCTGGACTGTTCCCATGAGGCACAGGGTCAGACTGATTTGTATATGGCCATGTCTGAACTGGGGTGGCTGAGTGGGCTAAAGAACGGTGATGGATTAAACCCAGATCAGTTGACTGGGGGTGAGTGCTTGCAATGTTCAACACTCCATCCATCATTTCCTTTGGTTTTTGCTTTGTTCGCCATAAGTTGGCAGGGTATGCTCAGACGTGAGTCCCTTGCTCACTTTGCCACTGGATTCAAGCAAGCCTGGCTGAAGACGGCTGAAATACCAGAAACCGGTCCTAGGAAGCTTGTTTCCGGTCCAGGGAAGACATGGCTTGGCAGTTCGGGCTGGACTGTTCCCATGAGGCACAGGGTCAGACTGATTTGCATATGGCTGTGTCTGAACTGGGGTGGCTGAGTGGGCTAAAGAACGGTGATGTATTAAACGCAGATCAGTTGACTGGGGGTGAGCGCTTGCAATGTTCAACACTCCGTCCATCATTTCCTTTGGTTTTTGCTTTGTTCGCCATAAGTTGGCAGGGTATGCTCAGACGTGAGTCCCTTGCTCACTTTGCCACTGGATTCAAGCAAGCCTGGCTGAAGACGGCTGAAATGCCAGAAACCGGTCCTAGGAAGCTTGTTTCCTGACCAGTGAAGACATGGCTTGGCTGTTCGGGCTGGACTGTTCCCATGAGGCACAGGGTCAGACTGATTTGCATATGGCTATGTCTGAACTGGGGTGGCTGAGTGTGCTAAAGAACGGTGATGGATTAAACCCAGATCAGTTGACTGGGGGTGAGTGCTTGCAATGTTCAACACTCCGTCCATCATTTCCTTTGCTTTTTGCTTTGTTCGCCATAAGTTGGCAGGGTATGCTCAGACGTGAGTCCCTTGCTCACTTTGCCACTGGATTCAAGCAAGCCTGGCTGAAGACTGCTGAAATACCAGAAACCGGTCCTAGGAAGCTTGTTTCCGGTCCAGGGAAGACATGGCTTGGCAGTTCGAGCTGGACTGTTCTCATGAGGCACAGAAGTCAGACTGATTTGCATATGGCCATGTCTGAACTGGGGTGGCTGAGTGGGCTAAAGAACGGTGATGGATTAAACCCAGATCAGTTGACTGGGGGTGAGTGCTTGCAATGTTCAACACTCCGTCCATCATTTCCTTTGGTTTTTGCTTTGTTCGCGATAAGTTGGCAGGGTATGCTCAGACGTGAGTCCCTTGCTCACTTTGCCACTGGATTCAAGCAAGCCTGGCTGAAGACGGCTGAAATGCCAGAAACCGGCCCTAGGAAGCTTGTTTCTGGTCCAGGGAAGACATGGCTTGGCAGTTCGTGCTGGACTGTTCCCATGAGGCACAGGGTCAGACTGATTTGCATATGGCCATGTCTGAACTGGGGTGGCTGAGTGGGCTAAAGAACGGTGATGGATTAAACACAGATCAGTTGACTGGGGGTGAGTGCGTGCAATGTTCAACACTCCGTCCATCATTTCCTTTGGTTTTTGCTTTGTTCGCCATAAGTTGGCAGGGTATGCTCAGACGTGAGTCCCTTGCTCACTTTGCCACTGGATTCAAGCAAGCCTGGCTGAAGACGGCTGAAATGCCAGAAACCGGTCCTAGGAAGCTTGTTTCCGGTCCAGGGAAGACATGGCTTGGCAGTTCAGGCTGGACTGTTCCCATGAGGCACAGGGTCAGACTGATTTGCATATGGCCATGTCTGAACTGGGGTGGCTGAGTGGGCTAAAGAACGGTGATGGATTAAACCCAGATCAGTTGCCTGGGGGTGAGTGCTTGCAATGTTCAACACTCCGTCCATCATTTCCTTTGGTTTTTGCTTTGTTCGCCATAAGTTGGCAGGGTATGCTCAGACGTGAGTCCCTTGCTCACTTTGCCACTGGATTCAAGCAAGCCTGGCTGAAGACGGCTGAAATGCCAGAAACCGGTCCTAGGAAGCTTGTTTCCGGTCCAGGAAAGACATGGCTTGGCAGTTCAGGCTGGACTGTTCCCATGAGGCACAGGGTCAGACTGATTTGCATATGGCCATGTCTGAACTGGGGTGGCTGAGTGGGCTAAAGAACGGTGATGGATTAAACCCAGATCAGTTGACTGGGGGTGAGTGCTTGCAATGTTCAACACTCCGTCCATCATTTCCTTTGGTTTTTGCTTTGTTCGCCATAAGTTGGCAGGGTATGCTCAGACGTGAGTCCCTTGCTCACTTTGCCACTGGATTCAAGCAAGCCTGGCTGAAGATGGCTGAAATGCCAGAAACCGGTCCTAGGAAGCTTGTTTCCGGTCCAGTGAAGACATGGCTTGGCTGTTCGGGCTGGACTGTTCCCATGAGGCACAGGGTCAGACAGATTTGCATATGGCCATGTCTGAACTGGGGTGGCTGAGTGGGCTAAAGAACGGTGATGGATTAAACCCAGATCAGTTGACTGGGGGTGAGTGCTTGCAATGTTCAACACTCCGTCCATCATTTCCTTTGGTTTTTGCTTTGTTCGCCATGAGTTGGCAGGGTATGCTCAGACGTGAGTCCCTTGCTCACTTTGCCACTGGATTCAAGCAAGCCTGGCTGAAGACGGCTGAAATGCCACAATCCAGTTCTAGGAAGCTTGTTTCCGGTCCAGGGAAGACATGGCTTGGCAGTTCGGGCTGGACTGTTCCCATGAGGCACAGGGTCAGACTGATTTGCATATGGCCATGTCTGAACTGGGGTGGCTGAGTGGGCTAAAGAACGGTGATGGATTAAACCCAGATCAGTTGACTGGGGGTCAGTGCTTGCAATGTTCAACACTCAGTCCATCATTTCCTTTGGTTTTTCTTTGTTCGCCATAAGTTGGCAGGGTATGCTCAAACATGAGTCCCTTGCTCACTTTGCCACTGGATTCAAGCAAGCCTGACTGAAGACGGCTGAAATGGAGAAACCGGTCCAGGGAAGAAATGGCTTGGCAGTTCGGGCTGGACTGTTCCCATGAGGCACAGGGTCAGACTGATTTGCATATGGCCATGTCTGAACTGGGGTGGCTGAGTGGGCTAAAGAACGGTGATGGATTAAACCCAGATCAGTTGACTGGGGGTGAGTGCTTGCAATGTTCAACACTCCGTCCATCATTTCCTTTGGTTTTTGCTTTGTTCGCCATAAGTTGGCAGGGTATGCTCAGACGTGAGTCCTTTGCTCACTTTGCCACTGGATTCAAGCAAGCCTGGCTGAAGACGGCTGAAATGCCAGAAACCGGTCCTAGGAAGCTTGTTTCCGGTCCAGGGAAGACATGGCTTGGCAGTTCGGGCTGGACTGTTCCCATGAGGCACAGGGTCAGACTGATTTGCATATGGCCATGTCTGAACTGGGGTGGCTGAGTGGGCTAAAGAACGGTGATGGATTAAACCCAGATCAGTTGACTGGGGGTGAGTGCGTGCAATGTTCAACACTCCGTCCATCATTTCCTTTGGTTTTTGCTTTGTTCGCCATAAGTTGGCAGGGTATGCTCAGACGTGAGTCCCTTGCTCACTTTGCCACTGGATTCAAGCAAGCCTGGCTGAAGACGGCTGAAATGCCAGAAACCGGTCCTAGGAAGCTTGTTTCCGGTCCAGGGAAGACATGGCTTGGCAGTTCAGGCTGGACTGTTCCCATGAGGCACAGGGTCAGACTGATTTGCATATGGCCATGTCTGAACTGGGGTGGCTGAGTGGGCTAAAGAACGGTGATGGATTAAACCCAGATCAGTTGACTGGGGGTGAGTGCTTGCAATGTTCAACACTCCGTCCATCATTTCCTTTGGTTTTTGCTTTGTTCGCCATAAGTTGGCAGGGTATGCTCAGACGTGAGTCCCTTGCTCACTTTGCCACTGGATTCAAGCAAGCCTGGCTGAAGACGGCTGAAATGCCAGAAACCGGTCCTAGGAAGCTTGTTTCCGGTCCAGGGAAGAAATGGCTTGGCAGTTCGGGCTGGACTGTTCCCATGAGGCACAGGGTCAGACTGATTTGTATATGGCCATGTCTGAACTGGGGTGGCTGAGTGGGCTAAAGAACGGTGATGGATTAAACCCAGATCAGTTGACTGGGGGTGAGTGCTTGCAATGTTCAACACTCCATCCATCATTTCCTTTGGTTTTTGCTTTGTTCGCCATAAGTTGGCAGGGTATGCTCAGACGTGAGTCCCTTGCTCACTTTGCCACTGGATTCAAGCAAGCCTGGCTGAAGACGGCTGAAATACCAGAAACCGGTCCTAGGAAGCTTGTTTCCGGTCCAGGGAAGACATGGCTTGGCAGTTCGGGCTGGACTGTTCCCATGAGGCACAGGGTCAGACTGATTTGCATATGGCTGTGTCTGAACTGGGGTGGCTGAGTGGGCTAAAGAACGGTGATGTATTAAACGCAGATCAGTTGACTGGGGGTGAGCGCTTGCAATGTTCAACACTCCGTCCATCATTTCCTTTGGTTTTTGCTTTGTTCGCCATAAGTTGGCAGGGTATGCTCAGACGTGAGTCCCTTGCTCACTTTGCCACTGGATTCAAGCAAGCCTGGCTGAAGACGGCTGAAATGCCAGAAACCGGTCCTAGGAAGCTTGTTTCCTGACCAGTGAAGACATGGCTTGGCTGTTCGGGCTGGACTGTTCCCATGAGGCACAGGGTCAGACTGATTTGCATATGGCTATGTCTGAACTGGGGTGGCTGAGTGGGCTAAAGAACGGTGATGGATTAAACCCAGATCAGTTGACTGGGGGTGAGTGCTTGCAATGTTCAACACTCCGTCCATCATTTCCTTTGCTTTTTGCTTTGTTCGCCATAAGTTGGCAGGGTATGCTCAGACGTGAGTCCCTTGCTCACTTTGCCACTGGATTCAAGCAAGCCTGGCTGAAGACTGCTGAAATACCAGAAACCGGTCCTAGGAAGCTTGTTTCCGGTCCAGGGAAGACATGGCTTGGCAGTTCGAGCTGGACTGTTCTCATGAGGCACAGAAGTCAGACTGATTTGCATATGGCCATGTCTGAACTGGGGTGGCTGAGTGGGCTAAAGAACGGTGATGGATTAAACCCAGATCAGTTGACTGGGGGTGAGTGCTTGCAATGTTCAACACTCCGTCCATCATTTCCTTTGGTTTTTGCTTTGTTCGTGATAAGTTGGCAGGGTATGCTCAGACGTGAGTCCCTTGCTCACTTTGCCACTGGATTCAAGCAAGCCTGGCTGAAGACGGCTGAAATGCCAGAAACCGGCCCTAGGAAGCTTGTTTCTGGTCCAGGGAAGACATGGCTTGGCAGTTCGTGCTGGACTGTTCCCATGAGGCACAGGGTCAGACTGATTTGCATATGGCCATGTCTGAACTGGGGTGGCTGAGTGGGCTAAAGAACGGTGATGGATTAAACACAGATCAGTTGACTGGGGGTGAGTGCGTGCAATGTTCAACACTCCGTCCATCATTTCCTTTGGTTTTTGCTTTGTTCGCCATAAGTTGGCAGGGTATGCTCAGACGTGAGTCCCTTGCTCACTTTGCCACTGGATTCAAGCAAGCCTGGCTGAAGACGGCTGAAATGCCAGAAACCGGTCCTAGGAAGCTTGTTTCCGGTCCAGGGAAGACATGGCTTGGCAGTTCAGGCTGGACTGTTCCCATGAGGCACAGGGTCAGACTGATTTGCATATGGCCATGTCTGAACTGGGGTGGCTGAGTGGGCTAAAGAACGGTGATGGATTAAACCCAGATCAGTTGCCTGGGGGTGAGTGCTTGCAATGTTCAACACTCCGTCCATCATTTCCTTTGGTTTTTGCTTTGTTCGCCATAAGTTGGCAGGGTATGCTCAGACGTGAGTCCCTTGCTCACTTTGCCACTGGATTCAAGCAAGCCTGGCTGAAGACGGCTGAAATGCCAGAAACCGGTCCTAGGAAGCTTGTTTCCGGTCCAGGGAAGAAATGGCTTGGCAGTTCGGGCTGGACTGTTCCCATGAGGCACAGGGTCAGACTGATTTGTATATGGCCATGTCTGAACTGGGGTGGCTGAGTGGGCTAAAGAACGGTGATGGATTAAACCCAGATCAGTTGACTGGGGGTGAGTGCTTGCAATGTTCAACACTCCGTCCATCATTTCCTTTGGTTTTTGCTTTGTTCGCCATAAGTTGGCAGGGTATGCTCAGACGTGAGTCCCTTGCTCACTTTGCCACTGGATTCAAGCAAGCCTGGCTGAAGACGGCTGAAATACCAGAAACCGGTCCTAGGAAGCTTGTTTCCGGTCCAGGGAAGACATGGCTTGGCAGTTCGGGCTGGACTGTTCCCATGAGGCACAGGGTCAGACTGATTTGCATATGGCTGTGTCTGAACTGGGGTGGCTGAGTGGGCTAAAGAACGGTGATGTATTAAACGCAGATCAGTTGACTGGGGGTGAGCGCTTGCAATGTTCAACACTCCGTCCATCATTTCCTTTGGTTTTTGCTTTGTTCGCCATAAGTTGGCAGGGTATGCTCAGACGTGAGTCCCTTGCTCACTTTGCCACTGGATTCAAGCAAGCCTGGCTGAAGACGGCTGAAATGCCAGAAACCGGTCCTAGGAAGCTTGTTTCCTGACCAGTGAAGACATGGCTTGGCTGTTCGGGCTGGACTGTTCCCATGAGGCACAGGGTCAGACTGATTTGCATATGGCTATGTCTGAACTGGGGTGGCTGAGTGGGCTAAAGAACGGTGATGGATTAAACCCAGATCAGTTGACTGGGGGTGAGTGCTTGCAATGTTCAACACTCCGTCCATCATTTCGTTTGCTTTTTGCTTTGTTCGCCATAAGTTGGCAGGGTATGCTCAGACGTGAGTCCCTTGCTCACTTTGCCACTGGATTCAAGCAAGCCTGGCTGAAGACTGCTGAAATACCAGAAACCGGTCCTAGGAAGCTTGTTTCCGGTCCAGGGAAGACATGGCTTGGCAGTTCGAGCTGGACTGTTCTCATGAGGCACAGAAGTCAGACTGATTTGCATATGGCCATGTCTGAACTGGGGTGGCTGAGTGGGCTAAAGAACGGTGATGGATTAAACCCAGATCAGTTGACTGGGGGTGAGTGCTTGCAATGTTCAACACTCCGTCCATCATTTCCTTTGGTTTTTGCTTTGTTCGCGATAAGTTGGCAGGGTATGCTCAGACGTGAGTCCCTTGCTCACTTTGCCACTGGATTCAAGCAAGCCTGGCTGAAGACGGCTGAAATGCCAGAAACCGGCCCTAGGAAGCTTGTTTCTGGTCCAGGGAAGACATGGCTTGGCAGTTCGTGCTGGACTGTTCCCATGAGGCACAGGGTCAGACTGATTTGCATATGGCCATGTCTGAACTGGGGTGGCTGAGTGGGCTAAAGTACGGTGATGGATTAAACCCAGATCAGTTGACTGGGGGTGAGTGCTTGCAATGTTCAACACTCCGTCCATCATTTCCTTTGGTTTTTTCTTTGTTTGCCATAAGTTGGCAGGGTATGCTCAGACGTGAGTCCCTTGCTCACTTTGCCACTGGATTCAAGCAAGCCTGGCTGAAGACGGCTGAAATGCCAGAAACCGGTCCTAGGAAGCTTGTTTCCGCTCCAGGGAAGACATGGCTTGGCAGTTCAGGCTGGACTGTTCCCATGAGGCACAGGGTCAGACTGATTTGCATATGGCCATGTCTGAACTGGGGTGGCTGAGTGGGCTAAAGAACGGTGATGGATTAAACCCAGATCAGTTGCCTGGGGGTGAGTGCTTGCAATGTTCAACACTCCGTCCATCATTTCCTTTGGTTTTTGCTTTGTTCGCGATAAGTAGGCAGGGTATGCTCAGACGTGAGTCCCTTGCTCACTTTGCCACTGGATTCAAGCAAGCCTGGCTGAAGACGGCTGAAATGCCAGAAACCGGTCCTAGGAAGCTTGTTTCCGGTCCAGGGAAGACATGGCTTGGCAGTTCGGGCTAGACTGTTCCCATGAGGCACAGGGTCAGACTGATTTGCATATGGCCATGTCTGAACTGGGGTGGCTGAGTGGTCTAAAGTACGGTGATGGATTAAACCCAGATCAGTTGACTGGGGGTGAGTGCTTGCAATGTTCAACACTCCGTCCATCATTTCCTTTGGTTTTTGCTTTGTTCGCCGTAAGTTGGCAGGGTATGCTCAGACGTGAGTCCCTTGCTCACTTTGCCACTGGATTCAAGCAAGCCTGGCTGAAGACGGCTGAAATGCCAGAAACCGGTCTTAGGAAGCTTATTTCTGGTCCAGTGAAGACATGGCTTGGCTGTTCGGGCTGGACTGTTTCCATGAGGCACAGGGTCAGACAGATTTGCATATGGCCATGTCTGAACTGGGGTGGCTGAGTGGGCTAAAGAACGGTGATGGATTAAACCCTGATCAGTTGACTGGGGGTGAGTGCTTGCAATGTTCAACACTCCTTCCATCATTTTCTTTGGTTTTTGCTTTGTTCGCCATGAGTTGGCAGGGTATGCTCAGACGTGAGTCCCTTGCTCACTTTGCCACTGGATTCAAGCAAGCCTGGCTGAAGACGGCTGAAATGCCAGGAACCGGTCCTAGGAAGCTTGTTTCCGGTCCAGAAAAGACATGGCTTGGAAGTTCAGGCTGGACTGTTCCCATGAGGCACAGGGTCAGACTGATTTGCATACGGCCATGTCTGAACTGGGGTGGCTGAGTGGGCTAAAGAACGGTGATGGATTAAACCCAGATCAGTTGACTGGGGGTGAGTGCTTGCAATGTTCAACACTCCGTCCATCATTTCCTTTGGTTTTTGCTTTGTTCGCCATAAGTTGGCAGGGTATGCTCAGACGTGAGTCCCTTGCTCACTTTGCCACTGGATTTAAGCAAGCCTGGCTGAAGACGGCTGAAATGGAGAAACCGGTCCTAGGAAGCTTGTTTCCGGTCCAGGAAAGACATGGCTTGGAAGTTCAGGCTGGACTGTTCCCATGAGGCACAGGGTCAGACTGATTTGCATATGGCCATGTCTGAACTGGGGTGGCTGAGTGGGCTAAAGAACGGTGATGGATTAAACCCTGATCAGTTGACTGGGGGTGAGTGCTTGCAATGTTCAACACTCCTTCCATCATTTTCTTTGGTTTTTGCTTTGTTCGCCATGAGTTGGCAGGGTATGCTCAGACGTGAGTCCCTTGCTCACTTTGCCACTGGATTCAAGCAAGCCTGGCTGAAGACGGCGGAAATGCCAGAAACCGGTCCTAGGAAGCTTGTTTCCGGTCCAGAAAAGACATGGCTTGGAAGTTCAGGCTGGACTGTTCCCATGAGGCACAGGGTCAGACTGATTTGCATACGGCCCTGTCTGAACTGGGGTGGCTGAGTGGGCTAAAGAACGGTGATGGATTAAACCCAGATCAGTTGACTGGGGGTGAGTGCTTGCAATGTTCAACACTCCGTCCATCATTTCCTTTGGTTTTTGCTTTGTTCGCCATAAGTTGGCAGGGTATGCTCAGACGTGAGTCCCTTGCTCACTTTGCCACTGGATTTAAGCAAGCCTGACTGAAGACGGCTGAAATGGAGAAACCGGTCCTAGGAAGCTTGTTTCCGGTCCAGGGAAGAAATGGCTTGGCAGTTCGGGCTGGACTGTTCCCATGAGGCACAGGGTCAGACTGATTTGCATATGGCCATGTCTGAACTGGGGTGGCTGAGTGGGCTAAAGAACGTGATGGATTAAACCCAGATCAGTTGACTGGGGGTGAGTGCTTGCAATGTTCAACACTCCGTCTATCATTTCCTTTGGTTTTTGCTTTGTTCGCCATAAGTTGGCAGGATATGCTCAGACGTGAGTCCCTTGCTCACTTTGCCACTGGATTCAAGCAAGCCTGGCTGAAGACGGCTGAAATGCCAGAAACCGGTCCTAGGAAGCTTGTTTCCGGTCCAGGGAAGACATGGCTTGGCAGTTCGGGCTGGACTGTTCCCATGAGGCCCAGGGTCAGACTGATTTGCATATGGCCATGTCTGAACTGGGGTGGCTGAGTGGGCTAAAGAACGGTGATGGATTAAACCCAGATCAGTTGACTGGGGGTCAGTGCTTGCAATGTTCAACACTCAGTCCATCATTTCCTTTGGTTTTTCTTTGTTCGCCATAAGTTGGCAGGGTATGCTCAAACATGAGTCCCTTGCTCACTTTGCCACTGGATTCAAGCAAGCCTGACTGAAGACGGCTGAAATGGAGAAACCGGTCCAGGGAAGAAATGGCTTGGCAGTTCGGGCTGGACTGTTCCCATGAGGCACAGGGTCAGACTGATTTGCATATGGCCATGTCTGAACTGGGGTGGCTGAGTGGGCTAAAGAACGGTGATGGATTAAACCCAGATCAGTTGACTGGGGGTGAGTGCTTGCAATGTTCAACACTCCGTCCATCATTTCCTTTGGTTTTTGCTTTGTTCGCCATAAGTTGGCAGGGTATGCTCAGACGTGAGTCCCTTGCTCACTTTGCCACTGGATTCAAGCAAGCCTGGCTGAAGACGGCTGAAATGCCAGAAACCGGTCCTAGGAAGCTTGTTTCCGGTCCAGGGAAGACATGGCTTGGCAGTTCGGGCTGGACTGTTCCCATGAGGCACAGGGTCAGACTGATTTGCATATGGCCATGTCTGAACTGGGGTGGCTGAGTGGGCTAAAGAACGGTGATGGATTAAACCCAGATCAGTTGACTGGGGGTGAGTGCGTGCAATGTTCAACACTCCGTCCATCATTTCCTTTGGTTTTTGCTTTGTTCGCCATAAGTTGGCAGGGTATGCTCAGACGTGAGTCCCTTGCTCACTTTGCCACTGGATTCAAGCAAGCCTGGCTGAAGACGGCTGAAATGCCAGAAACCGGTCCTAGGAAGCTTGTTTCCGGTCCAGGGAAGACATGGCTTGGCAGTTCAGGCTGGACTGTTCCCATGAGGCACAGGGTCAGACTGATTTGCATATGGCCATGTCTGAACTGGGGTGGCTGAGTGGGCTAAAGAACGGTGATGGATTAAACCCAGATCAGTTGACTGGGGGTGAGTGCTTGCAATGTTCAACACTCCGTCCATCATTTCCTTTGGTTTTTGCTTTGTTCGCCATAAGTTGGCAGGGTATGCTCAGACGTGAGTCCCTTGCTCACTTTGCCACTGGATTCAAGCAAGCCTGGCTGAAGACGGCTGAAATGCCAGAAACCGGTCCTAGGAAGCTTGTTTCCGGTCCAGGGAAGAAATGGCTTGGCAGTTCGGGCTGGACTGTTCCCATGAGGCACAGGGTCAGACTGATTTGTATATGGCCATGTCTGAACTGGGGTGGCTGAGTGGGCTAAAGAACGGTGATGGATTAAACCCAGATCAGTTGACTGGGGGTGAGTGCTTGCAATGTTCAACACTCCATCCATCATTTCCTTTGGTTTTTGCTTTGTTCGCCATAAGTTGGCAGGGTATGCTCAGACGTGAGTCCCTTGCTCACTTTGCCACTGGATTCAAGCAAGCCTGGCTGAAGACGGCTGAAATACCAGAAACCGGTCCTAGGAAGCTTGTTTCCGGTCCAGGGAAGACATGGCTTGGCAGTTCGGGCTGGACTGTTCCCATGAGGCACAGGGTCAGACTGATTTGCATATGGCTGTGTCTGAACTGGGGTGGCTGAGTGGGCTAAAGAACGGTGATGTATTAAACGCAGATCAGTTGACTGGGGGTGAGCGCTTGCAATGTTCAACACTCCGTCCATCATTTCCTTTGGTTTTTGCTTTGTTCGCCATAAGTTGGCAGGGTATGCTCAGACGTGAGTCCCTTGCTCACTTTGCCACTGGATTCAAGCAAGCCTGGCTGAAGACGGCTGAAATGCCAGAAACCGGTCCTAGGAAGCTTGTTTCCTGACCAGTGAAGACATGGCTTGGCTGTTCGGGCTGGACTGTTCCCATGAGGCACAGGGTCAGACTGATTTGCATATGGCTATGTCTGAACTGGGGTGGCTGAGTGGGCTAAAGAACGGTGATGGATTAAACCCAGATCAGTTGACTGGGGGTGAGTGCTTGCAATGTTCAACACTCCGTCCATCATTTCCTTTGCTTTTTGCTTTGTTCGCCATAAGTTGGCAGGGTATGCTCAGACGTGAGTCCCTTGCTCACTTTGCCACTGGATTCAAGCAAGCCTGGCTGAAGACTGCTGAAATACCAGAAACCGGTCCTAGGAAGCTTGTTTCCGGTCCAGGGAAGACATGGCTTGGCAGTTCGAGCTGGACTGTTCTCATGAGGCACAGAAGTCAGACTGATTTGCATATGGCCATGTCTGAACTGGGGTGGCTGAGTGGGCTAAAGAACGGTGATGGATTAAACCCAGATCAGTTGACTGGGGGTGAGTGCTTGCAATGTTCAACACTCCGTCCATCATTTCCTTTGGTTTTTGCTTTGTTCGCGATAAGTTGGCAGGGTATGCTCAGACGTGAGTCCCTTGCTCACTTTGCCACTGGATTCAAGCAAGCCTGGCTGAAGACGGCTGAAATGCCAGAAACCGGCCCTAGGAAGCTTGTTTCTGGTCCAGGGAAGACATGGCTTGGCAGTTCGTGCTGGACTGTTCCCATGAGGCACAGGGTCAGACTGATTTGCATATGGCCATGTCTGAACTGGGGTGGCTGAGTGGGCTAAAGAACGGTGATGGATTAAACACAGATCAGTTGACTGGGGGTGAGTGCGTGCAATGTTCAACACTCCGTCCATCATTTCCTTTGGTTTTTGCTTTGTTCGCCATAAGTTGGCAGGGTATGCTCAGACGTGAGTCCCTTGCTCACTTTGCCACTGGATTCAAGCAAGCCTGGCTGAAGACGGCTGAAATGCCAGAAACCGGTCCTAGGAAGCTTGTTTCCGGTCCAGGGAAGACATGGCTTGGCAGTTCAGGCTGGACTGTTCCCATGAGGCACAGGGTCAGACTGATTTGCATATGGCCATGTCTGAACTGGGGTGGCTGAGTGGGCTAAAGAACGGTGATGGATTAAACCCAGATCAGTTGCCTGGGGGTGAGTGCTTGCAATGTTCAACACTCCGTCCATCATTTCCTTTGGTTTTTGCTTTGTTCGCCATAAGTTGGCAGGGTATGCTCAGACGTGAGTCCCTTGCTCACTTTGCCACTGGATTCAAGCAAGCCTGGCTGAAGACGGCTGAAATGCCAGAAACCGGTCCTAGGAAGCTTGTTTCCGGTCCAGGGAAGAAATGGCTTGGCAGTTCGGGCTGGACTGTTCCCATGAGGCACAGGGTCAGACTGATTTGTATATGGCCATGTCTGAACTGGGGTGGCTGAGTGGGCTAAAGAACGGTGATGGATTAAACCCAGATCAGTTGACTGGGGGTGAGTGCTTGCAATGTTCAACACTCCGTCCATCATTTCCTTTGGTTTTTGCTTTGTTCGCCATAAGTTGGCAGGGTATGCTCAGACGTGAGTCCCTTGCTCACTTTGCCACTGGATTCAAGCAAGCCTGGCTGAAGACGGCTGAAATACCAGAAACCGGTCCTAGGAAGCTTGTTTCCGGTCCAGGGAAGACATGGCTTGGCAGTTCGGGCTGGACTGTTCCCATGAGGCACAGGGTCAGACTGATTTGCATATGGCTGTGTCTGAACTGGGGTGGCTGAGTGGGCTAAAGAACGGTGATGTATTAAACGCAGATCAGTTGACTGGGGGTGAGCGCTTGCAATGTTCAACACTCCGTCCATCATTTCCTTTGGTTTTTGCTTTGTTCGCCATAAGTTGGCAGGGTATGCTCAGACGTGAGTCCCTTGCTCACTTTGCCACTGGATTCAAGCAAGCCTGGCTGAAGACGGCTGAAATGCCAGAAACCGGTCCTAGGAAGCTTGTTTCCTGACCAGTGAAGACATGGCTTGGCTGTTCGGGCTGGACTGTTCCCATGAGGCACAGGGTCAGACTGATTTGCATATGGCTATGTCTGAACTGGGGTGGCTGAGTGGGCTAAAGAACGGTGATGGATTAAACCCAGATCAGTTGACTGGGGGTGAGTGCTTGCAATGTTCAACACTCCGTCCATCATTTCGTTTGCTTTTTGCTTTGTTCGCCATAAGTTGGCAGGGTATGCTCAGACGTGAGTCCCTTGCTCACTTTGCCACTGGATTCAAGCAAGCCTGGCTGAAGACTGCTGAAATACCAGAAACCGGTCCTAGGAAGCTTGTTTCCGGTCCAGGGAAGACATGGCTTGGCAGTTCGAGCTGGACTGTTCTCATGAGGCACAGAAGTCAGACTGATTTGCATATGGCCATGTCTGAACTGGGGTGGCTGAGTGGGCTAAAGAACGGTGATGGATTAAACCCAGATCAGTTGACTGGGGGTGAGTGCTTGCAATGTTCAACACTCCGTCCATCATTTCCTTTGGTTTTTGCTTTGTTCGCGATAAGTTGGCAGGGTATGCTCAGACGTGAGTCCCTTGCTCACTTTGCCACTGGATTCAAGCAAGCCTGGCTGAAGACGGCTGAAATGCCAGAAACCGGCCCTAGGAAGCTTGTTTCTGGTCCAGGGAAGACATGGCTTGGCAGTTCGTGCTGGACTGTTCCCATGAGGCACAGGGTCAGACTGATTTGCATATGGCCATGTCTGAACTGGGGTGGCTGAGTGGGCTAAAGTACGGTGATGGATTAAACCCAGATCAGTTGACTGGGGGTGAGTGCTTGCAATGTTCAACACTCCGTCCATCATTTCCTTTGGTTTTTTCTTTGTTTGCCATAAGTTGGCAGGGTATGCTCAGACGTGAGTCCCTTGCTCACTTTGCCACTGGATTCAAGCAAGCCTGGCTGAAGACGGCTGAAATGCCAGAAACCGGTCCTAGGAAGCTTGTTTCCACTCCAGGGAAGACATGGCTTGGCAGTTCAGGCTGGACTGTTCCCATGAGGCACAGGGTCAGACTGATTTGCATATGGCCATGTCTGAACTGGGGTGGCTGAGTGGGCTAAAGAACGGTGATGGATTAAACCCAGATCAGTTGCCTGGGGGTGAGTGCTTGCAATGTTCAACACTCCGTCCATCATTTCCTTTGGTTTTTGCTTTGTTCGCGATAAGTAGGCAGGGTATGCTCAGACGTGAGTCCCTTGCTCACTTTGCCACTGGATTCAAGCAAGCCTGGCTGAAGACGGCTGAAATGCCAGAAACCGGTCCTAGGAAGCTTGTTTCCGGTCCAGGGAAGACATGGCTTGGCAGTTCGGGCTAGACTGTTCCCATGAGGCACAGGGTCAGACTGATTTGCATATGGCCATGTCTGAACTGGGGTGGCTGAGTGGTCTAAAGTACGGTGATGGATTAAACCCAGATCAGTTGACTGGGGGTGAGTGCTTGCAATGTTCAACACTCCGTCCATCATTTCCTTTGGTTTTTGCTTTGTTCGCCGTAAGTTGGCAGGGTATGCTCAGACGTGAGTCCCTTGCTCACTTTGCCACTGGATTCAAGCAAGCCTGGCTGAAGACGGCTGAAATGCCAGAAACCGGTCTTAGGAAGCTTATTTCTGGTCCAGTGAAGACATGGCTTGGCTGTTCGGGCTGGACTGTTTCCATGAGGCACAGGGTCAGACAGATTTGCATATGGCCATGTCTGAACTGGGGTGGCTGAGTGGGCTAAAGAACGGTGATGGATTAAACCCTGATCAGTTGACTGGGGGTGAGTGCTTGCAATGTTCAACACTCCTTCCATCATTTTTTTTGGTTTTTGCTTTGTTCGCCATGAGTTGGCAGGGTATGCTCAGACGTGAGTCCCTTGCTCACTTTGCCACTGGATTCAAGCAAGCCTGGCTGAAGACGGCTGAAATGCCAGGAACCGGTCCTAGGAAGCTTGTTTCCGGTCCAGAAAAGACATGGCTTGGAAGTTCAGGCTGGACTGTTCCCATGAGGCACAGGGTCAGACTGATTTGCATACGGCCATGTCTGAACTGGGGTGGCTGAGTGGGCTAAAGAACGGTGATGGATTAAACCCAGATCAGTTGACTGGGGGTGAGTGCTTGCAATGTTCAACACTCCGTCCATCATTTCCTTTGGTTTTTGCTTTGTTCGCCATAAGTTGGCAGGGTATGCTCAGACGTGAGTCCCTTGCTCACTTTGCCACTGGATTTAAGCAAGCCTGGCTGAAGACGGCTGAAATGGAGAAACCGGTCCTAGGAAGCTTGTTTCCGGTCCAGGAAAGACATGGCTTGGAAGTTCAGGCTGGACTGTTCCCATGAGGCACAGGGTCAGACTGATTTGCATATGGCCATGTCTGAACTGGGGTGGCTGAGTGGGCTAAAGAACGGTGATGGATTAAACCCTGATCAGTTGACTGGGGGTGAGTGCTTGCAATGTTCAACACTCCTTCCATCATTTTCTTTGGTTTTTGCTTTGTTCGCCATGAGTTGGCAGGGTATGCTCAGACGTGAGTCCCTTGCTCACTTTGCCACTGGATTCAAGCAAGCCTGGCTGAAGACGGCGGAAATGCCAGAAACCGGTCCTAGGAAGCTTGTTTCCGGTCCAGAAAAGACATGGCTTGGAAGTTCAGGCTGGACTGTTCCCATGAGGCACAGGGTCAGACTGATTTGCATACGGCCCTGTCTGAACTGGGGTGGCTGAGTGGGCTAAAGAACGGTGATGGATTAAACCCAGATCAGTTGACTGGGGGTGAGTGCTTGCAATGTTCAACACTCCGTCCATCATTTCCTTTGGTTTTTGCTTTGTTCGCCATAAGTTGGCAGGGTATGCTCAGACGTGAGTCCCTTGCTCACTTTGCCACTGGATTTAAGCAAGCCTGACTGAAGACGGCTGAAATGGAGAAACCGGTCCTAGGAAGCTTGTTTCCGGTCCAGGGAAGAAATGGCTTGGCAGTTCGGGCTGGACTGTTCCCATGAGGCACAGGGTCAGACTGATTTGCATATGGCCATGTCTGAACTGGGGTGGCTGAGTGGGCTAAAGAACGTGATGGATTAAACCCAGATCAGTTGACTGGGGGTGAGTGCTTGCAATGTTCAACACTCCGTCTATCATTTCCTTTGGTTTTTGCTTTGTTCGCCATAAGTTGGCAGGATATGCTCAGACGTGAGTCCCTTGCTCACTTTGCCACTGGATTCAAGCAAGCCTGGCTGAAGACGGCTGAAATGCCAGAAACCGGTCCTAGGAAGCTTGTTTCCGGTCCAGGGAAGACATGGCTTGGCAGTTCGGGCTGGACTGTTCCCATGAGGCCCAGGGTCAGACTGATTTGCATATGGCCATGTCTGAACTGGGGTGGCTGAGTGGGCTAAAGAACGGTGATGGATTAAACCCAGATCAGTTGACTGGGGGTGAGCGCTTGCAATGTTCAACACTCCGTCCATCATTTCCTTTGGTTTATGCTTTGTTCGCCATAAGTTGGCAGGGTATGCTCAGATATGAGTCACTTGCTCTCTTTGCCACTGGATTCAAGCAAGCCTGGTTGAAGACGACTGAAATGCCAGAAACAGGTCCTAGGAAGCTTGTTTCCGGTCCAGGGAAGACATGGCTTGGCAATTCGGGCTGGACTGTTCCCATGAGGCACAGGGTCAGACTGATTTGCATATGGCCATGTCTGAACTGGGGTGGCTGAGTGGGCTAAAGAACGGTGATGGATTAAACCCAGATCAGTTGACTGGGGGTGAGTGCTTGCAATGTTCAACACTCCGTCCATCATTTCCTTTAGTTTTTGCTTTGTTCGCCATAAGTTGGCAGGGTATGCTCAGACGTGAGTCCCTTGCTCACTTTGCCACTGGATTCAAGCAAGCCTGGCTGAAGACGGCTGAAATGCCAGAAACCGGTCCTAAGAAGCTTGTTTCCGGTCCAGGGAAGACATGGCTTGGCAGTTCGGGCTGGACTGTTCCCATGAGGCACAGGGTCAGACTGATTTGCATATGGCCATGTCTAAACTGGGGTGGCTGAGTGGGCTAAAGAACGGTGATGGATTAAACCCAGATCAGTTGACTGGGGGTGAGTGCTTGCAATGTTCAACACTCCGTCCATCATTTCTTTTGGTTTTTGCTTTGTTCGCCATAAGTTGGCAGGGTATGCTCTGACGTGAGTCTTTTGCTCACTTTGCCACTGGATTCAAGCAAGCCTGGCTGAAGACGGCTGAAATGCCAGAAACCGGTCCTAGGAAGCTTGTTTCCGGTCCAGGGAAGACATGGCTTGGAAGTTCGGGCTGGACTGTTCTCATGAGGCACAGGGTCAGACTGATTTGCATATGGGCATGTCTGAACTGGGGTGGCTGAGTGTGCTAAAGAACGGTGATGGATTAAACCCAGATCAATTGACTGGGGGTGAGTGCGTGCAATGTTCAACACTCCGTCCATCATTTCCTTTGGTTTTTGCTTTGTTCGCCATAAGTTGGCAGGGTATGCTCAGACGTGAGTCCCTTGCTCACTTTGCCACTGGATTCAAGCAAGCCTGGCTGAAGACGGCTGAAATGCCAGAAACCGGTCCTAGGAAGCTTGTTTCCGGTCCAGGGAAGACATGGCTTGGCAGTTCAGGCTGGACTGCTCCCATGAGGCACAGGGTCAGACTGATTTGCATATGGCCATGTCTGAACTGGGGTGGCTGAGTGGGCTAAAGAACGGTGATGGATTAAACCCAGATCAGTTGCCTGGGGGTGAGTGCTTGCAATGTTCAACACTCCGTCCATCATTTCCTTTGGTTTTTGCTTTGTTCGCCATAAGTTGGCAGGGTATGCTCAGACATGAGTCCCTTGCTCACTTTGCCACTGGATTCAAGCAAGCCTGGCTGAAGACGGCTGAAATGCCAGAAACCGGTCCTAGGAAACTTGTTTCCGGTCCAGGGAAGACATGGCTTGGCAGTTCAGGCTGGACTGTTCCCATGAGGCACAGGGTCAGACTGATTTGCATATGGCCATGTCTGAACTGGGGTGGCTGAGTGGGCTAAAGAACGGTGATGGATTAAACCCAGATCAGTTGCCTGGGGGTGAGTGCTTGCAATGTTCAACACTCCGTCCATCATTTCCTTTGGTTTTTGCTTTGTTCGCCATAAGTTGGCAGGGTATGCTCAGACATGAGTCCCTTGCTCACTTTGCCACTGGATTCAAGCAAGCCTGGCTGAAGACGGCTGAAATGCCAGAAACCGGTCCTAGGAAACTTGTTTCCGGTCCAGGGAAGACATGGCTTGGCAGTTCAGGCTGGACTGTTCCCATGAGGCACAGGGTCAGACAGATTTGCATATGGCCATGTCTGAACTGGGGTGGCTGAGTGGGCTAAAGAACGGTGATGGATTAAACCCAGATCAGGTGCCTGGGGGTGAGTGCTTGCAATGTTCAACACTCCGTCCATCATTTCCTTTGGTTTTTGCTTTGTTCGCCATAAGTTGGCAGGGTATGCTCAGACGTGAGTCCCTTGCTCACTTTGCCACTGGATTCAAGCAAGCCTGGCTGAAGACGGCTGAAATGCCAGAAACCGGTCCTAGGAAGCTTGTTTCCGGTCCAGGGAAGAAATGGCTTGGCAGTTCGGGCTGGACTGTTCCCATGAGGCACAGGGTCAGACTGATTTGTATATGGCCATGTCTGAACTGGGGTGGCTGAGTGGGCTAAAGAACGGTGATGGATTAAACCCAGATCAGTTGACTGGGGGTGAGTGCTTGCAATGTTCAACACTCCGTCCATCATTTCCTTTGGTTTTTGCTTTGTTCGCCATAAGTTGGCAGGGTATGCTCAGACGTGAGTCCCTTGCTCACTTTGCCACTGGATTCAAGCAAGCCTGGCTGAAGACGGCTGAAATACCAGAAACCGGTCCTAGGAAGCTTGTTTCCGGTCCAGGGAAGACATGGCTTGGCAGTTCGGGCTGGACTGTTCCCATGAGGCACAGGTTCAGACTGATTTGCATATGGCTGTGTCTGAACTGGGGTGGCTGAGTGGGCTAAAGAACGGTGATGTATTAAACGCAGATCAGTTGACTGGGGGTGAGCGCTTGCAATGTTCAACACTCCGTCCATCATTTCCTTTGGTTTTTGCTTTGTTCGCCATAAGTTGGCAGGGTATGCTCAGACGTGAGTCCCTTGCTCACTTTGCCACTGGATTCAAGCAAGCCTGGCTGAAGACGGCTGAAATGCCAGAAACCGGTCCTAGGAAGCTTGTTTCCTGACCAGTGAAGACATGGCTTGGCTGTTCGGGCTGGACTGTTCCCATGAGGCACAGGGTCAGACTGATTTGCATATGGCTATGTCTGAACTGGGGTGGCTGAGTGGGTTAAAGAACGGTGATGGATTAAACCCAGATCAGTTGACTGGGGGTGAGTGCTTGCAATGTTCAACACTCCGTCCATCATTTCCTTTGCTTTTTGCTTTGTTCGCCATAAGTTGGCAGGGTATGCTCAGACGTGAGTCCCTTGCTCACTTTGCCACTGGATTCAAGCAAGCCTGGCTGAAGACTGCTGAAATACCAGAAACCGGTCCTAGGAAGCTTGTTTCCGGTCCAGGGAAGACATGGCTTGGCAGTTCGAGCTGGACTGTTCTCATGAGGCACAGAAGTCAGACTGATTTGCATATGGCCATGTCTGAACTGGGGTGGCTGAGTGGGCTAAAGAACGGTGATGGATTAAACCCAGATCAGTTGACTGGGGGTGAGTGCTTGCAATGTTCAACACTCCGTCCATCATTTCCTTTGGTTTTTGCTTTGTTCGCGATAAGTTGGCAGGGTATGCTCAGACGTGAGTCCCTTGCTCACTTTGCCACTGGATTCAAGCAAGCCTGGCTGAAGACGGCTGAAATGCCAGAAACCGGTCCTAGGAAGCTTGTTTCTGCTCCAGGGAAGACATGGCTTGGCAGTTCAGGCTGGACTGTTCCCATGAGGCACAGGGTCAGACTGATTTGCATATGGCCATGTCTGAACTGGGGTGGCTGAGTGGGCTAAAGAACGGTGATGGATTAAACCCAGATCAGTTGCCTGGGGGTGAGTGCTTGCAATGTTCAACACTCCGTCCATCATTTCCTTTGGTTTTTGCTTTGTTCGCCATAAGTTGGCAGGGTATGCTCAGACCTGAGTCCCTTGCTCACTTTGCCACTGGATTCAAGCAAGCCTGGCTGAAGACGGCTGAAATGCCAGAAACCAGTCCTAGGAAGCTTGTTTCCGGTCCAGGGAAGAAATGGCTTGGCATTTCGGGCTGGACTGTTCCCATGAGGCACAGGGTCAGACTGATTTGCATATGGCCATGTCTGAACTGGGGTGGCTGAGTGGGCTAAAGAACGGTGATGGATTAAACCTAGATCAGTTGACTGGGGGTGAGTGCTTGCAATGTTCAACACTCCGTCCATCATTTCCTTTGGTTTTTGCTTTGTTCGCGATAAGTAGGCAGGGTATGCTCAGACGTGAGTCCCTTGCTCACTTTGCCACTGGATTCAAGCAAGCCTGGCTGAAGACGCCTGAAATGCCAGAAACCGGTCCTAGGAAGCTTGTTTCCGGTCCAGGGAAGACATGGCTTGGCAGTTCGGGCTAGACTGTTCCCATGAGGCACAGGGTCAGACTGATTTGCATATGGCCATGTCTGAACTGGGGTGGCTGAGTGGTCTAAAGTACGGTGATGGATTAAACCCAGATCAGTTGACTGGGGGTGAGTGCTTGCAATGTTCAACACTCCGTCCATCATTTCCTTTGGTTTTTGCTTTGTTCGCCGTAAGTTGGCAGGGTATGCTCAGACCTGAGTCCCTTGCTCACTTTGCCACTGGATTCAAGCAAGCCTGGCTGAAGACGGCTGAAATGCCAGAAACCGGTCTTAGGAAGCTTATTTCTGGTCCAGTGAAGACATGGCTTGGCTGTTCGGGCTGGACTGTTTCCATGAGGCACAGGGTCAGACAGATTTGCATATGGCCATGTCTGAACTGGGGTGGCTGAGTGGGCTAAAGAACGGTGATGGATTAAACCCTGATCAGTTGACTGGGGGTGAGTGCTTGCAATGTTCAACACTCCGTCCATCATTTCCTTTGGTTTTTGCTTTGTTCGCCATAAGTTGGCAGGGTATGCTCTGACGTGAGTCTTTTGCTCACTTTGCCACTGGATTCAAGCAAGCCTGGCTGAAGACGGCTGAAATGCCAGAAACCGGTCCTAGGAAGCTTGTTTCCGGTCCAGGGAAGACATGGCTTGGCAGTTTGAGCTGGACTGTTCCCATGAGGCACAGAGTCAGACTGATTTGCATATGGCCATGTCTGAACTGGGGTGGCTGAGTGTGCTAAAGAACGGTGATGGATTAAACGCAGATCAATTGACTGGGGGTGAGTGCGTGCAATGTTCAACACTCCGTCCATCATTTCCTTTGGTTTTTGCTTTGTTCGCCATAAGTTGGCAGGGTATGCTCAGACGTGAGTCCCTTGCTCACTTTGCCACTGGATTCAAGCAAGCCTGGCTGAAGACGGCTGAAATGCCAGAAACCGGTCCTAGGAAACTTGTTTTCGGTCCAGGGAAGACATGGCTTGGCAGTTCGGGCTGGACTGTTCCCATGAGGCACAGGGTCAGACTGATATGCATATGGCCATGTCTGAACTGGGGTGGCTGAGTGGGCTAAAGTACGGTGATGGATTAAACCCAGATCAGTTGACTGGGGGTGAGTGCTTGCAATGTTCAACACTCCGTCCATCATTTCCTTTGGTTTTTGCTTTGTTCGCCATAAGTTGGCAGGGTATGCTCAGACGTGAGTCCCTTGCTCACTTTGCCACTGGATTCAAGCAAGCCTGGCTGAAGACGGCTGAAATGCCAGAAACCGGTCCTAGGAAGCTTATTTCCGGTCCAGTGAAGACATGGCTTGGCTGTTCGGGCTGGACTGTTCCCATGAGGCACAGGGTCAGACAGATTTGCATATGGCCATGTCTGAACTGGGGTGGCTGAGTGGGCTAAAGAACGGTGATGGATTAAACCCAGATCAGTTGACTGGGGGTGAGCGCTTGCAATGTTCAACACTCCGTCCATCATTTTCTTTGGTTTTTGCTTTGTTCGCCATGAGTTGGCAGGGTATGCTCAGACGTGAGTCCCTTGCTCACTTTGCCACTCGATTCAAGCAAGCCTGGCTGAAGACGGCTGAAATGCCAGAAACCGGTCCTAGGAAGCTTGTTTCCGGTCCAGGAAAGACATGGCTTGGCAGTTCAGGCTGGACTGTTCCCATGAGGCACAGGGTCAGACTGATTTGCATATGGTCATGTCTCAACTGGGGTGGCTGAGTGGGCTAAAGAACGGTGATGGATTAAACCCAGATCAGTTGACTGGGGGTGAGTGCTTGCAATGTTCAACACTCCGTCCATCATTTCCTTTGGTTTTTGCTTTGTTCGCCATAAGTTGGCAGGGTATGCTCAGACGTGAGTCCCTTGCTCACTTTGCCACTGGATTCAAGCAAGCCTGGCTGAAGATGGCTGAAATGCCAGAAACCGGTCCTAGGAAGCTTGTTTCCGGTCCAGTGAAGACATGGCTTGGCTGTTCGGGCTGGACTGTTCCCATGAGGCACAGGGTCAGACAGATTTGCATATGGCCATGTCTGAACTGGGGTGGCTGAGTGGGCTAAAGAACGGTGATGGATTAAACCTAGATCAGTTGACTGGGGGTGAGTGCTTGCAATGTTCAACACTCCGTCCATCATTTCCTTTGGTTTTTGCTTTGTTCGCCATGAGTTGGCAGGGTATGCTCAGACGTGAGTCCCTTGCTCACTTTGCCACTGGATTCAAGCAAGCCTGGCTGAAGACGGCTGAAATGCCAGAAACCGGTCCTAGGAAACTTGTTTTCGGTCCAGGGAAGACATGGCTTGGCAGTTCGGGCTGGACTGTTCCCATGAGGCACAGGGTCAGACTGATATGCATATGGCCATGTCTGAACTGGGGTGGCTGAGTGGGCTAAAGTACGGTGATGGATTAAACCCAGATCAGTTGACTGGGGGTGAGTGCTTGCAATGTTCAACACTCCGTCCATCATTTCCTTTGGTTTTTGCTTTGTTCGCCATAAGTTGGCAGGGTATGCTCAGACGTGAGTCCCTTGCTCACTTTGCCACTGGATTCAAGCAAGCCTGGCTGAAGACGGCTGAAATGCCAGAAACCGGTCCTAGGAAGCTTATTTCCGGTCCAGTGAAGACATGGCTTGGCTGTTCGGGCTGGACTGTTCCCATGAGGCACAGGGTCAGACAGATTTGCATATGGCCATGTCTGAACTAGGGTGGCTGAGTGGGCTAAAGAACGGTGATGGATTAAACCCAGATCAGTTGACTGGGGGTGAGCGCTTGCAATGTTCAACATTCCGTCCATCATTTTCTTTGGTTTTTGCTTTGTTCGCCATGAGTTGGCAGGGTATGCTCAGACGTGAGTCCCTTGCTCACTTTGCCACTCGATTCAAGCAAGCCTGGCTGAAGACGGCTGAAATGCCAGAAACCGGTCCTAGGAAGCTTGTTTCCGGTCCAGGAAAGACATGGCTTGGCAGTTCAGGCTGGACTGTTCCCATGAGGCACAGGGTCAGACTGATTTGCATATGGTCATGTCTCAACTGGGGTGGCTGAGTGGGCTAAAGAACGGTGATGGATTAAACCCAGATCAGTTGACTGGGGGTGAGTGCTTGCAATGTTCAACACTCCGTCCATCATTTCCTTTGGTTTTTGCTTTGTTCGCCATAAGTTGGCAGGGTATGCTCAGACGTGAGTCCCTTGCTCACTTTGCCACTGGATTCAAGCAAGCCTGGCTGAAGATGGCTGAAATGCCAGAAACCGGTCCTAGGAAGCTTGTTTCCGGTCCAGTGAAGACATGGCTTGGCTGTTCGGGCTGGACTGTTCCCATGAGGCACAGGGTCAGACAGATTTGCATATGGCCATGTCTGAACTGGGGTGGCTGAGTGGGCTAAAGAACGGTGATGGATTAAACCTAGATCAGTTGACTGGGGGTGAGTGCTTGCAATGTTCAACACTCCGTCCATCATTTCCTTTGGTTTTTGCTTTGTTCGCCATGAGTTGGCAGGGTATGCTCAGACGTGAGTCCCTTGCTCACTTTGCCACTGGATTCAAGCAAGCCTGGCTGAAGACGGCTGAAATGCCAGAAACCGGTTCTAGGAAGCTTGTTTCCGGTCCAGGGAAGACATGGCTTGGCAGTTCGGGCTGGACTGTTCCCATGAGGCACAGGGTCAGACTGATTTGCATATGGCTATGTCTGAACTGGGGTGGCTGAGTGGGCTAAAGAACGGTGATGGATTAAACCCAGATCAGTTGACTGGGGGTGAGTGCTTGCAATGTTCAACACTCCGTCCATCATTTCCTTTGCTTTTTGCTTTGTTCGCCGTAAGTTGGCAGGGTATTCTCAGACGTGAGTCCCTTGCTCACTTTGCCACTGGATTCAAGCAAGCCTGGCTGAAGACTGCTGATATACCAGAAACCGGTCCTAGGAAGCTTGTTTCCGGTCCAGGGAAGACATGGCTTGGCAGTTCGAGCTGGACTGTTCCCATGAGGCACAGGGTCAGACTGATTTGCATATGGCTATGTCTGAACTGGGGTGGCTGAGTGGGCTAAAGAACGGTGATGGATTAAACCCAGATCAGTTGACTGGGGGTGAGTGCTTGCAATGTTCAACACTCCGTCCATCATTTCCTTTGCTTTTTGCTTTGTTCGCCATAAGTTGGCAGGGTATGCTCAGACGTGAGTCCCTTGCTCACTTTGCCACTGGATTAAAGCAAGCCTGGCTGAAGACTGCTGAAATACCAGAAACCGGTCCTAGGAAGCTTGTTTCCGGTCCAGGGAAGACATGGCTTGGCAGTTCGAGCTGGACTGTTCCCATGAGGCACAGGGTCAGACTGATTTGCATATGGCTGTGTCTGAACTGGGGGGGCTGAGTGGGCTAAAGAACGGTGATGGATTAAACCCAGATCAGTTGACTGGGGGTGAGTGCTTGCAATGTTCAACACTCCGTCCATCATTTCCTTTGGTTTTTGCTTTGTTCGCCATAAGTTGGCAGGGTATGCTCAGACGTGAGTCCCTTGCTCACTTTCCCACTGGATTCAAGCAAGCCTGGCTGAAGACGGCTGAAATGCCAGAAACCGGTTCTAGGAAGCTTGTTTCCGGTCCAGGGAAGACATGGCTTGGCAGTTCGGGCTGGACTGTTCCCATGAGGCACAGGGTCAGACTGATTTGCATATGGCTATGTCTGAACTGGGGTGGCTGAGTGGGCTAAAGAACGGTGATGGATTAAACCCAGATCAGTTGACTGGGGGTGAGTGCTTGCAATGTTCAACACTCCGTCCATCATTTCCTTTGCTTTTTGCTTTGTTCGCCATAAGTTGGCAGGGTATGCTCAGACGTGAGTCCGTTGCTCACTTTGCCACTGGATTCAAGCAAGCCTGGCTGAAGACTGCTGAAATACCAGAAACCGGTCCTAGGAAGCTTGTTTCCGGTCCAGGGAAGACATGGCTTGGCAGTTCGAGCTGGACTGTTCTCATGAGGCACAGGGTCAGACTGATTTGCATATGGCCATGTCTGAACTGGGGTGGCTGAGTGGGCTAAAGAACGGTGATGGATTAAACCCAGATCAGTTGACTGGGGGTGAGTGCTTGCAATGTTCAACACTCCGTCCATCATTTCCTTTGGTTTTTGCTTTGTTCGCGGTAAGTTGGCAGGGTATGCTCAGACGTGAGTCCCTTGCTCACTTTGCCACTGGATTCAAGCAAGCCTGGCTGAAGACGGCTGAAATGCCAGAAACTGGTCCTAGGAAGCTTGTTTCTGGTCCAGGGAAGACATGGCTTGGCAGTTCGGGCTGGACTGTTCCCATGAGGCACAGGGTCAGACTGATTTGCATATGGCCATGTCTGAACTGGGGTGGCTGAGTGGGCTAAAGTACGGTGATGGATTAAACCCAGATCAGTTGACTGGGGGTGAGTGCTTGCAATGTTCAACACTCCGTCCATCATTTCCTTTGGTTTTTTCTTTGTTTGCCATAAGTTGGCAGGGTATGCTCAGACGTGAGTCCCTTGCTCACTTTGCCACTGGATTCAAGCAAGCCTGGCTGAAGACGGCTGAAATGCCAGAAACCGGTCCTAGGAAGCTTGTTTCCGGTCCAGGGAAGACATGGCTTGGCAGTTCAGGCTGGACTGTTCCCATGAGGCACAGGGTCAGACTGATTTGCATATGGCCATGTCTGAACTGGGGTGGCTGAGTGGGCTAAAGAACGGTGATGGATTAAACCCAGATCAGTTGCCTGGGGGTGAGTGCTTGCAATGTTCAACACTCCGTCCATCATTTCCTTTGGTTTTTGCTTTGTTCGCCATAAGTTGGCAGGGTATGCTCAGACGTGAGTCCCTTGCTCACTTTGCCACTGGATTCAAGCAAGCCTGGCTGAAGACGGCTGAAATGCCAGAAACCGGTCCTAGGAAGCTTGTTTACGGTCCAGGGAAGAAATGGCTTGGCAGTTCGGGCTGGACTGTTCCCATGAGGCACAGGGTCAGACTGATTTGCATATGGCCATGTCTGAACTGGGGTGGCTGAGTGGGCTAAAGAACGGTGATGGATTAAACCTAGATCAGTTGACTGGGGGTGAGTGCTTGCAATGTTCAACACTCCGTCCATCATTTCCTTTGGTTTTTGCTTTGTTCGCCATAAGTTGGCAGGGTATGCTCAGACGTGAGTCCCTTGCTCACTTTGCCACTGGATTCAAGCAAGCCTGGCTGAAGACGGCTGAAATGCCAGAAACCGGTTCTAGGAAGCTTGTTTCCGGTCCAGGGAAGACATGGCTTGGCAGTTCGGGCTGGACTGTTCCCATGAGGCACAGGGTCAGACTGATTTGCATATGGCTATGTCTGAACTGGGGTGGCTGAGTGGGCTAAAGAACGGTGATGGATTAAACCCAGATCAGTTGACTGGGGGTGAGTGCTTGCAATGTTCAACACTCCGTCCATCATTTCCTTTGCTTTTTGCTTTGTTCGCCATAAGTTGGCAGGGTATGCTCAGACGTGAGTCCCTTGCTCACTTTGCCACTGGATTCAAGCAAGCCTGGCTGAAGACTGCTGAAATACCAGAAACTGGTCCTAGGAAGCTTGTTTCTGGTCCAGGGAAGACATGGCTTGGCAGTTCGAGCTGGACTGTTCCCATGAGGCACAGGGTCAGACTGATTTGCATATGGCTATGTCTGAACTGGGGTGGCTGAGTGGGCTAAAGAACGGTGATGGATTAAACCCAGATCAGTTGACTGGGGGTGAGTGCTTGCAATGTTCAACACTCCGTCCATCATTTCCTTTGGTTTTTGCTTTGTTCGCCATAAGTTGGCAGGGTATGCTCAGACGTGAGTCCCTTGCTCACTTTGCCACTGGATTCAAGCAAGCCTGGCTGAAGACTGCTGAAATACCAGAAACCGGTCCTAGGAAGCTTATTTCCGGTCCAGGGAAGACATGGCTTGGCAGTTCGAGCTGGACTGTTCCCATGAGGCACAGGGTCAGACTGATTTGCATATGGCTATGTCTGAACTGGGGTGGCTGAGTGGGCTAAAGAACGGTGATGGATTAAACCCAGATCAGTTGACTGGGGGTGAGTGCTTGCAATGTTCAACACTCCGTCCATCATTTCCTTTGGTTTTTGCTTTGTTCGCCATAAGTTGGCAGGGTATGCTCAGACGTGAGTCCCTTGCTCACTTTGCCACTGGATTCAAGCAAGCCTGGCTGAAGACGGCTGAAATGCCAGAAACCGGTTCTAGGAAGCTTGTTTCCGGTCCAGGGAAGACATGGCTTGGCAGTTCGGGCTGGACTGTTCCCATGAGGCACAGGGTCAGACTGATTTGCATATGGTTATGTCTGAACTGGGGTGGCTGAGTGGGATAAAGAACGGTGATGGATTAAACCCAGATCAGTTGACTGGGGGTGAGTGCTTGCAATGTTCAACACTCCGTCCATCATTTCCTTTGCTTTTTGCTTTGTTCGCCATAAGTTGGCAGGGTATGCTCAGACGTGAGTCCCTTGCTCACTTTGCCACTGGATTCAAGCAAGCCTGGCTGAAGACTGCTGAAATACCAGAAACCGGTCCTAGGAAGCTTGTTTCCGGTCGAGGGAAGACATGGCTTGGCAGTTCGAGCTGGACTGTTCTCATGAGGCACAGGGTCAGACTGATTTGCATATGGCCATGTCTGAACTGGGGGGTCTGAGTGGGCTAAAGAACGGTGATGGATTAAACCCAGATCAGTTGACTGGGGGTGAGTGCTTGCAATGTTCAACACTCCGTCCATCATTTCCTTTGGTTTTTGCTTTGTTCGCGATAAGTTGGCAGGGTATGCTCAGACGTGAGTCCCTTGCTCACTTTGCCACTGGATTCAAGCAAGCCTGGCTGAAGACGGCTGAAATGCCAGAAACCGGTCCTAGGAAGCTTGTTTCTGGTCCAGAGAAGACATGGCTTGGCAGTTCGGGCTGGACTGTTCCCATGAGGCACAGGGTCAGACTGATTTGCATATGGCCATGTCTGAACTGGGGTGGCTGAGTGGGCTAAAGTACGGTGATGGATTAAACCCAGATCAGTTGACTGGGGGTGAGTGCTTGCAATGTTCAACACTCCGTCCATCATTTCTTTTGGTTTTTGCTTTGTTTGCCATAAGTTGGCAGGGTATGCTCAGACGTGAGTCCCTTGCTCACTTTGTCACTGGATTCAAGCAAGCCTGGCTGAAGACGGCTGAAATGCCAGAAACCGGTCCTAGGAAGCTTGTTTCCGGTCCAGGGAAGACATGGCTTGGCTGTTCGGGCTGGACTGTTCCCATGAGGCACAGGGTCAGACAGATTTGCATATGGCCATGTCTGAACTGGGGTGGCTGAGTGGGCTAAAGAACGGTGATGGATTAAACCCAGATCAGTTGACTGGGGGTGAGTGCTTGCAATATTCAACACTCCGTCCATCATTTCCTTTGGTTTTTGCTTTGTTCGCCATGAGTTGGCAGGGTATGCTCAGACGTGAGTCCCTTGCTCACTTTGCCACTGGATTCAAGCAAGCCTGACTGAAGACGGCTGAAATGCCAGAAACCGGTCCTAGGAAGCTTGTTTCCGGACCAGGGAAGACATGGCTTGGCAGTTCGTGCTGGACTGTTCCCATGAGGCAGAGGGTCAGACTGATTTGCATATGGCCATGTCTGAACTGGGGTGGCTGAGTGTGCTAAAGAACGGTGATGGATTAAACCCAGATCAATTGACTGGGGGTGAGTGCGTGCAATGTTCAACACTCCGTCCATCATTTCCTTTGGTTTTTGCTTTGTTCGCCATAAGCTGGCAGGGTATGCTCAGACGTGAGTCCCTTGCTCACTTTGCCACTGGATTCAAGCAAGCCTGGCTGAAGACGGCTGAAATGCCAGAAACCGGTCCTAGGAAGCTTGTTTCCGGTCCAGGGAAGACATGGCTTGGCAGTTCGGGCTGGACTGTTCCCATGAGGCACAGGGTCAGACTGATTTGCATATGGCCATATATGAACTGGGGTGGCTGAGTGTGCTAAAGTACGGTGATGGATTAAACCCAGATCAGTTGATTGGGGGTGAGTGCTTGCAATGTTCAACACTCCGTCCATCATTTCCTTTGGTTTTTGCTTTGTTCGCGATAAGTTGGCAGGGTATGCTCAGACGTGAGTCCCTTGCTCACTTTGCCACTGGATTCAAGCAAGCCTGGCTGAAGACGGCTGAAATGCCAGAAACCGGTCCTAGGAAGCTTGTTTCTGGTCCAGGGAAGACATGGTTTGGCAGTTCGGGCTGGACTGTTCCCATGAGGCACAGGGTCAGACTGATTTGCATATGGCCATGTCTGAACTGGGGTGGCTGAGTGGGCTAAAGTACGGTGATGGATTAAACCCAGATCAGTTGACTGGGGGTGAGTGCTTGCAATGTTCAACACTCCGTTCATCATTTCTTTTGGTTTTTGCTTTGTTTGCCATAAGTTGGCAGGGTATGCTCAGACGTGAGTCCCTTGCTCACTTTGTCACTGGATTCAAGCAAGCCTGGCTGAAGACGGCTGAAATGCCAGAAACCGGTCCTAGGAAGCTTGTTTCCGGTCCAGGGAAGACATGGCTTGGCTGTTCGGGCTGGACTGTTCCCATGAGGCACAGGGTCAGACAGATTTGCATATGGCCATGTCTGAACTGGGGTGGCTGAGTGGGCTAAAGAACGGTGATGGATTAAACCCAGATCAGTTGACTGGGGGTGAGTGCTTGCAATGTTCAACACTCCGTCCATCATTTCCTTTGGTTTTTGCTTTGTTCGCCATGAGTTGGCAGGGTATGCTCAGACGTGAGTCCCTTGCTCACTTTGCCACTGGATTCAAGCAAGCCTGACTGAAGACGGCTGAAATGCCAGAAACCGGTCCTAGGAAGCTTGTTTCCGGACCAGGGAAGACATGGCTTGGCAGTTCGTGCTGGACTGTTCCCATGAGGCAGAGGGTCAGACTGATTTGCATATGGCCATGTCTGAACTGGGGTGGCTGAGTGTGCTAAAGAACGGTGATGGATTAAACCCAGATCAATTGACTGGGGGTGAGTGCGTGCAATGTTCAACACTCCGTCCATCATTTCCTTTGGTTTTTGCTTTGTTCGCCATAAGCTGGCAGGGTATGCTCAGACGTGAGTCCCTTGCTCACTTTGCCACTGGATTCAAGCAAGCCTGGCTGAAGACTGCTGAAATGCCAGAAACCGGTCCTAGGAAGCTTGTTTCCGGTCCAGGGAAGACATGGCTTGGCAGTTCGGGCTGGACTGTTCCCATGAGGCACAGGGTCAGACTGATTTGCATATGGCCATATCTGAACTGGGGTGGCTGAGTGTGCTAAAGTACGGTGATGGATTAAACCCAGATCAGTTGATTGGGGGTGAGTGCTTGCAATGTTCAACACTCCGTCCATCATTTCTTTTGGTTTTTGCTTTGTTCGCCATAAGTTGGCAGGGTATGCTCAGACGTGAGTCCCTTGCTCACTTTGCCACTGGATTCAAGCAAGCCTGGCTGAAGATGGCTGAAATGCCAGAAACCGGTCCTAGGAAGCTTATTTCTGGTCCAGTGAAGACATGGCTTGGCTGTTCGGGCTGGACAGTTCCCATGAGGCACAGGGTCAGACAGATTTGCATATGGCCATGTCTGAACTGGGGTGGCTGAGTGGGCTAAAGAACGGTGATGGATTAAACCCTGATCAGTTGACTGGGGGTGAGTGCTTGCAATGTTCAACACTCCTTCCATCATTTTCTTTGGTTTTTGCTTTGTTCGCCATGAGTTGGCAGGGTATGCTCAGACGTGAGTCCCTTGCTCACTTTGCCACTGGATTCAAGCAAGCCTGGCTGAAGACGGCTGAAATGCCAGAAACCGGTCCTAGGAAGCTTGTTTCCGGTCCAGGAAAGACATGGCTTGGCAGTTCAGACTGGACTGTTCCCATGAGGCACAGGGTCAGACTGATTTGCATATGGCCATGTCTGAACTGGGGTGGCTGAGTGGGCTAAAGAACGGTGATGGATTAAACCCAGATCAGTTGACTGGGGGTGAGTGCTTGCAATGTTCAACACTCCGTCCATCATTTCCTTTGGTTTTTGCTTTGTTCGCTATAAGTTGGCAGGGTATGTTCAGACGTGAGTCCCTTGCTCACTTTGCCACTGGATTCAAGCAAGCCTGACTGAAGACGGCTGAAATGGAGAAACCGGTCCTAGGAAGCTTGTTTCCGGTCCAGGGAAGAAATGGTTTGGCAGTTCGGGCTGGACTGTTCCCATGAGGCACAGGGTCAGACTGATTTGCATATGGCGATGTCTGAACTGGGGTGGCTGAGTGGGCTAAAGAACGGTGATAGATTAAACCCAGATCAGTTGACTGGGGGTGAGTGCTTGCAATGTTCAACACTCCGTCCATCATTTCCTTTGGTTTTTGCTTTGTTCGCCATAAGTTGGCAGGGTATGTTCAGACGTGAGTCCCTTGCTCACTTTGCCACTGGATTCAAGCAAGCCTGGCTGAAGACGGCTGAAATGCCAGAAACCGGTCCTAGGAAGCTTGTTTCCTGTCCAGTGAAGACATGGCTTGGCTGTTTGGGCTGGACTGTTCCCATGAGGCACAGGGTCAGACAGATTTGCATATGGCCATGTCTGAACTGGGGTGGCTGAGTGGGCTAAAGAACGGTGATGGATTAAACCCAGATCAGTTGACTGGGGGTGAGTGCTTGCAATGTTCAACACTCCGTCCATCATTTCCTTTGGTTTTTGCTTTGTTCGCCATGAGTTGGCAGGGTATGCTCAGACGTGAGTCCCTTGCTCACTTTGCCACTGGATTCAAGCAAGCCTGGCTGAAGACGACTGAAATGCCAGAATCCAGTTCTAGGAAGCTTGTTTCCGGTCCAGGGAAGACATGGCTTGGCAGTTCGGGCTGGACTGTTCCCATGAGGCACAGGGTCAGACTGATTTGCATATGGCCATGTCTGAACTGGGGTGGCTGAGTGGGCTAAAGAACGGTGATGGATTAAACCCAGATCAGTTGACTGGGGGTCAGTGCTTGCAATGTTCAACACTCAGTCCATCATTTCCTTTGGTTTTTGCTTTGTTCGCCATAAGTTGGCAGGGTATGCTCAGACGTGAGTCCCTTGCTCACTTTGCCACTGGATTCAAGCAAGCCTGACTGAAGACGGCTGAAATGGAGAAACCGGTCCTAGGAAGCTTGTTTCCGGTCCAGGGAAGAAATGGCTTGGCAGTTCGAGCTGGACTGTTCCCATGAGGCACAGGGTCAGACTGATTTGCATATGGCCATGTCTGAACTGGGGTGGCTGAGTGGGCTAAAGAACGGTGATGGATTAAACCCAGATCAGTTGACTGGGGGTGAGTGCTTGCAATGTTCAACACTCCGTCCATCATTTCCTTTGGTTTTTGCTTTGTTCGCCATGAGTTGGCAGGGTATGCTCAGACGTGAGTCCCTTGCTCACTTTGCCACTGGATTCAAGCAAGCCTGGCTGAAGATGACTGAAATGCCAGAATCCAGTTCTAGGAAGCTTGTTTCCGGTCCAGGGAAGACATGGCTTGGCAGTTCGGGCTGGACTGTTCCCATGAGGCACAGGGTCAGACTGATTTGCATATGGCCATGTCTGAACTGGGGTGGCTGAGTGGGCTAAAGAACGGTGATGGATTAAACCCAGATCAGCTGACTGGGGGTCAGTGCTTGCAATGTTCAACACTCAGTCCATCATTTCCTTTGGTTTTTGCTTTGTTCGCCATAAGTTGGCAGGGTATGCTCAGACGTGAGTCCCTTGCTCACTTTGCCACTGGATTCAAGCAAGCCTGACTGAAGACGGCTGAAATGGAGAAACCGGTCCTAGGAAGCTTGTTTCCGGTCCAGGGAAGACATGGCTTGGCAGTTCGAGCTGGACTGTTCTCATGAGGCACAGGGTCAGACTGATTTGCATATGGCCATATATGAACTGGGGTGGCTGAGTGTGCTAAAGTACGGTGATGGATTAAACCCAGATCAGTTGATTGGGGGTGAGTGCTTGCAATGTTCAACACTCCGTCCATCATTTCCTTTGGTTTTTGCTTTGTTCGCGATAAGTTGGCAGGGTATGCTCAGACGTGAGTCCCTTGCTCACTTTGCCACTGGATTCAAGCAAGCCTGGCTGAAGACGGCTGAAATGCCAGAAACCGGTCCTAGGAAGCTTGTTTCTGGTCTAGGGAAGACATGGTTTGGCAGTTCGGGCTGGACTGTTCCCATGAGGCACAGGGTCAGACTGATTTGCATATGGCCATGTCTGAACTGGGGTGGCTGAGTGGGCTAAAGTACGGTGATGGATTAAACCCAGATCAGTTGACTGGGGGTGAGTGCTTGCAATGTTCAACACTCCGTCCATCATTTCTTTTGGTTTTTGCTTTGTTTGCCATAAGTTGGCAGGGTATGCTCAGACGTGAGTCCCTTGCTCACTTTGTCACTGGATTCAAGCAAGCCTGGCTGAAGACGGCTGAAATGCCAGAAACCGGTCCTAGGAAGCTTGTTTCCGGTCCAGGGAAGACATGGCTTGGCTGTTCGGGCTGGACTGTTCCCATGAGGCACAGGGTCAGACAGATTTGCATATGGCCATGTCTGAACTGGGGTGGCTGAGTGGGCTAAAGAACGGTGATGGATTAAACCCAGATCAGTTGACTGGGGGTGAGTGCTTGCAATGTTCAACACTCCGTCCATCATTTCCTTTGGTTTTTGCTTTGTTCGCCATGAGTTGGCAGGGTATGCTCAGACGTGAGTCCCTTGCTCACTTTGCCACTGGATTCAAGCAAGCCTGACTGAAGACGGCTGAAATGCCAGAAACCGGTCCTAGGAAGCTTGTTTCCGGACCAGGGAAGACATGGCTTGGCAGTTCGTGCTGGACTGTTCCCATGAGGCAGAGGGTCAGACTGATTTGCATATGGCCATGTCTGAACTGGGGTGGCTGAGTGTGCTAAAGAACGGTGATGGATTAAACCCAGATCAATTGACTGGGGGTGAGTGCGTGCAATGTTCAACACTCCGTCCATCATTTCCTTTGGTTTTTGCTTTGTTCGCCATAAGCTGGCAGGGTATGCTCAGACGTGAGTCCCTTGCTCACTTTGCCACTGGATTCAAGCAAGCCTGGCTGAAGACTGCTTGAAATACCAGAACCGGTCCTAGGAAGCTTGTTTCCGGTCCAGGAAAGACATGGCTTGGCAGTTCGAGCTGGACTGTTCCCATGAGGCACAGGGTCAGACTGATTTGCATATGGCTATGTCTGAACTGGGGTGGCTGAGTGGGCTAAAGAACGGTGATGGATTAAACCCAGATCAGTTGACTGGGGGTGAGTGCTTACAATGTTCAACACTCCGTCCATCATTTCCTTTGGTTTTTGCTTTGTTCGCCATAAGTTGGCAGGGTATGCTCAGACGTGAGTCCCTTGCTCACTTTGCCACTGGATTCAAGCAAGCCTGGCTGAAGACGGCTGAAATGCCAGAAACCGGTTCTAGGAAGCTTGTTTCCGGTCCAGGGAAGACATGGCTTGGCAGTTCGGGCTGGACTGTTCCCATGAGGCACAGGGTCAGACTGATTTGCATATGGCTATGTCTGAACTGGGGTGGCTGAGTGGGCTAAAGAACGGTGATGGATTAAACCCAGATCAGTTGACTGGGGGTGAGTGCTTGCAATGTTCAACACTCCGTCCATCATTTCCTTTGCTTTTTGCTTTGTTCGCCATAAGTTGGCAGGGTATGCTCAGACGTGAGTCCCTTGCTCACTTTGCCACTGGATTCAAGCAAGCCTGGCTGAAGACTGCTGAAATACCAGAAACCGGTCCTAGGAAGCTTGTTTCCGGTCCAGGGAAGACATGGCTTGGCAGTTCGAGCTGGACTGTTCTCATGAGGCACAGGGTCAGACTGATTTGCATATGGCCATGTCTGAACTGGGGTGGCTGAGTGGGCTAAAGTACGGTGATGGATTAAACCCAGATCAGTTGACTGGGGGTGAGTGCTTGCAATGTTCAACACTCCGTCCATCATTTCCTTTGGTTTTTTCTTTGTTTGCCATAAGTTGGCAGAGTATGCTCAGACGTGAGTCCCTTGCTCACTTTGCCACTGGATTCAAGCAAGCCTGGCTGAAGACGGCTGAAATGCCAGAAACCGGTCCTAGGAAGCTTGTTTCCGGTCCAGGGAAGACATGGCTTGGCTGTTCGGGCTGGACTGTTCCCATGAGGCACAGGGTCAGACAGATTTGCATATGGCCATGTCTGAACTGGGGTGGCTGAGTGGGCTAAAGAACGGTGATGGATTAAACCCAGATCAGTTGACTGGGGGTGAGTGCTTGCAATGTTCAACACTCCGTCCATCATTTCCTTTGGTTTTTGCTTTGTTCGCCATGAGTTGGCAGGGTATGCTCAGACGTGAGTCCCTTGCTCACTTTGCCACTGGATTCAAGCAAGCCTGGCTGAAGACGGCTGAAATGCCAGAAACCGGTTCTAGGAAGCTTGTTTCCGGTCCAGGGAAGACATGGCTTGGCAGTTCGGGCTGGACAGTTCCCATGAGGCACAGGGTCAGACTGATTTGCATATGGCCATGTCTGAACTGGGGTGGCTGAGTGGGCTAAAGAACTTTGATGGATTAAACCCAGATCAGTTGACTGGGGGTCAGTGCTTGCAATGTTCAACACTCAGTCCATCATTTCCTTTGGTTTTTGCTTTGTTCGCCATAAGTTGGCAGGGTATGCTCAGACGTGAGTCCCTTGCTCACTTTGCCACTGGATTCAAGCAAGCCTGACTGAAGACGGCTGAAATGCCAGAAACCGGTCCTAGGAAGCTTGTTTCCGGTCCAGTGAAGAAATGGCTTGGCAGTTCGGGCTGGACTGTTCCCATGAGGCACAGGGTCAGACTGATTTGCATATGGCCATGTCTGAACTGGGGTGGCTGAGTGGGCTAAAGAACGGTGATGGATTAAACCCAGATCAGTTGACTGGGGGTGAGTGCTTGCAATGTTCAACACTCCGTCCATCATTTCCTTTGGTTTTTGCTTTGTTCGCCATAAGTTGGCAGGGTATGCTCAGACATGAGTCCCTTGCTCACTTTGCCACTGGATTCAAGCAAGCCTTTGCCACTGGATTCAAGCAAGCCTGGCTGAAGACGGCTGAAATGCCAGAATCCGGTTCTAGGAAGCTTGTTTCCGGTCCAGGGAAGACATGGCTTGGCAGTTCGGGCTGGACAGTTCCCATGAGGCACAGGGTCAGACTGATTTGCATATGGCCATGTCTGAACTGGGGTGGTTGAGTGGGCTAAAGAACGGTGATGGATTGAACCCAGATCAGTTGCCTGGGGGTGAGTGCTTGCAATGTTCAACACTCCGTCCATCGTTTCCTTTGGTTTTTGCTTTGTTCGCCATAAGTTGGCAGGGTATGCTCAGACGTGAGTCCCTTGCTCACTTTGCCACTGGATTCAAGCAAGCCTTGCTGAAGATGGCTGAAATGCCAGAAACCGGTCCTAGGAAGCTTATTTCCGGTCCAGTGAAGACATGGCTTGGCTGTTCGGGCTGGACTGTTCCCATGAGGCACAGGGTCAGACAGATTTGCATATGGCCATGTCTGAACTGGGGTGGCTGAGTGGGCTAAAGAACGGTGATGGATTAAACCCAGATCAGTTGACTGGGGGTGAGCGCTTGCAATGTTCAACACTCCGTCCATAATTTCCTTTGGTTTTTGCTTTGTTCGCCATAAGTTGGCAGGGTATGCTCAGATATGAGTCACTTGCTCTCTTTGCCACTGGATTCAAGCAAGCCTGGTTGAAGACGGCTGAAATGCCAGAAACAGGTCCTAGGAAGCTTGTTTACGGTCCAGGGAAGACATGGCTTGGCAATTCGGGCTGGACTGTTCCCATGAGGCACAGGGTCAGACTGATTTGCATATGGCCATGTCTGAACTGGGGTGGCTGAGTGGGCTAAAGAACGGTGATGGATTAAACCCAGATCAGTTGACTGGGGGTGAGTGCTTGCAATGTTCAACACTCCGTCCATCATTTCCTTTGGTTTTTGCTTTGTTCGCCATAAGTTGGCAGGGTATGCTCTGACGTGAGTCTTTTGCTCACTTTGCCACTGGATTCAAGCAAGCCTGGCTGAAGACGGCTGAAATGCCAGAAACCGGTCCTAGGAAGCTTGTTTCCGGTCCAGGGAAGACATGGCTTGGCAGTTCGGGCTGGACTGTTCCCATGAGGCACAGGGTCAGACTGATTTGCATATGGCTATGTCTGAACTGGGGTGGCTGAGTGGGCTAAAGAACGGTTATGGATTAAACCCAGATCAGTTGACTGGGGGTGAGTGCTTGCAATGTTCAACACTCCGTCCATCATTTCCTTTGCTTTTTGCTTTGTTCGCCGTAAGTTGGCAGGGTATGCTCAGACGTGAGTCCCTTGCTCACTTTGCCACTGGATTCAAGCAAGCCTGGCTGAAGACTGCTGAAATACCAGAAACCGGTCCTAGGAAGCTTGTTTCCGGTCCAGGGAAGACATGGCTTGGCAGTTTGAGCTGGACTGTTCCCATGAGGCACAGGGTCAGACTGATTTGCATATGGCTATGTCTGAACTGGGGTGGCTGAGTGGGCTAAAGAACGGTGATGGATTAAACCCAGATCAGTTGACTGGGGGTGAGTGCTTGCAATGTTCAACACTCCGTCCATCATTTCCTTTGCTTTTTGCTTTGTTCGCCATAAGTTGGCAGGGTATGCTCAGACGTGAGTCCCTTGCTCACTTTGCCACTGGATTCAAGCAAGCCTGGCTGAAGACTGCTGAAATACCAGAAACCGGTCCTAGGACGCTTGTTTCCGGTCCAGGGAAGACATGGCTTGGCAGTTCGAGCTGGACTGTTCCCATGAGGCACAGGGTCAGACTGATTTGCATATGGCTATGTCTGAACTGGGGTGGCTGAGTGGGCTAAAGAACGGTGATGGATTAAACCCAGATCAGTTGACTGGGGGTGAGTGCTTGCAATGTTCAACACTCCGTCCATCATTTCCTTTGGTTTTTGCTTTGTTCGCCATAAGTTGGCAGGGTATGCTCAGACGTGAGTCCCTTGCTCACTTTGCCACTGGATTCAAGCAAGCCTGGCTGAAGACGGCTGAAATGCCAGAAACCGGTTCTAGGAAGCTTGTTTCCGGTCCAGGGAAGACATGGCTTGGCAGTTCGGGCTGGACTGTTCCCATGAGGCACAGGGTCAGACTGATTTGCATATGGCTATGTCTGAACTGGGGTGGCTGAGTGGGCTAAAGAACGGTGATGGATTAAACCCAGATCAGTTGACTGGGGGTGAGTGCTTGCAATGTTCAACACTCCGTCCATCATTTCCTTTGCTTTTTGCTTTGTTCGCCATAAGTTGGCAGGGTATGCTCAGACGTGAGTCCCTTGCTCACTTTGCCACTGGATTCAAGCAAGCCTGGCTGAAGACTGCTGAAATACCAGAAACCGGTCCTAGGAAGCTTGTTTCCGGTCCAGGGAAGACATGGCTTGGCAGTTCGAGCTGGAGTGTTCTCATGAGGCACAGGGTCAGACTTATTTGCATATAGCCATGTCTGAACTGGGGTGGCTGAGTGGGCTAAAGAACGGTGATGGATTAAACCCAGATCAGTTGACTGGGGGTGAGTGCTTGCAATGTTCAACACTCCGTCCATCATTTCCTTTGGTTTTTGCTTTGTTCGCAATAAGTTGGCAGGGTATGCTCAGGCGTGAGTCCCTTGCTCACTTTGCCACTGGATTCAAGCAAGCCTGGCTGAAGACGGCTGAAATGCCAGAAACCGGTCCTAGGAAGCTTGTTTCTGGTCCAGGGAAGACATGGCTTGGCAGTTCGGGCTGGACTGTTCCCATGAGGCACAGGGTCAGACTGATTTGCATATGGCCATGTCTGAACTGGGGTGGCTGAGTGGGCTAAAGTACGGTGATGGATTAAACCCAGATCAGTTGACTGGGGGTGAGTGCTTGCAATGTTCAACACTCCGTCCATCATTTCCTTTGGTTTTTGCTTTGTTCGCCATAAGTTGGCAGGGTATGCTCAGACGTGAATCCCTTGCTCACTTTGCCACTGGATTCAAGCAAGCCTGGCTGAAGATGGCTGAAATGCCAGAAACCGGTCCTAGGAAGCTTATTTCCGGTCCAGTGAAGACATGGCTTGGCTGTTCGGGCTGGACTGTTCCCATGAGGCACAGGGTCAGACTGATTTGCATATGGCCATGTCTGAACTGGGGTGGCAGAGTGGGCTAAAGAACGGTGATGGATTAAACCCAGATCAGTTGACTGGGGGTGAGTGCTTGCAATGTTCAACACTCCGTCCATCATCTCCTTTGGTTTTTGCTTTGTTCGCCATAAGTTGGCAGGGTATGCTCAGACGTGAGTCCCTTGCTCACTTTGCCACTGGTTTCAAGCAAGCCTGGCTGAAGACGGCTGAAATGCCAGAAACCGGTCCTAGGAACCTTATTTCCGGTCCAGGGAAGACATGGCTTTTCAGTTTGGGCTGGACTGCTCCCATGAGGCACAGGGACAAACTGATTTGCATATGGCCATGTCTGAACTGGGGTGGCTGAGTGGGCTAAAGAACGGTGATGGATTAAACCCAGATCAGTTGACTGGGGGTGAGCGCTTGCAATGTTCAACACTCCGTCCATCATTTCCTTTGGTTTTTTCTTTGTTTGCCATAAGTTAGCAGGGTATGCTCAGATGTGAGTCCCTTGCTCACTTTGCCACTGGATTCAAGCAAGCCTGGCTGAAGACGGCTGAAATGCCAGAAACCTGTCCTAGGAAGCTTGTTTCCGGTCCAGGGAAGACATGGCTTGGCTGTTCGGGCTGGACTGTTCCCATGAGGAACAGGGTCAGACAGATTTGCATATGGCCATGTCTGAACTGGGGTGGCTGAGTGGGCTAAAGAACGGTGATGGATTAAACCCAGATCAGTTGACTGGGGGTGAGTGCTTGCAATGTTCAACACTCCGTCCATCATTTCCTTTGGTTTTTGCTTTGTTCGCCATGAGTTGGCAGGGTATGCTCAGACGTGAGTCCCTTGCTCACTTTGCCACTGGATTCAAGCAAGCCTGGCTGAAGACGGCTGAAATGCCAGAATCCGGTTCTAGGAAGCTTGTTTCCGGTCCAGGGAAGACATGGCTTGGCAGTTCGGGCTGGACAGTTCCCATGAGGCACAGGGTCAGACTGATTTGCATATGGCCATGTCTGAACTGGGGTGGCTGAGTGGGCTAAAGAACGGTGATGGATTAAACCCAGATCAGTTGACTGGGGGTGAGTGCTTGCAATGTTCAACACTCAGTCCATCATTTCCTTTGGTTTTTGCTTTGTTCGCCATAAGTTGGCAGGGTATGCTCAGACGTGAGTCCCTTGCTCACTTTGCCACTGGATTAGAGCAAGCCTGACTGAAGACTGCTGAAATACCAGAACCGGTCCTAGGAAGCATGTTTCCGGTCCAGGGAAGACATGGCTTGGCAGTTCGAGCTGGACTGTTCCCATGAGGCACAGGGTCAGACTGATTTGCATATGGCTATGTCTGAACTGGGGTGGCTGAGTGGGCTAAAGAACGGTGATGGATTAAACCCAGATCAGTTGACTGGGGGTGAGTGCTTACAATGTTCAACACTCCGTCCATCATTTCCTTTGGTTTTTGCTTTGTTCGCCATAAGTTGGCAGGGTATGCTCAGACGTGAGTCCCTTGCTCACTTTGCCACTGGATTCAAGCAAGCCTGGCTGAAGACGGCTGAAATGCCAGAAACCGGTTCTAGGAAGCTTGTTTCCGGTCCAGGGAAGACATGGCTTGGCAGTTCGGGCTGGACTGTTCCCATGAGGCACAGGGTCAGACTGATTTGCATATGGCTATGTCTGAACTGGGGTGGCTGAGTGGGCTAAAGAACGGTGATGGATTAAACCCAGATCAGTTGACTGGGGGTGAGTGCTTGCAATGTTCAACACTCCGTCCATCATTTCCTTTGCTTTTTGCTTTGTTCGCCATAAGTTGGCAGGGTATGCTCAGACGTGAGTCCCTTGCTCACTTTGCCACTGGATTCAAGCAAGCCTGGCTGAAGACTGCTGAAATACCAGAAACCGGTCCTAGGAAGCTTGTTTCCGGTCCAGGGAAGACATGGCTTGGCAGTTCGAGCTGGACTGTTCTCATGAGGCACAGGGTCAGACTGATTTGCATATGGCCATGTCTGAACTGGGGTGGCTGAGTGGGCTAAAGTACGGTGATGGATTAAACCCAGATCAGTTGACTGGGGGTGAGTGCTTGCAATGTTCAACACTCCGTCCATCATTTCCTTTGGTTTTTTCTTTGTTTGCCATAAGTTGGCAGGGTATGCTCAGACGTGAGTCCCTTGCTCACTTTGCCACTGGATTCAAGCAAGCCTGGCTGAAGACGGCTGAAATGCCAGAAACCGGTCCTAGGAAGCTTGTTTCCGGTCCAGGGAAGACATGGCTTGGCTGTTCGGGCTGGACTGTTCCCATGAGGCACAGGGTCAGACAGATTTGCATATGGCCATGTCTGAACTGGGGTGGCTGAGTGGGCTAAAGAACGGTGATGGATTAAACCCAGATCAGTTGACTGGGGGTGAGTGCTTGCAATGTTCAACACTCCGTCCATCATTTCCTTTGGTTTTTGCTTTGTTCGCCATGAGTTGGCAGGGTATGCTCAGACGTGAGTCCCTTGCTCACTTTGCCACTGGATTCAAGCAAGCCTGGCTGAAGACGGCTGAAATGCCAGAATCCGGTTCTAGGAAGCTTGTTTCCGGTCCAGGGAAGACATGGCTTGGCAGTTCGGGCTGGACAGTTCCCATGAGGCACAGGGTCAGACTGATTTGCATATGGCCATGTCTGAACTGGGGTGGCTGAGTGGGCTAAAGAACGGTGATGGATTAAACCCAGATCAGTTGACTGGGGGTCAGTGCTTGCAATGTTCAACACTCAGTCCATCATTTCCTTTGGTTTTTGCTTTGTTTGCCATAAGTTGGCAGGGTATGCTCAGACGTGAGTCCCTTGCTCACTTTGCCACTGGATTCAAGCAAGCCTGACTGAAGACGGCTGAAATGCCAGAAACCGGTCCTAGGAAGCTTGTTTCCGGTCCAGGGAAGAAATGGCTTGGCAGTTCGGGCTGGACTGTTCCCATGAGGCACAGGGTCAGACTGATTTGCATATGGCCATGTCTGAACTGGGGTGGCTGAGTGGGCTAAAGAACGGTGATGGATTAAACCCAGATCAGTTGACTGGGGGTGAGTGCTTGCAATGTTCAACACTCCGTCCATCATTTCCTTTGGTTTTTGCTTTGTTCGCCATAAGTTGGCAGGGTATGCTCAGACGTGAGTCCCTTGCTCACTTTGCCACTGGATTCAAGCAAGCCTGGCTGAAGACGGCTGAAATGCCAGAAACCGGTCCTAGGAAGCTTGTTTCCGGTCCAGGCAAGATATGGCTTGGCAGTTCGGGCTGGACTGTTCCCATGAGGCACAGGGTCAGACTGATTTGCATATGGCCATGTCTGAACTGGGGTGGCTGAGTGGGCTAAAGAACGGTGATGGATTAAACCCAGATCAGTTGACTGGGGGTGAGCGCTTGCAATGTTCAACACTCCGTCCATCATTTCCTTTGGTTTTTGCTTTGTTCGCCATAAGTTGGCAGGGTATGCTCAGACGTGAGTCCCTTGCTCACTTTGCCACTGGATTCAAGCAAGCCTGGCTGAAGACTGCTGAAATACCAGAAACCGGTCCTAGGAAGCTTGTTTCCGGTCCAGGGAAGACATGGCTTGGCAGTTCGAGCTGGACTGTTCTCATGAGGCACAGGGTCAGACTGATTTGCATATGGCCATGTCTGAACTGGGGTGGCTGAGTGGGCTAAAGTACGGTGATGGATTAAACCCAGATCAGTTGACTGGGGGTGAGTGCTTGCAATGTTCAACACTCCGTCCATCATTTCCTTTGGTTTTTTCTTTGTTTGCCATAAGTTGGCAGGGTATGCTCAGACGTGAGTCCCTTGCTCACTTTGCCACTGGATTCAAGCAAGCCTGGCTGAAGACGGCTGAAATGCCAGAAACCGGTCCTAGGAAGCTTGTTTCCGGTCCAGGGAAGACATGGCTTGGCTGTTCGGGCTGGACTGTTCCCATGAGGCACAGGGTCAGACAGATTTGCATATGGCCATGTCTGAACTGGGGTGGCTGAGTGGGCTAAAGAACGGTGATGGATTAAACCCAGATCAGTTGACTGGGGGTGAGTGCTTGCAATGTTCAACACTCCGTCCATCATTTCCTTTGGTTTTTGCTTTGTTCGCCATGAGTTGGCAGGGTATGCTCAGACGTGAGTCCCTTGCTCACTTTGCCACTGGATTCAAGCAAGCCTGGCTGAAGACGGCTGAAATGCCAGAATCCGGTTCTAGGAAGCTTGTTTCCGGTCCAGGGAAGACATGGCTTGGCAGTTCGGGCTGGACAGTTCCCATGAGGCACAGGGTCAGACTGATTTGCATATGGCCATGTCTGAACTGGGGTGGCTGAGTGGGCTAAAGAACGGTGATGGATTAAACCCAGATCAGTTGACTGGGGGTCAGTGCTTGCAATGTTCAACACTCAGTCCATCATTTCCTTTGGTTTTTGCTTTGTTTGCCATAAGTTGGCAGGGTATGCTCAGACGTGAGTCCCTTGCTCACTTTGCCACTGGATTCAAGCAAGCCTGACTGAAGACGGCTGAAATGCCAGAAACCGGTCCTAGGAAGCTTGTTTCCGGTCCAGGGAAGAAATGGCTTGGCAGTTCGGGCTGGACTGTTCCCATGAGGCACAGGGTCAGACTGATTTGCATATGGCCATGTCTGAACTGGGGTGGCTGAGTGGGCTAAAGAACGGTGATGGATTAAACCCAGATCAGTTGACTGGGGGTGAGTGCTTGCAATGTTCAACACTCCGTCCATCATTTCCTTTGGTTTTTGCTTTGTTCGCCATAAGTTGGCAGGGTATGCTCTGACGTGAGTCTTTTGCTCACTTTGCCACTGGATTCAAGCAAGCCTGGCTGAAGACGGCTGAAATGCCAGAAACCGGTCCTAGGAAGCTTGTTTCCGGTCCAGGGAAGACATGGCTTGGCAGTTCGGGCTGGACTGTTCCCATGAGGCACAGGGTCGGACTGATTTGCATATG